>NC_063165.1:52035883-52343383 GCF_023159225.1 Perognathus longimembris pacificus
TAGCCTTGAGCAAAAAGAAGCCAGGGACAGCGCTCAAGCCCCGAGTCCAAGCCCAGGACTGGCAAAAAAAAAAAAAAAAGTTTGGACTGTACTTCTAAATAGATTCATATTTCTTAGGAACTCAATTTTGATAAAACTGGGTGATTGCTTTGTAAACACAAAAAAATTAATCGAAACAATACATTTAGTCAAAAATTGCCTGGCCTTTCTTCAAGTGACCCCACTTTGTAACTTGATTGTTAAGTAAATAAAAGGCACGTATATAATCTCTTAATAAATAGCTTCCTTGCATAGAAAAACTAATAAACTTTATAAAAACTAAAAACAAATTGAAAAAGAAAAATTTAAATTTCTAATATGTTAGGAAAAAGTATTTTACAGAAGGGTGAAGCTTCAAGCTACATATCTGCTGTATAATAATACCCACTACACGTATAATCAACTAGCATAACTGAAAACAGAGATTTAAAAAAAAAGTTCATGAACTGTGACCACAATGAAAATAAGTTAGAGTAAGTTATTCTAACCTGCTAAGGAAAGATATAATTTTTTTTCAACCATAGTTATATACATTCTAAATAAAGCAGGGACTTAAGTAAAATTAAAATATGACAAGTACATATAAAATTATACATATTATACAGTAATAGTCTATTAAATTGATAACTTATGATTTACTTATTTATTACTTAGACATTTTCGTTTTAAATTATTTTTCACAAACATAAAAAATTGTATAGCTTCATTTATATAGCTCATCCTTCCTTTCTGACAAAATCTATGTAGTCAACACAGGCCTTGAACTAACAATCCTCCTATCTCAGCCTCCCAAGTGCTGAGATTAGGAGTATATATACCATACCCAGTTTTTTAAAAAATAGTTTTTGTCTGTTTTATTTCCTTAAACTTTATCTCAGTGGAAGAAATGTCATACACACAAAACAAAAAATACCTCTTAAATTTATATTAGGATTGGTATTAAGCTCTGCAACCTCTAATATGTAAAAGAAAGAAAAATTAGTTATTGTAATGGAGTACAGGGAGAGAGTAAGTGGGAGTACATAAGAAACAAAATTGGTTAATGTTGAGCTGATAATTACAGAAGTGGGGAGGGTGTGTGAGTACCTGTGCCATTTATTTTTACTATCCTACTATTAAGTACATCTGACGGAAGTTATAGAATTAAAAGTTACCATTATCTTTTTTCTTTTGTTTCACATACTCATTTTAAACTTTTCAGATTGCCAAGTGCCACACAACACAGTCAAATTTTCCAAGTTTCTCCCACACATCCTTTTTTTTAGGTCTTCTGCAATAAAATCTTACTACTGCCAGGTGACACACATTTGTAATCTTAGCTACTCAGGAGGTAGAGAGCTGAGAAGCTAGTCCTAGCAGGAAAGTCTGTGAGACTCTTATTTCCAATTAATACCAAAAAGCTGGAC
This sequence comes from Perognathus longimembris pacificus, assembly GCF_023159225.1. Taxonomy (NCBI): domain Eukaryota; kingdom Metazoa; phylum Chordata; class Mammalia; order Rodentia; family Heteromyidae; genus Perognathus; species Perognathus longimembris. The sequence continues at coordinate 52,037,329 of NC_063165.1, forward strand.
GTGGAGCTGTGGTAGAGGCCTTTGGTTTTTTGGTAGTTAACTCAAGTCTCACAAACTTTCCTGCCTAGGTTGGCTGTGAACTGTGATGCTCAGATCTCAATCTCTTGAATAGCTTAGATTACAATAATGAGCCATGAGCACTCCCATGTATTTTAAACCATCTCTAACCTCTAATATCTTATATCTAACACAAAATGAATGCTATGTAGAAAGCTGTTGTATTGTACTGTTCAGGAAGTAATAACAAGGACAGTAATAACAAGTACAGGCATAACTACTGGAAGCCATGAAAGAAGCAACAGATACTTATTTAGCATGGATTCAGTGTAGTGTCTGGTGTGTGTGGTGAATGTTGTAATTCTTGCAGAAATTTTGTAAATATTTGTCTGAATTCACAGATGTGGAGCCCATGGATATGGAAGGCCAACTGGACTACCACTGCTGTGACTCAGTATTTCCTTTCTTTCCTAGGTATCTATCCCTCACCCAAAAGTATGTGTGTGTATGCTTACTGGAAGGCATGATACAAAATAGCACCAAACATGCTGTTTGCATATCTGAGATACACCTATGTCTTACTTTTACTCTTCATTTATATTGTGGAATTTTGTCCATGTTATTTTTAATATAACAAGGAATAACTGCCATCCATTTTAACAGTATTAATATGGGAACCAATTGTGTCACTTAGCTACTTTTTCTTAGTTTTCCATAGTCTCTCTGCTGCCTTGATGATGATAAAAAAAACTAAGCCCGTTTGCTGATCCATAACAATCTCTAAAATATAAATTTCAAAATAATTTCCATCAGAAATCTTTGGAAATATTTTCCAGTTCTGAAGGTTTTCATTGGTAATTTTTCCAAAACACAAAACATTAAAAAAAAAAAAGATGTCACTATGATAGGAAAATTTAAAAGGCACATGCAAAAATAAAGTCTGTTAAGAGAAGTAATTATGCATTATATCTACTGTCCCTGTCCTAATATAAACCTAAATCATTATGATGGACATAAAAGTAAAATACCATTGATAAAAAATGTCAATGGGAAGAAACATTTAGGGAAAAAAACTAGCCTAAAAGATTATTACTATGGGTCATTATCACCTGAAATTACTTGGAAATATTTGTTAATTATTCAGTTAAGCAACTGGGAAATATTCAAATTCTAAAGAAGCTCAAGGACAGTGCAGTGCCCAGGCTCTGAGTTCAAGCCTCAGGCCTGGAACAACAACAAAAAAGACTCGTGGGTCATTTATTCATTCTAATATTTATTAGAGTCTTTCTACATGTCAGGTCTGTCCAATCTTTATAAAGATTATGTACTAGTAGAAAGAACACAACAACAGACTGAAAACAGACAGCATTCTGGCTGAAGAAAAACCCAAAGTATATATACATTTGCAAAAGTTTTAAAGAATCTTCTTAAAAAAGAGATACCAGGCTGGGTACTGGTGGCTCACACCTGTAATCCTAGCTACTCAAGAGGCAGAGATCTGAGGACTGTGGTTCAAAGGCAGCAGGGCAGGGAAGTCTGCGAGACTTAATTTGAAAGAATTTTACCTTCTCTTTACTAAATAAACAAAAAAAACCCCAAAACAAAATATTTAAAATGCCTCTGTATTAAAAAAAACTTAGCAAAAGAAATTTGACATAAAAATTGTAAAAGAAATTATCAAGTAACGTGAAAAATCTAGAGCACTCCCACAAAAGTATTACAGAAATAAAAATCCCAAGCATGTTATAAACATGAAAAGTCTAAAAGCAATCTGTATCACACACCTCCTTATGCCAGAAGGGCACTACCATGAATCTCAAAATGTATATGAATAAGGTAGGTCTGTGGATGGAGGTTAAAAAATAACTTGGGAGTATTTTGATCACTTACTCAGGCCTTTTGATCCCATGTCGTCAGGGATCTCCTGTAGAGAGTAGTCCCCAGAGAGCAAGCAATAAAAAGATAATCAAAGAAAATAGTTGTCAGTAATGCATAAAATTGGTGCTACAGTAAGAGACAGTTCCAAGACCATTACAGGTACACATATCATACAGAATATTTTTGTAGATTTCGGAAAGTTTGGAATGAGCTATCAGCTAAATGTAACTTACAAAAAGAACAAAAATTCTAGCTTAGTTGTTGATTAGGATGGAGAGGTAAAATTTTAGGCCATTTCCTGATATTTTTAAAGTAATATTTATATAAGAAATAGGATAAACATGGAATATTTCCAAATCATCTATCAAAAGATTTAAAGTACTATACCTAGAAATTAGGTATCCAGTTTTTTCTATGAATGTTAATTTTTTTAATAAGAACGCTTAATTAAAATATAATTCTATTTGCTTAAAATATGCTTAAGTTATTAACAGGTAACTTAATACATTATTTACTTCAAGAAAGAAAAGGTACAAGAAAAAGCAAAGACTAGCACACATATTAATTTATGTCTGTTTTCTCTGTTTAAAACCAGTAACCTGTTGCAGCTCTTGAAACTGTCTCCATGGTAACAACCAACTGCAGGGCAGTAGGTGCCTCTATCTTTATTTTCAGTTGACCATTGGATCCACATACTTACGGTCAGCATCACTTGTTTCCTGCTCACTCTGGTCCTTGTTCTTGTAGAAGGGGAATTTTCGGGAAAAGAGGTTCTTTTTACGCTTGTCATTGAATGACTGCTGAAGAAGAGAAGGAGGGGCAAAACAAAGGGATGTCTACTGTCTGTGTGTACAAAGGCCCAGGCTAGCAGCTCTGTGGAAGCTGACTCCTGTGACCACAGTGTGCAGTTTATAGGAATTTCAGTTTAATCATACAGAAAGTGAATTTCTAATTATGTGTATAGTCCTCTTAACATTTTGCAATGAAAATATTTACAAATTTTAAAAGCATAATCCAGATATATATTAGAATAAGAAATAAATGCTACTTGACAAAAAGAGTAAATCAGGCTACCATTGCAGTATAAACTAAGTATTTGTTTATATGTATATATATTTCTTTTCTAGAAAATTTTCCAAGTACCAGGTATGATACAGCAAAAGTTACTCTTGATGATACTTTGTCGCTCAAGTATTTTTCATGCATTAGATAGTAATCTTCATTTTATTTTAGCATAACTACTGTTTTTCCTTTATTCCTTTATTTATGACTACAATGAACTAGCAGAAAAGCACTATTAAAAAACACCAAAATAGTTATGATAAAGTTTCTATTATTGAAAATAATATTTTTGGAATAAGAAAAAAGATAAGTGTTTTTGGCATGAGAAAAATGGAAAGAGAAACAATAGTTTCATCAGGCTTTGTACACAAACTCCAGCAAAAGATCAATGCTATTTTAGTTAAAAAAGAGTTGTAAGTCTTTTGGTCAACTTGAATACTATTACAATTAATTTACTTGTTTTAAAGCTGCATTGTATTTACGTACTTTAAAGCAAAACAGAACTATATCCACTCCTTTGGCACCATATCCCAAATAGAGAATAAAGCTACTAGAAATTAATATTCTAATAGTTTATACTTAGTTACTACAAGGGAACCAAGCAGCTGATTTGATGTCCTCCACCACATACATGCGAGGAAATTTTCTTCCCCTCTGAAGTGTGCAATCACTATTTAAGTCCATGAAGCACAAAGAAGGATAAGGCTACTAAAGAGGAACAGTTTTAGTAATTTCTCTGTTACAGGCTTTCCTGTCTACCTACAAGGGGCACTGAAAGCGATTACTTTTATTTTTTGGGGGGTGGGGTAGGGAGGGAAACAAGAAAATTGTGTGTGTGTGTGTGTGTGTAGTGCTGGGGCAAATTCAAGCCTTGCACATGTTAGGCAAGGATAAAAATTTTGTCGTAATTTTTTGAATTTATCCATGTCTTAAGATGTTCTAACAGACTATCCTTTATCTGTACTTTTGCTTTCTGGGGTTTCAGTTACATTGAGGGTTAACTATGGTTGAAAATATTAAAACATTCCAGGTTGTCATTGGTCAATATGCATTGTACTCATAAATTGACATCTTGAACTGAAATCCCTTTGTACAACTAAAACTTCCAGAAACAATTCCTAATTTTTAATTGTACACTGTCATTGTTAAATATGATGAAATCTGTTGTCCAGCCGACCCAGTATGTGGAACATCCTTTCTATCTACTGTATTCACCCAGTATACCCTATCCACTTGTTAGTGATTTAATAGCTATCAGGATTACTAGACAGAACGTTTTGGCATCAATGTGACTGTGTTCAAGTAATCCTTATTTTACTGCCCCTCCATTTATTAGAGAATACATTATCAGTTTTTGTAATCAAACCCATATAGGTAAGACCTTATATATTACATATACAATGCATTTACTCCTGTACAAATGGGAAAAACCTTAAGATTTCTAGATCAATATGGCTATTAATTTCTGTACAATGCCAACTCAACTCTTGGTAAACTGGGATACTGTTTCCAAAGTTGCCAGCAGAGTTAAAGTTTTCAAAAATTCAAATTATATATGTGTGTGTATATATATTTATATAAAAGACCAATAACAGCAGTATATTATGCATCAATAGCAGCAACAGCTTTTCCAGGTTCTATAGTCATCTGAACAAAATTTTAAAATATGGCACACTTCAAAAATTTGTATGTCATTCTTGTGCAGGGGCCATGCTAATCTTCTCTGTGTTGTTCCAGTTTTAGTTTTAATAGTGGCCCAAAGCAGAAAAGTACCAATGCCTGCAGTATTACTACAGGATATTGTTATAATTATTCTATTTTATCATGTTATTATTAATCTGTAATTGTGTCTATCATAAATTGCACTTTATTACAAGTTATGTATCTACAGGAAAAAGTAAATGTATGGTTTGGTAATATCCATGGTTTTAGGCATCAATTGGAGGTCTTGAAATTCATTTCCCAGAGGTAAGGGGAACAATACTGTGTGTATATTAATTTTGTTATATATGAGATGAGATCAGGCATCATTTTTGGTATGTTCTTTTTTTTAAGCATTTGATGCTAGTGATTAAATTGCTTACGTAGATTAAAGTGACTTTTAGCTCCAATTCTGTGACTCAAGAGGATCTATTTTGAGAAGGTTAATTATAAAACAAGGTTAAAACTTTCATTTTTACCTTTTCATATCAACAATTCAGGAGTAATATGCTCTTCATTCATTAGTCAAATAGACTGTCTTGATTTCAATGTTAAATTTCAAAGGCTTTAAGAAACTAGATAAAAGGGAGTTCTAAGCAGAAGTTAAAATTTCTATGAGAAAAAGAAGTATTGTGGAGAAATGAGGGCTTATAATTACTTTAAAATGTCAAGTAGCATTATTTGGCTGAATCCAAATTTTAGAACAAAGAAAATTTAAGACTGAGTAAAGAAACAATTATGAAAATTTAGGAATGTTCTCAATCTTTTTGTTCCTAACAATCACCAGTTTAAAGTTTAGTAGTAATTTTTGTATCTGATAAAATGGACATTTGAAATGAAAATTTACTCTTGTTACTGCATATAAAGTGGTCAGAGTCAGTTTCACAGCATACAACCAAAAGAAACATGAAGTTTAAAATGTTCTGATTCTTGGTATTTTTGCAGTTAGCCCAAATGAGATATCTTAAAGATATCATAGCAGAGGACAGTAAGAAATGCTTGTTAGTTATGAAATTAATTGTACTACATTTAACATTCTCTAGGTGAAGAATTTATTAAAACTGCAAATAAAAGTAGAATAAGCAGACAAGACAAAAATGTGTAGGGGAAACATAAAACTGAAGAGACATGCTTCCTCCAGTTTTTCTCATATACATTAAAAATATTATGATTACTTAATTTTCATTAGTGCCATATTGTGAGAGCTCAATAGAGATAAAAATACTAAATTCATAAAACAATGTATTAAATGTCTAAATATATGATTTTTTATATGAAGCCTTTCAAAATAGATGAATGTTAAGATGTTAATGAGAAACTGAAATGTTGTAAGTCTATAGTGAAAAAAGTGTACAAATCACCATGTAAGCAAAGGGAAAGGAGGAACAGGAAATGGTGCTATAGAAAGAAAGGCAGTTCTGTATCAATGGCAAGCGTATTTTTACCCCACTTGGTACCATGCATACTTTTGGTGCTGTGTTAGAACACAGTGATTGTATATAAAGTTGGTTATAGTCAACAAACAAAACTAAGATTTAAACATATCATTAATTCAGTTAACTTGATATAGCATGAAAGATAAGTTACAACATGCAACCTCTTGATGGCTTATTATACACTAAATTATTTTAAAAGATACACAGAAAAGGACTTCAAAGACTCAAAAACTTTACTGTAGTTTTTTCAAAACCTGCGCACTTATAGGAATTTTCCTTCCAATACAAATTTCTACAATAAATATTGCTTCAGATCATACTATGTACTTTTCTTTCTTATTTATTTATTTATTTTTGCCAGTCCTGGGCCTTGGACTCAGGGCCTGAGTACTGTCCCTGGCTTCTTTTTGCTCAAGGCTAGCACTCTGCCGCTTGAGCCACAGCATCACTTCTGGCCATTTTCTATATATGTGGTGCTGGGGAATTGAAGGCCTTATGTATACGAGGGCAAGCAGTCTTGCCACTAGGCCATGTTCCCAACCCCTCTTTTTTTGACGCTGGCATTAGGACTTGAATTCAGGCCTGGGTGCTGTCTCTTAATTTTTTCACTCAAGATTGGTGCTCTAACACTTGAGCCACAGCTCCTCTTCCTGGTGGTTAATTACAGATGTTCAGGCTCATGAACTTTTCTGTTTGGGCTGGCTTTAAACTGAGATTCCAGATCTCAGCCTCCTGAGTAGATAGGATTACAGGAGCCATTGTGCCTGGCTTACTTTTGCATTTTAAAACTTGTAAAATATTTGGACATTACTATACAATTTAATGATATTTAATTTTTGGATTAGAAACAGTATTTTCTTTAAAAATTTAAAGCTTTAGGTTTTAGTTCTTAGTAGCCCCAGCGATGTTCAGACAAAAATTGTTTGCTGAGTTAATTTTCGTGATTCAAAATTTATGATTATTATTCTATATTTGTGACCAAAACATTTACAAAGTTTTTGCTTTAGATTTAAAAAACCACAAGACATAAACAATGCTAGGAAAAATATTTCAATATAACATGTGCTCAGTTCTTTCAGAGAATATCCTAGCAGTGAGTTCAAGGTAATTAGCAATTATATATATAGTACAACTGAAGTCTGTGCTTTTCTTGTCTACTGACAACCTAAAGTTTCACATTTAAGCTGAATAAAAAATAAATACACATCTAAAAAATATAAAAAATTTTGTTACATTTTGACCATCTACAGAATTACTTTGACTATCAGTTTCCTTACTCTTTCCAAATAAAGCTCTCTGTTCATCCCAACATTTAAAATATTGATTCTATAAGAAATCATTTCTGGAATGAAGAGTGCACAAAATAAGGAAATCTTCATGAGTTAATCTGTAATCAACTGTAAGCTTAAGACTGTGACTTAGTATAACTTAGTATATATATGTGTATATACATTTTATTTTATTTTTTGGTGGTAGTTGGGTACTCAGGGCCTTATATTTGCTACAGGGACTCTTACAAGTCCAGCCTCAATTTTTTTGCTTGCTTTTTGAGATAAGATCTCACTTCTTGCTCAGTTATATACCTGGGTGTTATCCACTTACATCAGACTTTCTTTTAGCTAGGAAGCTGTGCTTCCATGAGAAACTTTCATTGAGAAGGAGTCTCATGAACTTTCTTCTGTTCAGACTGGCTTAAAAACCACAATCCTAACCATCAGCCTTCCAAGTAGCTACGACGAAAGGTATGAGCCATTGATGCTCAGCTGAGTTAATATTTTGATGGGGCCCATCATACAGAATCATTGTCATCATCTTATTATTATTGTATAAGTACTGGGGTTTAAACTCAGCCTAGTGCTTGCTAGGCAGGCAGATTACCACTTGAATCATGTTCCCAGACCTTTCTTCTTTAGCTTATTTGAAGAGTTTCACTTTTTTTTTTTTTTTTTTGGTCGAGGCTAGCTAGAAGTGTGATTCTTTTCTTTATGCCTCCTGCATGGATGAAATCACAGGCATGTACTACCACACTTAGCTTATTGATTGATAAAAGTGTCTTGCCAACTTTTTGTCCCAATGATCTTGAACTATTTATGACCTTTTGATCTCTGGCTCCTAGGATTATAGGTATAAGCCAACATGCTTGACTAGAATAATCACTATTATACTAGGTTTCTCCATTTATATTAGTCTATTAGTCAGACAATCCCCCATCCCCCTCCCTCTGCCCTGTTACACTTTTTATTTGAGACATATTCTGGGTTGTAGATCAGGCTGGCCTGAACTCGTCATCCTCCCACCTCTGCTTCTTGAGTGCTAGGATTAAAGACATGTACTGCCACCTCTGGCTACAAGTTCTCTAATTGAACATTTGAAGATTGAGTCCAATTCATTTTTTAAAATAATCTTGATAAAAAGTATGTTACTAAGAGGATATCAAATGACAACTTTGATAATTTGGAAAGGGCTGAAAAATAGGTACTTGATTTTCATAAATGCTTCTTATAATAAGCACTTGGTAAGAGCTATTTATAATTAATTATGCGAAAATTTTCAATGTGGCTCAAATGAAGAATTTTGAAGTCTATTATCCTTAATTACTGATTTCCAGAAATAAGATACCATATACTCACCCCTTTATCTCCTCTTGTTTTAGAATTGAATTTTACTGTTTTTAACCGGGCTCGTTCCTTCTTCTCAACTCTGTCAAAACACAAAAGATTACTATATATTCCAGGCACCCAGAATTTACTGTTCCCTTTTTTAAGCTGGATTCTTGCTATGTTGCCTAGGCTGTTGTTCTTGAATTCTTCTGAGTATCTGAGATTTATAAGCACTACCATCCTGCTGGGTTAGAAATATTTTGGTTTTCTAAATTTGTGGTACTCAGGTTTCAGCTCAGGGCCTCATGCTTGCTCGGCTGGGGTTCTAACACTTGAACCACTCTTTCAGTCCTGTATTTTGCTAGTTATTTTTGAGATAAGGTCTTGTTTCCAGTCTGGGCTCGTGCATCAGCTTAGATCTACTTTATGCTTTCCATTGTGTCTAGGATCACAGGAACACTCCAGGGAGGCTTACAACTTTTCTGCCTGGCTGGCTTGCAAGAGCATTCCTTCCAATCTCAGCCTCCCATTGTAGCTCGAGATGACAGGCATAAGCCACTGTGTCCAGCTATGAGTTAAAAAGGGGTCTTGTGAAGTTTCAAAGACATTTAGGAACCATCTAGGTTTGTACTCTAAAATTAATTAAACCTGTTGAAAAATAGACTATAGGGTTTATTTTTAATATGAAATACAAACTTTTTACAAGGCACCAAACTATACACGTATGTGAATATTTACATATACACCTAATTTCATAATTCCACTGAAAGGATTGTATCATTTCCAAGTTTATTAATTTTCTAACTTTCTTATACTCATTTTGTTTAAAAAGTCTCTTAGGCATAGCATAGTGTGATAAAAGTTAAGCTTGAGAAACAGAGCAAATAGGGAAAAATTTAACAACTGGTGGAAGTAGGTAGAAGATATATGAATGTTCATTATATTATTTCTGAATTTCTTTGTGTTTCTGTAGCTCTCAGGTGAAAAAAAAGCAGAAAATAAAAAAACACTTAAGCTTAATTGAAATGACAAACAGGTGTAAATGTATAATGTATAATATAGTAAATAAAGTAAATGTCCAGGTAGTTTTGAAAGGGTATACCAGAAACTAGTAAGCCTTCCTTATCCTTTTGAATGTGAAATGGGTGCTTTGGGAAGAGATTAAGAGGAACCTGTATTTAAATATTTTTGAACCTTGTTTATGAAGTACTGCCTATTCAAACATCCAAACAGGTAAGACTAACAAAATCTGGCAAGAAAATAAATAAAATTTCATATAAAGTATGGCATTAACATGAGTTTGGAAAGTCTCATGCAAAATGAACTTCTTATAAATCTTCTGATTTCAACTTGCAATACTATCAGTATAGTTTAGAAAAGCCTACCAAAGCATGAGACCCTGAAGTGAAACCTCAGTACTTCATAAAACCCCCCAAACTACTCCCTAAAAACAAAGAAAACCAAATCAAATCTCTCCCCAAGTCAAACTTCTTTTTTTTTTTTAGTGCTACATAATCATTTATAATGTTTTTCTATGTATTTATTGAGGATACCCATTTAGTGAGTATGGCTTTGTTTTCTAAATGGCTTTGATCAAATGGTTTTTGTTTTTAAAAAATGGCTTTGTTTTTTAGTCATTATCTTGTTCAGAAAAGTTACATGATGCATGGTATTCATCTGTAAATATTACCCCTCAAAGAAAATATAGAATTTTAGGGCTTAAAATTCTTCATGCTTTTATTATAAACAGAGGTCTAAGGAGGAGATTGTTTTATTCAAGGTAACATAAATTTCAAATACACTTAATAGTTGGGTGCCAGTGTCTCATTCCTGTAATCCTAATTACTCAGGAGTCTGAGATTTGAGAATCATGGTGATCCTCAGGAAAGCCCATGAGTCTCTTTATCACCAGTTTACCACCAATAGGCTGAAAATGAAGCTGTGGTTCAAGTGGTAGAGGGCCAGCCTTGAGCAAAAAAGTTGAGAGACAGTGCCCAAGCCCTGAGGTTAAGCCCTAAGACCAGCATCAAGACAACACCACTCCCCAACAAAACAACCCCCTCAAAACATTTCAAGAAAAACTGACATAATTTGTAGTGTATTTCTGTTTTATTTTATGAGAAAAACGATATTCTTTTATGTTTCTCATGAATTAGGAGACTCATAGAAGTCTCAAGATATACCTCTCATGATAACTTCCTTTTCTGCCACCTAAGTTAGCAATATTTCTCACTGGATGAAAAGACATGTACAACCTTTACCAGATATGAAGCTCTGTGGGATATGACAATTTTTAGGAACTCTGACCTTGATATTTAAGATATGAAATTTCTACTGACTCAAGAAGTAATCCTGAATTTTAAGCAGCTATCTATTCTAGGAAACAGGTTATGAGAAGGGCTGCATTGCTAAAAGAGGATTTGCCATCCAATATGTGATTGCAAAATAGTTCCATCTTGCTAAATATGTGGATCTATCTAGAAACAATAGTTATAAACCTCCAGACCATAATCACAAATCTTGGTAATATTTTAACACATGAGACTCTGGATTTGATTTCCAGAAAGGCAAAGCAACAAAATACTCTCTATAAACAGATACATGACTTGGTACACTTAGCAATTATAATGACTTCAACAAAATAAAGACAAATTTAACTTACTCAGAACATGTTTATTCCATCAAATTTGACCTTAAATAAACGAATTTCCTAAAATAAACATTACGATCACATTAGCCATTTTTGCTGGCTATATTAAAACTCTGAAAAGTCCTTACAAAAAGACATTTAGGAAATAATTTGAATTGGTTTAATCTCATTAAGTAAGCTGTCCTTAGGTTTAGGAACTGTTTTTTCCTTTAACAAAATCAGACAGCATTTCAGAGACTGGTGATCCTTTTCAAAGGCAGCCTACACCTAAGTACTTTTATTATTACATGGGTAAGTATGCAGTAATGAACCACTGAAATGTTTTTGAGTCCTTTAGTCTAACCCAGTATTGCAAAAAAGTAAAAACCAAACCAAACCAAACCAAAAACCACAAACCAACCAACCAACCATCACCATCACCATCACCAAAAATCAACAAAGGAAACATTGCATTCAGGGGTGGGCAGCTTTTCTCCTGTCAAGGGGCCACCTGGCTATTACATCATTCAAGGCGCATACAAAATTATCAGCACAGGAATTGGTCTGGTGGATGAGACCTTACATGGTCTGAAAGAGAGGGTGAGGCATACTAAAGGATTCTCTCTGTGACCTGCCTCTTTCCCATGCTTTTTTTTTTTTGTTGCAATATAGGGGTTTGACTTAGGGATTTACACTTGCTAGGTAAGTAAGCCATTTAAGCAAGCCACATCTCCAACTCTTTTCACTTCAGGTTATTGTTTTTTTTCTTGGTGGTACAGCGGTCTGAATTCAAGGCTTGTGATTTGCCACTTAGAGTCACACTTCTAGTCCTTTTTGCTGAGACAGAGTTCTGCTTTTTGCCTGGACTGGCCTGGCTTATGATTCTATTATGTAGTTGAAATGACAGGACTATACCACCACACCCACCTTTTTTCTGTTGAGAGGAGTCTCTCAAACACTGAATTGGCCTGGAACTAAGACTCAATCTTAGCCTCTCTCACAACAGGGACAACAGGCATGTACTAGCTATTGGATGAGACGGGGCCATGTGTATATGCTTAGGTTGTCTTCAAATTGGGATTTTCTCAATCTCTCCCTCCTGAGAAGTTTAGGATTAGAGAAGTGAGCCACTAGTGCCTGGCATACTTTAGGTTATTTTGTAGATTGGGTCTTGTTTTGTGCTGATCTAGGACTACATCTTTCCTACTTGCATCTCCAAAATAGCTAAGAGCAGAAAAGTGTCACTGTGACAGGCCCTAAAAAACATCTATTTCCATTTTGTTTTAAGTCAGAGGAAGTGTGTGTGTGTGTGTGTATTCAAAACACACAGGTAGCAAGGCTATGTTGTGCACAACAGCAGTGAGAAGGTGAAGACAGAAGAACTGCAAGTTTTAAACAGGCTGGGCTACGTAGTGAGACTTTTCCAAACAACTTTTTTTTTTTTTTGGCTAAGTCTTGCTAACTTTGTTCTAGCTGTCCTTAAATTCATGATTCTCCTGCTTCCATCTCCCAAGATGGCTGGAGTATAGCCATGATTCACTAGGACTGGCTTCCTAAAGTATGTAATGTGATCTGCTATACATATAGAGAAACAATATAATTAAACTAACACATTCACACCACAGTTTTATGCTTTTTTCCCCTGCTGACAAGAATCTACTTTATCAGCAAATTTCAAGTACAATATTGTATCCGATGACTCATCATGCTATATATTAAATTCTAAAATTCATTTATCTTGTACAACTGAAAGTTTGTATCTCTGACATCATCTTCACATTCTTCTTTCTAGACCCTTGGTAACTACCTTTGTACACTCTGGTTTGGTTTGACTATTTTGGATTTCATATGAAAGTGAGATAATAGAAGATCCGACTTTTATGATTAGCTAGTTTCTCATAGCATAATGTCCTTCTAGTACATCCATGTTGCACAGTAAAGAAACAGTAATTGATGTTATTCAAACCCTGTTTTTAGGAGGCTAAAACAAAAAAAATAATTTACCTGCGTTTACTAGGAATCACTCCAACTTCATCACTTTCACCATCTGGTGTAACCTGTCTGGCTTGCCACCATTCATCATCAGAAGCATTAATAACATGGAGAATATCACCGAATTTGAAATTCAATCCTTGACTAGGAAGGCCACTGTCTTTAGTCTTGTCATAATCAAAAAGGGCTCTAGATACAGAAGAAAAAAGTAATTATTATAGTGGTAGTAGTCATTTTAAATAAACATAGGACTCTAAAACCATATATTTTGGATAGACAAAATAGTACCCTTTGGTAAAATAATATCAAGTTTAATTTCATACTATATATGCATATATATATGTATGCAAATGAGAAGAAAATAGCATAATCTTAGAAGTTTGTTGTTAGGTATATTACCAATCCATTTCTCTTTAGGAGAAATTGCTCTTTCTTTTCCTCTTTTAGTTTTTCCTTTCACTTAGGTTCTTGCTATGTAGTCCCTGTTGGCCTTGAACTCACAATCTTTTTGGTTCAACGCCTGAAAATTCCAAGCGGTACTGGAATCTGCACTTGTCAGTCAGGGTCTCTCCCACTTGATCACATTCCCAGCCCTTTTTGCTTTCATTATTTTTCAAATAAAGTATTTACATTTATGTCCAGGCTGGCCTGGATTGCTATCCTCCTATTTACACTTCCTATGCAACAAGGATGACAGGCATGCCCTACCATAGCTAGCTTTTATTGGCTGAGATGGGGGGTGGGGGGGTCTTGTGAACTTTTTATGTGGGTTATCCTCATACCACAAACCTCCTTATCTCCCAAGTAGCTAGGATGACAGGCATTAGCTACTTTTTAAATGTGACACCTGGAAAGTGAAAAAATGATGTGACTCATGCTTCTAACTGGACAGTGATGGGACATATAATTAATATAAATATAAAATGAGATTGCTGTGGGTTTTAGATCCACTATTTACTGGAACATTGTTTCTATATTTGATTGCTTTATTCTGGGCAAGTTAATATGGTTCTCCTCACTCCTAATGCTTATCTATCAAATGGGGCTAATAATAATTATGCTGTAATATGTTGTTTTAATGATTGAGTCAGATTTGGTAAAGTGTGTAGGAGAAATTGTATATATGCTTCTGGGTATGAGGTGATAATGCCTGCAGTTCTAGTTATTTGGGAGGTTAAGAAATGTTTGGGCTTAGGGGTTCTGGGTCAGCCTTTGAAACAAAGCAAGACTCCATCTCACAAAAAACATCAGCAACAAAATAACAAAATTGCTTTGAGTATAATCTAGTAACAACTTACATTGAATCACCCTTCCTGTTACCCCTTCTCTCTTCTTCCCTCCTTTCTATATTTGTGTTTGGACTCAAGGCCACTGGCTTACTGGGCATATTCTCAACTCTTTCATGCCCTAGGTATTTTTCAGATAGTGCATCACAATTTTGCACTGGGCTGGCCTGGGACTGTGATCCTACTGAGTATACTTACTGTATGAATAGGATAACAAATATACCAGATGGAGACTCACTAACTTTGGGTTGACCTCTAACCACAATTTTCCTGGATCAAATCTCCTGGGATTAAAGGTATGAGCTACTGCCACTGGGTCTGAATTCTTAAATTGAAGACAACTCTTAATTGTTGCTCCAAATAAACAAAATTAAAAAGATAGCGTCTATTTTTACTAGACACTTGGAAAAAAGAATTATCTGGATTCATTAGTTGTGGACCAACTAGATGAATATAATGGCTATTCTGTCAATTCATTACTCTTTCTATTTGTAAATCCAGAATTGACAATATTCAGTCAATGTCAATAAAAACTATAGATAAAACTACAGGGGATTTTATTAGCTGCCAAATATTTTGTAATTTGACAATTAATTTGACATTTGAAAAATGTCAATATTTAACAATTTGATAAAAATATTCTGTATTATTTTATGAATTAACTAATTACATAAGCAAATCAAACTCTTAAATCCAATAAACTCTCAAGAATTCAAGAAAGAACTATGGCTATATCTCACTGGCAGAATGCTTGACTAGCATGTACAAGATGCTGGGTTTGACACTTTGAGCACCAGGAAAAAAAAAGTATATAATATTACAATGAGATGAACTGAGCTTGGTTATTCTTATATTCACAATCTTCTGGATGAAGGTATAGCTCATTGGTAAATAATTTGTGTAGTATATTCAAGGCCCTAAGTTTGACCCCCTAGAACTGCAAACAAATAAAGCAACAAGTACAGGAAAGGGCCCTAGTAATTACACTTCAAATATAATTTATAGATGTTCTTTTCTTTTCTTTTTTTGGCCAGTCCTGGGCCTTGGACTCAGGGCCTGAGCACTGTCCCTGGCTTCTTCCCGCTCAAGGCTAGCACTCCGCCACTTGAGCCACAGCGCCGCTTCTGGCCATTTTCTGTATATGTGGTGCTGGGGAATCGAACCTAGGGCCTCGTGTATCCGAGGCAGGCACTCTTGCCACTAGGCTATATCCCCAGCCCTGTTCTTTTCTTATAGATGTTATTTTTTTCCTCCCTCATGTGGTGCTTGACATTGAAACAAGCCTTTGTGCTCTGTGAGCACTCCATCACTCAATCATACCTAAACTTTAATGTGATATGCAAATTTTCTCGAAGTAAAACTCAAGAGGTGGAATTATCTGATTGAAAAATAAACGAACTGGATGTTAATAGTTTTCAAATATGTTCTTTATTTGTTATTCTTTTTTTAAGCAGTACTAGGGATTTTAACTTGGTAAGAGCCTATACTTGCTATGCAGGTGCTTTTCCTACTTGAACTCCTAGAACCCATAATGTTCTTTAAAGTATTTTTAGGTCTAATAGTGTGAGGGGAGCAGGTGGAAATGAAAAAAAAAATGGAGATTCTTAATCATGTATTAAAACATGTAGATGAGTAAATAAGCATAATATGAAAAGAAAAAACATTTAAAAGGCAGAAAAATGTCAAAAACATAGTAAATTACTGTAAATATCTTAATTTTGATTTTAAATTCACCTTTTGCATTACCAAAAGTAATTATTGTAAATGAACAATGGACAAAAGAATATGTTATTCACAATTTCTAGTACTCATGTTAGCATTATCTCTTCTTATATTTGATTCCTAGAAACAGAACAAACCTGCTGGTATGGTGGGATACTTTTGTGATGCCAGCACTCAGAAAGCTAAAGGAGAAGGATTGTAATTTTGAGGCCAGCACATATATGCATTAATCATTATGAACACTACAATTCATCAATCACAATGATAACCCCCTATCCAACTAAAGACCACACACACAACCTGTAACTCACATTCATTAATGTATTTTCCCCTAGTCCTGCTTTCCTTGGGAACAAGAGTTAACCACTATTAAAGGGCAATCATCATTTAAAATTCCATGTTTAAAATGTGCTTGACCATTTTCCCATTTTTGTTGGTTTCGATTTATTATATGTATATGAATGACTTAAACAATAGAATGGTTTAGTTTCAGAGCTTTATATAAAAAAAAAAATGTATCGCCAGGTGCTGGAGGCTCATGCCTGTAATCCTAGCTACGCAGAAGGCTGAGATCAGAGGATCAATGTTCAAAGCCAGCCTGGGCAGGAAAGTCTGTGAGACTCTTACCTTCGATTAACTACTCAGAAAAAGCCAGAAGTGGCACTATGGCTCAAGTGGTAGAGTGCTAGCCTTGAGCAGAGAGAGGCTCAGGGACAGAACCCAGGCCCTGAGTTTAAGTCCCAGGACCAGGAAAAAAAAAAGGGAAGAGAAATATATATAGTTTTTTGTAGCATTTTTGTGTGTGCGCGTGCTTGCACATGCTCCAATCCTGGGGCTTGAACTCAAGGCTAGACACTGCCCCCGAGCTTGTTTTTGGCCAGTACTAGGTTAAGAAAGTTTTTTTTTTTGCCACTCCTGGGGGCTTGAACTCAGGGCCTAGGAAATGTCCCTGGCTTCTTTTTGCTCAAGGCTAGCACTCTACTACTTGAGCCATATCACCAACTTGCAGCCTTTTCTGTGTATGTGGTACTGAGGAATCGAACCCAGGGCTTCATGCATGCTAGGCAAGCACTCTACCATTAAGCCTCATTCCTAGCCCCCCTCCCCCAACTTTTTTTTCTTTTCTTTCTTTTTCTCAAGGCTAGTACTTTACCACTTCTGGTATTTTGGTGGTTAATTGTAGATAAGAGTTTTAAAGACTTTGCTGCTTGGGCTGGCTTCCAATTGTGATCACCAGATCTCAGCCTCCTGAGTAGCTAGGTATGAGTCACCAATGGCCAATTTCTTTTTGAGTTTTGAAATTGAAGAAGGAGAAGACCTCTAGGTAACTTTGGCAGACTGGTTACAAGGGGTCTGTTTTAATTCTATCCTGAAATTCATTATAAAATGATAATTAAAAAAAAGACAACAGGAAAAAAAAGACTTTAATATTTAATTTCTGGATGATAACTAAACTTAGCAGATAGAAGCTCTTGATAAGGTGCCTGAAGAAAGGGATATTGAGACATATTTATTCCACAAGTAAAAGTCAGGCAGGGATAATCCATTCCAGGTCTCCCTTTCCCTTCTCAATTCTATAGACAATCTTTAAGAAACTGAATTTGAAAAGCTCTGTACTCTGGAACTCATTGAGGGCTGAGAAGATGCCGAATGGCAAGCAAATGGATAAAAATGAAGTCCATTGCTGGCAGGTGATTAAGGTTTCTTTTTCAGAGTTAAAGATGAGTGCTATGAGGCAAGAGACAGGAACGATATAGCCTATTTACCATCGTTCTTCCATGATCCTCTGGTTACATCTGCTAACTTGCTCTCTTTTAGTAAAAACTGAAAACAAAGACCAATGAATAAAAACACCTCGTGTATAAAAAGCTAATGAAAATAAGCTAACTCAAAAGACAGAAGCAGTAACAAACAGTACAAGAAATGTATCCAATGCCTAACGTATGAAACTGTAAGCTCTCTGTACATCAGTTTGATAATAAAAATTTGAAAAAAAAAGACAGAAGCACAGAACACAAGAAACACAAAACTTCAAAGAAACACGAGATGGCATTTAGTCTATGAAACAAGAGAGGAGAAAAAAGAAACAATAAGAATGAGCTCTTGTAAAACATAAAATAGGATCTCTTTCTCCTCCTAAGTCCCAAATTCTCTGTCTAGGAGAAGGTACTATAAAGTTTTCAGATATGCTAGACTTAAAAAATAAACGACAAAAAACCCCAAACAACAAAAAACAACCGATCATAGAACCAAAAAATAAAGTACCCATTCTTTCTGGAGGATACAACATGGCAAATAAGTCAACTGAGAAAGAAGAGAAAGTGACATCTAGGAAATAGATTCTGACCATGCAGAGAGCAAAGAGAACAGGATAAGGAAAAAGTGAAGTCCCACCTGGAGATACTCAGAAAGTCTAAGAGCAACTAGTCTAGCTTGGGGCACAAAAATGAAAATCAATTCCTTCCTCCAGTCTCCCCACCTCTACAAACCAGTAACAATAATCCCCAACAACTGGTAAGATATGTGAAATACATTAGAGAAGGAACTGGAAGCATTGGGAGAGTTAAGCAAATGAACCCAGGAGACAATGATCAAGTTCATGAAAAATGAAGGCTTGCAGAAGAAAAGTAGAATAGTCATATACCACTTGACAGAAATGACACAAATCTAAACACTATTAATGCTATTACTAGTAACTGGGCTATATTTGAGTGAAAAGAAGTAGAATAAATGGTTTAGTATGGGACAGAAAAATTCTAATCTGTCATAGTAGTAAATCCATAATATTGAAAGGAGAAAATAGAAGTGCATGTATATTATTTAGCAACTGGGATAGGGCTGGGAATGTGGCTTAGGGATAGAGGGCTTGCCTACCATGCATAAAGCCCTGGGTTCAATTCCTCAGTACCACATAAACAGAAAAAGCTGGATGTGGAACTGTGACTCCAGTGGTAGATCACTAACTAGGCCTGAGCACACAGAGGCTCAGAGACAGAGCCCAGGCCCTGAGTTCAAGCTCCAGGACTGGCAAAACAAACAAACAAACAAACAAAACCAAACACCTGGAGATAAAGGCAAGGGGATTTTTCAGAAAATGGAGTAAGTTTGTGGGAAGTGACAGTTATTTTTCATTATAAGCCTTTTATTATATATTCCTTAAGGCAGAGTATTATATACCTTTAAAAAGTAAAGATGGCTCACTAAACCTACTTAAAATACATTTTAATTTATTTATTATTACTATTATTTTGTTAGTTGAAGGGTTTGAACTCAGGACCTGGATGCTGTCCCAGAGAGAAAGCTCAAGGCTACTGTTCTACCACTTTGAGACATAGCTCCACTTCCAGTTTTCTGGTGGTCAATTGGAGGTAAGAATCTCATGGATTTTCCTGCCTTGGCTGGCATTGAGCCTCGATGCTCAGATCTCAGCCTCCTGAGTTGTAGGATTACAGATTGAGCTACCAGTGTCCTGCTCATTATTTTTATACCTAAATATTACTAAATCACAAAAAGGCAATGTTTATTAATTATGCTAAAATTAGAAAATATAGGTAAGCAAAAATAAAAGATACATTGAGTAACTTCAGAACAGCAGTGGGTTTAAATTGAGTATTTTAAGAACTGGAGTGAGAGAATAATCAGACATTCAGGATTCTTATTAGGATGATACAAGGATTAAAGTGAGTAGGAATAGGACAGAAGGCAGTAAAAAAAAATCCTATTAATTAATTTTTATTTTTTTAGTTGGTCATGGCTCTTAAACTCAGGCAGAGCCTGGGCACTGCCCCTCAAGGCTAGCGGCTCTACCATTTTGAGCCACAGTTCCACTTCTGTTTTTTTTTTGTTTTTTGAGTGGTTAACTGGAGATAAAAGTCTCATGGGAACTGTTCTGCTCAGGCTGGCTTTGAACTGTGATCCTCAGATCTCAGCCTCCTGAACAGCTAGGATTATGGGTGTGAGCCACCAATGCCCGCCCGGCTAACCCTTTTTATTATATATCAGCATAAAATCATTTGAGGCCAAAGCCGTATAATATGCATTCAAGTATAGTGTACATGTTTGCAAGTACAGATACATGAACACACAAACATGAATACAGAATAAATGCTTATTTATGTAACAAATATCATGATTTGCCAAATATGAATAAAACATTTAGGAAGGTCTGAAGAAATGAGAAACTTACTAATGAAAAATGAGTTGGATGATCTGTATTGCTTAACATTAGAATGATAACATAATAATGCTCTCAGTAAAAATCTACTAAAAGACAGCATATAGAACATAAGTGGGGTTTCTGAATAAGTCTTTTTTTTTTTTTTGCCAGTCCTGGGGCTTGATGAGCTCAGGGCCTGAGCACTGTCCCTGGCTTTTTTTTTTTTAAATTGTGCTCAAGGCTAGCACTCTACCACTTGAGCCACAGTGCTACTTCTGGCCTTTCTATATATGTGCTGCTGAGGAATCGAACCCAGGGCTTCACGTATACGAGGCAAGCATTCTACCAGTAGGCCATATTCCCAGCCCTCCGTTTAAGTTTTATTAGCCAATGCAATGGAAAAATGTTTAGGTACTAGCATATATTTAATATTCTATCTTTGTTGCTTTGTTAATCATACGTTTTAGAAAAATATTCTTTTTCTCAAGGCGTATGAAAGACACTTATATGACTACGCATTCTTTACTGAGGCTATTCACATTTTAAGCTATACTTTTCATATGCTCTCTTGGCTATTATGGGAACTTGTCATGGTAATAAACGTTACTCAGATGAAGACTATCCTGTTGTACAAGGATAAAAGTAAACTGAAAAGTTGTTGCTTTGTTAATCATACGTTTTAGAAAAATATTCTTTTTCTCAAGGCGTATGAAAGACACTTATATGACTACGCATTCTTTACTGAGGCTATTCACATTTTAAGCTATACTTTTCATATGCTCTCTTGGCTATTATGGGAACTTGTCATGGTAATAAACGTTACTCAGATGAAGACTATCCTGTTGTACAAGGATAAAAGTAAACTGAAAAGTTGATGCTATCGCATATGTTATTATATACCAATTTGGAGTTACTACTAAAGCAGCAATCAAAAAGATTTCGAGTCCACTTTTATTTATTTATTTATTTTTTTGGCCAGTCCTGGGCCTTGGACTCAGGGCCTGAGCACTGTCCCTGGCTTCTTCCCGCTCAAGGCTAGCACTCTGCCACCTGAGCCACAGCGCCCCTTCTGGCCGCTTTCCATATATGTGGTGCTGGGGAATCAAACCGAGAGCTTCATGTGTAGGAGGCAAGCACTCTTGCCACTAGGCCATATTCCCAGCCCCTCCACTTTTATTTTGTATTTACTGATTGATTGATTGACTGCCAGTCCTGAGCCTTAAACTCAGGGCCTGAGTACTGTCCCTGGCTTGTTTTTGCTCAAGCCTAGGACTCTATCACTTGAGCCATAGCGCCACTTCTGGCCATTTTGTATATATGTGGTGCTGGGGAATTGAACCCAGGGCTTCATGTATAGGAGGCAAGCACTCTTGCCTCTAGGCCATATTCCCAACCCTATTTTGTCTTTATTATATGATTATTATTTAATGTTTATAAAACTTCCATTAATAAAAGTGTAGTATTTTAACTCTTAAAAGATGTACTGCCAGGAAATTAAAAATATCACTGATTTGTAATATATTTTTCTATACCAAAACTAAGTAAGCCATTGTGAAAATTCAGGCAGAATTTGCATGCACAAATAAAGGTTGCCTGTAATTAGAAGTAAAAAAATTTACCTGACATAGAGGGATCGCTTCTGACTGGTTCGAAGAGAACCTGAACCTGAACTAATGCTACTGTTCATCATCTGTTCCCGCAAGTCATGTATTTTAGCTTCGAAACGACTGTACTCTGATGGAAGAGAAAAAGGAATAAATTCAAATATTATAGTCCCCCAAAATAAGTTACTTGTAGATAAAAACTGTAAAGTGTTTTAAAATTAAATGTGGCTAGAATTTCAAAATAGTAATTTGTATTAGATTTCTGCCCAATATGAAAACTTCATAAATGCCTTAACAAATTGCTAATGATTTCAAAGATACTTATTTTAATGATTATACATCAAAACCTAAAGCATTTCCCCCAAATTTTCAAATGACATTTATATGCATATTTTTCTCTCTAAGAAATTCATTTACATACAGTTAAGTGATATCAAATCTGTTTTTCTTATAAAAAACCCTGTCTTTTAGCACATAACAATTAGAAGTCTGTATAATTTAAGACAGTAATAGTATGAGTTTGCTGAGATACTCTTTCTATCACTCTCAGCAAGTTTGTTTTGTTAAAAAGCTATTACTAACTGAAGCAACAATTTGTTAATAAACTAAGAAACATTTCAAATCTCACACTAACATCTGATGAAATAGTTGTCATTGTCTTTTAAAGTAAACAGTAGATTAATAAATTGGGTAGTATATAATAGATTACAGAATATCCATTATGATTCAGTAATAATGAAGCAATGAAAAATCATCTTTACCATGGCATAGGCTCAATTTAAGATATAGTTGTTTCTATACATAGATATAAGCCTGTAAGAGTATAGGGAGATATGGATATGAAGATAAAATATATCATGAATTTAAACTGGTTCTTCTAATAAAAAACCAGGACTACTAGGCTTTTAATTTCTTCTAATCTTAAATTTGCATCTGCTTTCTTGAATATGAAGAATCCTGTTATAAGCAAAACAGAAGTGTAGAATTGTATAATGATTTGTTTTAACCAAGAATTCATGCACAACAATGAATAACAATATCAATGCTGCCTCCATCCTCTGAGTACTGAAAACTGTTAATTATTTCCCTTAGTGTTTCATACTTAAGAGTCTAGTCCACAAGGAGGGATACACAGTTGGATTACTGTTTTAAAGTCACTCAAAAATAGGTTTTCATTGAGTGTTAATGCTACTAAGTGCATATATGTTCAGGTTCATTTGTTTTTATTTTTAACTTCAACATCTAGATTATTTTTCAGTTTTTGTAAAATAGTTCAAAAGTTAAATCTATAAAACAAAGTTCAAGGACTGGGGATGAAGCTCAAGTGGTAGAGTACCTGCTAGGTGAGGGAGAGAGAGAGAAGACAGAGGGAGAGGGGGGAGAGTAGAGAGAGAAGAGAGGAGAAAGAGAAGAGAGGAGAGAGGAGAGAGAGGGAGACAGACAGAGAGAGAGAGACAGAGAGAGAGAGAATATATGAGAATGAATCTAGGCTAGTCTTTTGATTCCCTTGTAAAGGAGAAAACGTGGTAGAACTGATCCTGTGTGATTTTCAAAGTTAAATTAAGGGACCATGATATTTTGTTTGGTTCTTTTGGGATGTTTGTTTTGTGGGAAGGCAAAGACTTCAGAGTCTACAAAATGGATCTCTGAACCTAAACACACCAGCCAGGTATTATGATCACCATTTGAGGCTGAAAATGTTCCTGATTTGGTCAGTTGGAGTCCTTCTATGCTGCAATATATGTTCTTTTGAAATGTTTCTATAATTCCTGACGATTTCTTGCTTTCTGGAATAGGACATTATGAAGTAACTTAGTATTTTACTTGACTAAGCCTAATCATTTGTCCAGAAAGCCTTTTGTAATTTTAGTGGATAAATAGTATTTAGAAGGCAAGATGTGGTCTGAATATAGTACCTGGTGGCGCACACCTGTAATCCTAGCTAACTCAGGAGGCTGAGATCTGAAGATCATGGTTCAAAGCCAGCTCAGCAGGAAAATCCATGAAACCCATCTCCAATTAGCCACTAGGAAACCAGAAGTTGAGCTGTATCTCTTAAGTGGTAGAGTGCTATCCTTGAGCAAAAAGAGCTTAGGACAGTACTTGAGCTCTAAGTTTAAGCCCCGCCAAAAACACAAAAAACAAAAAAACAACAAACAAACAGAAAAAAGCAAGCAAGCAAGACATGGGTGCTAGGTGTGCTCAATGCCACTGAGGTGAACTGAGCCCCTCTTAGAGGATGTGTGTGTGTGTGTGTGTGTGTGTGTGTGTGTGTGTGGTGTATGTATATATGCATATATATATGCATATATACACATACATGTACATATATTGATCTATATGCACCTATACACATACATACATATACACATGTACATATATTGATCTATATGCTTACATCTATATAAATTGAAAACCAGAACTTTACATTTTTTTTCCAGTTTGAATCCATATTATAGGGTTTATATTTAGTATTCTTCATTTCTGTATTTGTAATTCATCTCCATCAGTGAAAATCATGGACAGCACTGACTTTAAATATATCCTCATTTGAGAAATCTGCATATAGAAATGATGTTCTGTTGCAACACTGTTTACATTTTCCTGACTGGAATCTGTCCACTTCTTAACTTCTCTGAAATGCAGGGAATTCTTTGTTCCATCAAATGGCTTTAGGACTAAATTTATGAGTATGTATAAAGGCAAAATTTATTTGTTCCTTTTTAATTTTTAAAAATGTTCTCCTTCTCTAATTAAGTTTAGCTTTGGGTTTTTTGGAGTTGGTCCTGGGGTTTGAGAACTCAGGGCCTGGGTACTGACGCTGAGCCAACCACAGTTCTACTTCTGGCTCTTTTTGGTGGCTAATTAAGAGTTTAAAAAGCGCTTAAGTAGTAAGATTAAAAACAGTAAGATTAAAAGATGGATTTTCCTGCTCAGGCTGGCTTTGAACAGTGATTCTTAGATGCCAGTTTCCTGAGTGGCTAAGATTATAGATGCTGGAAGAGAGTCCTTCTAAACATGCAACCTCTACTAATGAAGATAAAAATTCATTTATATTGTATAATGAACACATCAATTAAACACAAGCTTAAAAGTTGAAAGCAACAACTCTGAGATGATGGGTATTATGAATGGCCTACAGAAGAAAAACAATTTTGAGTAAGAAGCCAGGACTGGTTGTTTTATGTCAAAGAAAAGGGTTTTTAAGACACAGGAAAGAAACTGGGAATAAAGGAGACTAAAAACTATTATGAATCTACTACAGAAAATCAGTATAAGGGATGACAAAGTCTTGCAAAGGAATGCTACTAGCTTGGATTAGGGTATGGCTCAAGTGTAAAGTACCTGCCTAATACACACAGAGGCCTTGCATTCAACTTCCAGTGGTACCTCTCCTCTAATCCAGTGCAGCCAGCCTCTATCCCTTATGTCTTTGGTAATAATGGAAAAACAAACAAACAACAAACCAACCAGGAGATGGGGATTAGAACTCCACTCTTGCAATTCAGATTGATTACTTTACTAACTTTTTAGTGATACTGGGATTTGCACTAATAAGCACTGTACCATTTGAGCCATGGTTCTAGTCCTTTTTATTTTAGATTGATTTTCAGACAGGGTCTGCTTTTGCCAGGGTTGGCTGACGTCTGGATTAGAGGAGTAAGCCACCACTCCTCGCCTTGCAACTCAAATTTAAGTTAAGTGTGAAACTCTTGAAGAATAGAGTAGTTATAGCCAAAATTTCAACTTTCCTAGACGTTAGTCACTTGAAAATTAGTGCTAGTAATGCCAACCTCAATGTCATATCCATTTATGAAAATTAAAAAGAGGTGGAGAAGTAGTTCAGTGATAATGTAGGGATGTAGTTCAGTGGTAATGTGCTTGTCTGGAATGGACAAGGTCTTAGGTTGACTCCCCAGGGCTAGAAATAAACCAAAACCAAACAAAAACAAAGCCAACAACAAAACAATAAACCCAAACAAAAAAACCCAAACCACAACAAACTACTCCCATGACCAATGGGAAAAAGACACAGTTCAATTATTTTCACTTTCCCTTTTTTCCTTTAAAATATTGTACTATGTAAATGTGCTGTTCAGGTTAATAAAATGTCAATATATTATTATATGGACTCTTATATAGCATTTTAGAAGAATTGCAGCTGAATGCCAAGTGATGAGGATATGGTGAAAATTAGGTGTGCAGATAAAGCCTAGGTTTCCTGGGAAACTAGACACAGAGAAAAACAAATCTAATATGAGAACAACACAATTTAGTGTTGATATGGAAGTGGTTTTTTACAAAGTAGGAAAAATATGTAATTTTGTAGAAAAATCTCCAAGCATCTTTCCTTTCTAATGTAATCACTAGCTTCAGGAGCTCGCTCCCTCCTTTCTTCCTTCCTTCCCTCCCTCCCTCCGTCTCTCTCTCTTTTTTCTGGAGTTAATGGGAAATGGCCAAATCCCTTCTTGTACACTCTTCATTTGCTCTCCTCCTTCCAGCTGAACAGATAATTGTAGCCAACACTGAATCATCACTCAGTAAGTTTAGCAGGTCACTTTGCTGAGATTGCCCAGCAGCTTAGGTTCTTTTGATAGGTGAGAGAGTAAGAGATAAGTACCTTTCTTCATAGTCCATAGTCTTTGAAAGACGATGCTTGTTTCATGATCACAGACCTAAAAATCAATTTACTTCTGATTTTCTTCAACAGATCCACTATTTTTCCATTATATAATTTTTCACAAATACAAGTAATATTGAAAATAAGTTCAGAAAAGTAAACTTAAAAGAATATCTTTTCTTGGTAGAAGAAAAACAATTACACTATTATAATATTTCTTGGACCAAGAATTGAGAGGTAAAGGTTAAAAGTTGCCATAGTATTCTTTTTTTTGGCCAGTCCTGGGCCTTGGACTCAGGGCCTGAGCACTGTCCCTGGCTTCTTCCCGCTCAAGGCTAGCACTCTGCCACTTGAGCCACAGCGCCACTTCTGGCCGTTTTCTGTATATGTGGTGCTGGGGAATTGAACCTAGGGCCTCGTGTATCCGAGGCAGGCACTCTTGCCACTAGGCTATATCCCCAGCCCATAAAGTTGCCATAGTATTCTTGAGGAACACAGAGACAAAAAACTGGAGTCTAAGGCTTTCCATGAATGGTGGAAACTAGTGAATGGCTAAAGACTAAGTTCAGGGTATGGAACCCAACTAGAACCTGAGCTGCATCAAGAAT
The DNA here is from genome assembly GCF_023159225.1 of Perognathus longimembris pacificus. NCBI lineage: Eukaryota > Metazoa > Chordata > Mammalia > Rodentia > Heteromyidae > Perognathus > Perognathus longimembris. The sequence goes on from NC_063165.1 coordinate 52,064,621, forward strand.
ACTTTAAACCACAGTACTTAAGATATAGGTAAATCCTTCTTGGAGTTTACCTTATGTGTCTAAGTACAGAAATTCCTGGGAAATGAAGATATCATAAGTATTCTCACTGGGGAGTTTGATGGCTCTCAAGAAGGTAGAAAGACCACTCAAAAACATAATCCTAAGTTTCTTATCTCTCATCTGTTCTCCTAAAACTCATTTTGCTTTCCCTAAAGCAAAATTTATTTCACTGTAGAAACTGTCTCTTGCTTTCTCTATTAGTTTCTAACTGTATCCAAGAGCTAACTATTCTTTGGGGGGGTGAGGGGGGGGAGCGGGAGAGCTTGGGGATTGAGTTTAGGAACTTGAATCATTACCCTAGATCTTTTGGTTTACTTTTGTTTTCAGACAGGTCTCTGGCTTTCGTTCTTGCTTATCTAGGCAAAATCTTCCAACTTCATCTCCTTAAGTAGCTGGGATAACAGAAGTGTGCTATTATCAGTTATATCAAATGCATATAAGTACATGGTTAGGGCTAGTTAAAAGCCACTAAGCTGGATACTGGTGTCTCCCATCTATAAACCTAACTACTCAGGAGGCTGAGACTGCAGGCATGGCTCAAGGGGTCTATACCCCTGAGCAGGCTTTAGACTTTGAGTATTGCCAAACAAACAAAACCCTATCCCCCCCACCCCCAACAAAGCCACTAACATCAACCTAATTTAGCCCTTTAATAAAGAACTTGATTGAAAAAAAAAAAAAGAACTTGATTTTTTGCTTTGGTCTCAAGAGATTCTTGAATAGCTAGAATAGATCTACATGCTGGCCACTCTGAATATCTTTTATTCTCTTCCTTTAAAAATATTTTTAATTATTCACATTTCATATAGATTTAACTATTAGACATTGTTAATATTTTCTCCTAATCTTTTTTAGGTTATATTTATTTTTTCTTGTACCAGTCCTGGAGCTTGAACCCAAGGTCTGGTGCTGTCCCAGAGGTTTTTCACACAGCAAGGTTAGCTCTCTACCACTTGAGGTATACCTTCACATTCATCTTTTTTTGGTGGTTCATTGGAGATAAGTCTCAAAAACTTTCCTGACTGAGCTGTCTTGGAACTGCTGCAATCCTCAGATCTCAGCCTCCTGGGTAGCTAGGATTACAGGTATATGCTATTAGGAATTATGCCTTTATGCCACAAAACAGAGCCCCTCATCTTTAGGAAGTACAATTTTCTGTTATACTCTAAGCTCTGATACAATGAGCATTAGTACTGAAAACTTATGTCTATTTCCCCCTTTCTACCAGATCTCAGTTGCTTAAGGTACTGTTACATGTATTTTGCCCAAGTAATTTATCTGTGTTTTCAGTTTTACTTAACATTAGTACGGGTAGAAGTGTGCATTTTGTTTTTCTTAATACTTTTGTGTATTTTCTGGAGAAGTCAAGAGCAGAAATCAACAATCCCTAGCTGTATCTAAAAAGTCTATAGTCTTTCTAAACATATAAATGAAGGACTGCCTATAATACTAGTGAATGGTGATTATAATTTGATGTCCCTATAGTTGACAGAGTGGGACTGTGTTGGCCAGAGGTAAGAGTGTGCATGTCCACACTGGCCAATTTGTTTCTCATACACACACAAAAAGTAATGAACTGGCACTCAATTTCCTATGTTAATTGATGTTTGGTTAAAATTAATTTGTTCAGCAACTGAACCTGAAAGATGAATATTTACTAAACTGACATAACACATTATAAAATGTCAAGCAATACCCAACAACTATTCTGATTACTTAAAAAACATAGGTTTTGTTACAAAAGTAAGTTCTACTCGAATAAAAACAAGGATACTTAATTTAGCTCCTTTAATCACATCTTTTTTCCTTCATCATGTTGTTTATGAACATCAACAAGTATACTATGTATTCTTTTGGGTGTTTAAGGTTTGTAAATTCCACTGAGGTTTTATTGGTAAAGTAGTAATGCTGAAGCACATTGGAGTTTTATGTATTTTCCTTTGGCATCACCTCATATTTTTCCATTACCACTTTGTTCTCCCAGGACTCTAGTAGTCATGTCCATGGCACTTTACCATTATATCACATTGTTCAGATTTCAAACTTCTACTCTTCAAACAGCAACAATGGCTACTATAAACATTTTAAACTTGGTATTAATAATCTAATTTAAAGGTCAGAAAAATTTGGGTGACTTAATTTTATTTGGCTTTATTACTATTTTGACTTATGATTTTTATTAATATTTCAGCTCAACAAGCTAGTGAAAGGGTTGCTTAGAAGGATGTATTCAGAGGTCAGATTAAAAAAAAACCTTGAGAAATCATCCAAATTTTTGATTAAAAAAATTCCTACATTCCATTAAAGGTTGAAATTAAACATTACTAAGAGGAAGAATAAAAAAAAATCCCTCAAATAGGAAAAACAACTAGAATAAGCAACAGTCACAGACAACAAGAACTTTATTACCTTCAGGTCGATACTGTGCAACAATTGTGACAGCTTGGCCAGCATTTTTCAGTGCAGCTGCTGCCTGCTCATGACTGGCAGCTCTGAGGTCAACACTGTTCACCTGGAAACAAAACCCAATCTTAATGTGAGAGGGAATAAACACTTTGACTAGAAATTACATTGGTCTCTCACTTGTATGTACAGATTAGTTGCAATAACTTTTCTATTAAAATAGATGGTATAGTGAAACAAAAGAGTATGATTATTCAGAGCAATACTATTCACTAAAAATACTTAATGTACTGATTTAAACAGAGTAAATATTAAATGTACCAGAAAACATTTTTTGAATAAAAGAATGTCCTATAGCTAAAATAATTAATGAGATGATCAATCACAATCTAGATGAATAAGCTAGTTAATACTTATTTCTGAAAGGTTGCCTAGTATATATTGTAAGGTCCACCATTTTAAGAGACTACACCTTTTCTACTAAGACAAACCATAGAACCATTATATTTGAGTATAATAAACCTTTAATATTTAATTAAGAATTAAGAGTCAGTAATAAATAGAATATAGTTGTATTTAGGACATTTTTGGAGAGCATGGGTGGCCTTGCACTAGAGCTAGGCATTCTACACTGTGTGCAGTAGAAATGTCTTAATCTACACTACATTTTTGCACTGAGCCAGCCTCATACTCAGCCAGAGATAAGAGGTTAGGACCTTTTTAGGTCTTTCTTGGAAGATCTTGAAAATCATGTAAGATGCAATTTATGTTTCTGGAATGCTTTTCTTATCACATTCCTGCCACATTTATCTTTAGTTTGAGGAGTACTCTCTGATTTTTACGTTACTGTTGAAAAGTCAATACTGAAAAACACTGTGGACTCAAGATAAGGTTTGTTTCTATATCTCAAACTTCTTCTCTAATTTAGCATTCAAGAGTTGTACAAGGAGGACTACACTGACATTTCTAAACACACCCACCATGTATGTGTATGATATATATATACATACATTCTTCTTCTTTTAATGCATGCCAATTAACTATGTAGACAATGTTCATCCTCATTTACCCTCAGGCTGTCCCACTAGCACTGGTTCTTCCACACAGACTGTTCTGAAATTGTTTCCTTTCTTCTTTTTATTGATTGTACTAGAAATTAGTAGGCAAACATTCTACAAAGATGTGTTGAATCACATCTCAGTTCTTTATTGTTTCAGACTTTTTTTTTTGGGCAGTCCTGTGCCTTGGACTCAGGGCCTGAGCACCATCCCTGGCTTCTTCCCGCTCAAGGCTAGCACTCTGCCATCTGAGCCACAGCGCCCCTTCTGGCCGTTTTCCATATATGTGGTGCTGGGGAATCAAACTGAGAGCTTCATGTGTAGGAGGCAAGCACTCTTGCCACTAGGCCATATTCCCAGCCCTGTTTCAGATATTTTAAAGGTAGGGTCTTGAGTTTTTGCCCATTCTGGATTCCAACTGTAGTTATTACAGGCCCTGTGTAGTTGAAATCACTGGTGCATGACTCCATGTCTGCTCATTATTTCAGATGAAGTCTCAATAACTATTTTCCTGGGCTGGTCTTGAATTGTGATCCACCCAATCTCTGCTTTCTGTAGCTGGAATTACAGATGTGAACAATCATGTCTGGCTTATATCACAAATTCTAGAGTTCAGAAAGTGTTAGCATACAAATACTTTTCTTTCCTTCTCTCCTTCGCTCCTTCTCTCCTCCCTCCCTCCCTATCCCTGAGCTTTTTCACTCAAGCTTTTTGGGACTCTACCACTTGAGCCACAGCTCTAATTCTGACTTTTCGGTGGCTAATTGGAGGTAAGAGTCTCACAATCTTTTTTGCTCAGGCTGTCTTCAAATCATGATCCTCAGACCTCAGCCTCCTGAGTAGCTATGATTACAAGTATAAGCTACCAGTGCCCAGTACCACATACTAATTTAAAAACAAAACAGTTCAGCAAATAGTGGTTAAGGAAAATAAAAAAATGGCTCCTGTCTGAGCCATTTATTTGCAGTTATAGGCAAATTAACTTCTAAATTTTAATTTTGCTTTTGGAAAAATATGGTTCTCGAAGCTATTTCATGAAATGCAAACTAAGTACTATTGAAATAAGCTTAGAATACAATTAAAAACATGTGAAAATAATTCACCAGAATGTTCCATAAAAAGTCATGCATTATTCACTTATGAACATCAGAAAATAAAGCTATTATGTATAGAATAAAATAGGTATGTTTAGCAAAAAAAACCTACAAGTACTTATGAAGGTACAAGTAATCAATACTTCAAATCAAAACTGCTGACACAGTTTATAAAAAGAATGAGTAAAGGGGCTGAGAATATGGCCTAGTGGCAAGAGCACTTGCCTAGTATACATGAAACCCTGGGTTCGATTCCCCACCACCACATATATAGAAAATGGCCAGAAGTGGCGCTGTGGTTCAAGTGGCAGAGTGCTAGCCTTGAACAAAAAGAAGCCAGGGACAGTGCTCAGGCCCTGAGTCCAAGGCCCAGGACTGGCAAAAAAAAAAAAAAAAAAAAAAAAAAAAACGAGTAAAAATGATACTCTGACATTAAAATTTTAGTTTTTATTAAAAGATAGATCACAACTATAGGTGATCATTCACATATTTGAGTGAAACTACTTTTATACCTAAAAAGAGATGTTCAAAGTAGCCGGAAAAAAACCAAACCATCTATAATGAGAGACCTTAAAAAAAAAATCAAGGGGCTGGGAATATGGCCTAGTGGTAGAGTGCTGGCCTTGTATACATGAAGCCCCGGGTTCCATTCCTCAGCACCACATATATAGAAAACGGCCAGAAGTGGCGTTGTGGCCTAAGTGGTAGAGGGCTAGCCTTGAGCAAAAAGAAGCCAGGGACAGTGCTCAGGCCCTGAGTTCAAGCCACAGGGGACGGACGGACGGACACCCCCCCCCACCCCCCCCCAACCGGTATTTTCAAAGAACCCAGAGGTGGGGGTAAAGCATCCAGAGATAGTAACTGTCAATCTAGAATTCTAGATTTACAAGTGAGGGTACAATAAAAATATTTCAAAGCAAAATTTCATTGTATTTATCCTAGGAACCATTGCTGAAATAAGAGAGTTCTTATTCAGGTACATATATGTATTTTTTTGGCAATCCTGGGGCTTCGACTCAGGGCCTGAGTACTGTCCCTGGCTTCTTTTTGCTCAAGGTTAGCACTCTGCCACTTGAGCCACAGCGCCGCTTCTGGCCGTTTGCTATATATGTGGTGCTGGGGAATCGAAATCAGGGCTTCATATACAGGAGGCAAGCACTCTTGCCACTAGGCCATATTCCCAGCCCCTACATATATGTATTTGAGGAAAAGTTTTACTTTTTTCAATGACTAGGGAGCATACAGACAAGTTGGAAATGCTAAATTTTCTTCAATGAACAATACAATTCTACACACACACACACACACACACACACACACACACAGTAACAGTCATATATTTATATATTTGAAAAATAACTGCTCAACTCAAATGTAAATAGTGGTCTCCTGAAAAACAGAGAAGCTACAAGAGCAGTATACAAACAAACAAAAACTGCACACTTTGTGGATAAAGTGTTAAAAAATGATTAAATTTGGGGATACAAAATGATCCCACAGACAACAGATTAAAGTATAAAATAACTAAAGTAAAAAACTTAAGTTTATAAAAACTGACCCCCTGTAAGAAAGCCAAGTAGTCAAAGAAAAATCTACAAAATAGAACAATGTTTTTTGACAACACTGTAACATCAGTAAAGTAGTAAAGTGGTACGACAACCAGGTATACAGACACTTTAGGATATAAAAACTTGGCTTTTAATCACTAATAGAGCATATCCTACCGATATAATCCGATCTCCTTTTCTGAGTTCTCCACTTAGATCAGCAGGTCCTCCAGCCAAGATAAAGGAAATAAATATTCCTTCTCCATCTTCACCTCCTACAATGTTGAAACCAAGGCCTGTGGAGCCACGATGAAGAACAACTTTCCTAGGTTCCCTAAAAATTAAAAAAAAAAAATTAAATACCTTGGAAATTTGACTTAGAACCTGACAATCTATCAATCCCAATCAGGGATTGGGAGGAGATTGTGATAGGAATGCTTAATGGTTATAGAGTTTGCCAGAGATAATGAAAAGATCCTGGAACTAGCCAGTGGTAACAGTAGTATAATACTTTGAAATTTTATACTAGAAAATGGTTAAAATATCCATTTTATTATACATATTTTATTACAAATGAAATTGAGATGTACAGAGTAAATGTATAACATGTATGGTATATGAATAATATCCTAATAAAGCTGTTGATTAATTGTATATAGTTTTCTTGAGATGGGATTGGTTAATGTGGGAAAACTTATGAAAGACTGCTTAAGGTCCAGTTGTAGAACTTAACAATTCCTGGAGAAAGATTTTTGTGCTTAATTATCTCACCAAAGGAATGTGATTATCAAAGGGCTTGGTAAAATGCACATTATTTTAAAAATATAACCACTAGCCAACCCACCTAGTATTCACAGAATAGCTTGGAAACTGATAGATGTGCTGCATGATACTTAAAGTTTAATACAATATTCTAGACAAAAGATATGTAGTAAAAAGGTTAGAGATGGAAATTAGAGAGAAACAACTTACTTTTCAGTTTGTAGAATATGTCGAGATTAAAGACAAGACAAACCATTAACTTTTTCTCTTTCTTTCTAGAAATAGGAACTACTAACAGATAAAAATGGCCATGGAAGATCTGCCTAGAAGATCTGCCTAACAAGACTGTTTCTCAAGAAGAGCCTTGAATAATCACATATTGCTTTTTTTTGGGTGCTAGTACTAGAGCTTCAACTTGGGGCCTTCAGCTCTTACTTATGGCTCAAGGCTAGTGCTCTACCACTTGAGTCACATCTCTTTTTCAGCTTTTTTCTGGTTAATTAGACATCAAGAATTTCTAAAATTTGTCTGCTTCGGCCGGCTTCTCACTGTAATCCTCAGATCTCAGCCTCCTGAGTATAGATAGAAGTATAGATGAGGCACCAGCATATGGCTCAAGAAAACTACTCTTTTTGCTAATTTTCATTCCAAACTCTATTCCTGAGCACTTATTTTGTATTCAACATCGCTAACTCTGAGAAACAAGACAAATAATCTTATACTTAAAGAATCACTGCCTAGAGTGTGACAAGAAAAATAACAATTACTACAAATACAAAGGTTCAAAAACAATAAAACTACAAGGATGCAATTAATAAAAACAGATTAACTGGGATACATATGTTAAAAGCTATAATTAGTATAAAAGACATGAACAAATTGCAAAACAAACTATACAGTGTCTTACTGCTATCTCGATAATGTGGAAAAGATCTGTAACATTTCTTTTTCACTGATTATTTTCCACCTCATTAGAATTCTTTCAGAAGGACCTAAAATGTCAGTATAGTTAGTAAGCAAATGTCATTTGTTGAATTCTACGCATGAATCAAAAAATTGCAATAATATATCTTGGTGTATATTAAAGAATATTTAAAAGCTTAAAAATACACAACCAGTATATTTGGTGGTTACTGGAACTTGAACTCAGGACCTTGGGCTTGCTATTTGTCCTCTATTGCTGAGACACACAACCAGCTGCACAAGTATATTTTTCATCTTATTTAAACTAATTTCTAAGAACAATTATCAAAACATTAACATAAAAATGCAATACTTTTTAAAAGTTGACATGTATTTACAATATAGTTTTCCATACTGGCCTCCACAGTAAACCCTATAATGGAAATCCTTACGATGAAAAAGGCTTAAAAATTCAAATTAAAAAAAAACTTAGTCCTAAAAATTGTGCCTAATTTGTAGCTAATGAAAATCCATTTAATATCTGACTTGCTTCAATGTAAAATTCCTTACCTAGTAATTTCATCATCTCCAAGCACTGCTTTAGAAACAGGTGAGTATCTGGCTGGTGATGTTGGTGCCTGGCCCAAGTAGGAAGATGGGCTAACATGGTTATCAACAAGCTGAGAAGCTTCAAAAAAAAAAAAATGAAAAAAATATATTAAACGAAATAAGCCACCCAGTAGTTCCTCATAGAAACTTCAAAGTTAAAGTACAATTCATATTTACTAGTATAGGTATCAGACTTTGGTTAGAGAAGATTGATCAGCTGAAAAACTAAACAAGTTCACTTCCCAGATACAACCCAGTTTAGATATCATCTAGTAGAGATATTCATCAATAAAACAAATTTATCTCCTTTGTTTTTTTTTTTTTGCCAGTCCTGGGGCTTGAACTCAGGGTTTGAGCACTGTCCCTGGCTTCCTTTTGCTCAAGGCTATCACTCTACTACTTGAGCCACAGTACCCCTTCCAGCTTTTTCTGTGTATGTGGTGCTGAGGAACTGAACCCAGGGCACACTGGGCAAACACTCTACGGCTAAGCTACATCCCCAGCCTCCCATTTGCTTTCTTTTGAGAAAATAAAACTTAGAAAGGGATTTTACATGATTTGTACAATTCAAGAAACTTTTATTTTACAGATCATAGAAAGGACTAAGTAAATCTGAAATTCAGTAATTGTTCTGAAAATTCATCTTTGCAGACTTTCAGAAAAGACTATGCACAACAGACCCATACTCCCCCAAACTCCTGCCTGGCCTTGGTGGATACAGAACAAATATTATTATTATTATTATTATTATTATTGTAGTAGAGCCCTGAGCATACCTTTTTTTTTGTGGTGGTCGTGGAGCTTTAAGTCAGGGCCTAGGCGCTATCTCTGAGCTTCTTTTACTCAAGGATAGCACAGCTATCCACATTTGGCTTTGTTGTTGCTTTATTGGTAGATAATAGTCCCATGGACTTTCCTGCCCCGGTTGGCTTTGAACTGCAATCCTCAGATCTCAGACTCATGGATAGCTAAAATTACAGGTGTGAGCTACCGGCACCCAGACAAACACATTTTTCAGAGACCCAAAAGATTTGAAAATACACTATTAACCATAGCTTCCTACAGTACTGAAAAAGTACATGCCTTAAAATTTTTTTTTCCATTTGCTTCTTATTTTTCAATGAGTATTGAAAAATACCTTTAAAGTACAAGTTTTACTTAAAAAGATGTAGTAAGTTTTAACTTTTTTTTTAATCTCTTAAGAATTTACTGAAAAATAACATGTTATCAAGAGAAGAATCATAGTGAAGAGGGTCCTCTCTTGGTTTAATATAAATTTGGCTTACAACATTTTAAATTTATGTAAACTTCACATTATTTATAGAATCCCGTGTAGCCTCTGAACCTAAGTCATTCTGAAGGAAAAAACAAAATTCATTCTAAAATGTAGCTATTAAGATAATCAGAATTCTACTTAATATAATTAAAAGGCCTAAAAAGTTCTAAATACAAGCTAAATTCTGTTCGTTTGGGATTAACAGATACAACTCCGTATATCCCAATATTTTGACTAGAAAGGACTTCACAGTAAGTCTGAAAATGAGTTTTCTTTTTGTTATTCAGTGCTGGAGATCAAACCCAGGGCCTTGAACATGCTAGGGAAAGCGTAAGTTTAACTTTAAATGTTTGAGAAAAGTATACATATTGAAAAACTGTGAATAATGAAAACCAGAAGCTTATGATAGGTACAAAAAATCTATATCCACAAATCAGCTCAGAATTGTCAATCCAAAGGGTAGAACTATTTATTCTTTTTAACATACCATAAAAGAGTGGAAAAGCAAGAAAAAAGTTTTGAAAAAGAAATAAGCAAAACCTATTGGTTTATTCAATTATATAATCATCATAGCCAAAGCTAAAAACAGAATTACAATGCTATTCCTGAACATGCTTTCAAAAGACCTACAAAACATTTTAGTTGAGGCTTATAAAGGCATACCATACTTGAATTACCCAAATCATTACCAAAATACAGAGAAAGCAGTATTTAACTTTCTTGATGCTTTATGATAAAGTTGATGGGCTATTAATCAAGAAATTCCACCAAACGCTCAAAACAGATGTTATATTTTCCGTGTCCTATCTGGACTGCTCCATTAGTCAACAGAACCTTTCAGAACAGGTGAACTCACATGCAAGACCTACTATTTTGGGTCAACAGGGACTAAATATTAATGTTTCTATGAAAGAAATGATAGTCCAAAGGAAGATCAGATTAAAACAATGCTATTTTTATATCTAAAAAGGTCATTCAGATAATTACAGGACAGAGTCCAATTCATTTCCTAGGGAACCAAATGACCTAAGACTTGCAAAGCTTGAGAGGAAAACAAGTACAAGAGCTTTAAGTCAAAGGGAAAAACTTAGGGATCAAATCCTAAATTTAATAAGGCCTTCTTGCTGAAAAGAATGTAAATTAAGTAAGAAGACATGCAGTGCCAAAGTATATTCTATGTTGGACAAATTATGTTCTTGGTTTGATCCAATAAACATTCTTCATGAATAACAAACCTGTTTTTTATTTATGGGTATAATACTTTCATGAGTATCTATATTTTTGTCATCTTGTTTTGGTTACAACTATTGGCTATGCCTATTTACCTCCTGTGGTTCTGAGATAATGCATATATATTCCCCCTAGTAGTACCAGGACTTGAACTCAGAACTCTTTTCAGTTACTATATGTCTTATAGAATGAGAGAAGATCTTTTGCTGGCAATATCTCTGACAAGTGTCTAATTACCAGAATATACAAGGTACTGAATAACTAAATTCACAAAGACCATTTAATAGTCAAAGAAGCCAGACAGATACTTCTCAGTAGTACAATGGCCAATAAATACATGAATGCTCAACATCCTTGGTCATAAAGATGATGCGAATTAGGGCAACACTAAAATCAGGCACTGGTGGCTCATGCCTGCAATCCTAGCTACTCAGGAAGCTGAAATCTGAGGAATGCAATTCAAATCCAGCCTGGGCAGAAGTCCATCAGATTCTTACATCCAATGAGCCAGTAAAAAGCTGCAAGTGGAGGCATGGCTCAAGTGGTACAGTGCCAACTTTGAATGAAAAAGCTTATCAAGAGCACAAGGCTCTGAGTTAGATGTCAGTACTGGAACAAAAACCAAATCAAACAAAAACAACATTGAAATCTCACTTCGCACCAGTCAAAATGGTTATCATTAAGAATATAAGAATATGAACAATAACAAATGCTAGTGAGGTTGCCTGGAGGAAAAGGAAGCCTAATATAAAGCGGATGGGAAAGTAAACCATTATGGAGGTGCTTCCCCCAAACTAAAAATAGAATTACATTATCTGCATACCCCTACTCACTGCAGTACTATTCACAATATTTAACTTATGGAAATAGCTTAGATGCCCTATAACGGAAGAATAGATGAAGAGGGTGCTGGTACCTCTTGCCTGCAATCCTAACAACTCAAGAGGCTGAGAACTGGGGATCATGGTTCAAAGAAAACCTAGGCAGGAAGGTCTGTGAGAGATGCCTATCTCCAACTAACTACTGAAAAGCAGAAAGTGGAGCTAAGACTCAAGTGGTAGAGTGCTCGCTTTGCAAAGAATGCAAGGAATGCAAAAGAAGCTCAGGGGACAGTGCTCAGGTCCTGAGTTCAAGCATCAGAACTGACAAAACAAACAAAATCAGGTAAAACAACATGGCATTTACAGGGGAATAGATGGATCTAGAAAAAAAAAATCATATTGTGTAAATAAAGTTAGGGCAACAAAAATGAATTGTTTCCTTATAGGTGAAAGTCAGATCTAAAATATAAACATATGAAAACACATAGAACCACAAGCTGAATACTATTAAGAAAATGATTCATCTACACTTGGGTAATAAATCAATAAGCAGATAATAAAGATGTATAAGGACAATATATAGATTTCAAAATGTAATTTATATTTCATTTATAATGAGTAGTGATAGCAACAAATCTTACTAAGTTTTAAATTTAAAAAGTGCCATGTTAAAAAAATCATTTTTTTAAAAAGGAATATTTAAAAGCAGATTACAAAGAGTACCTTTAAGATCTTTGTTATTTTTTATTTTTTTATTTTTTTGGCCAGTCCTAGGGCTTGGACCCTGGGCCTCAGCACTGTCCCTGGCTTCTTTTTGTTCAAGGCTAGCACTCTGCCACTTGAGCCACAGCACCACTTCTGGCCGTTTTCTGTATATGTGGTGCTGGGGAATTGAACCCAGGGCCTCATGTATATGAGGCAAGCACTCTTGCCACTAGGCCATACTCATGTATATGAGGCAAGCACTCTTGCCACTAGGCCATACCCCCAGCCCCAAGATATTTGTTATTTTTAGTATTAATTCAACTTATAAACGAATATAGCTTTTTATTTTCAACTAACACAAACTCATTCATACATATTTAAATTTCTTCTAAGGTAAGATATTAAAAATATTCTCAGGTAGATAAGAACCTTAAAATGTTATAAGGGGTTGGGGCTATGGCCTAGTGGCAAGAGTGCCTGCCTCGTATACATGAGGCCCTGGGTTCAATTCCCCAGCACCACATATATACAGAAAACGGCCAGAAGTGGCGCTGTGGCTCAAGTGGCAGAGTGCTAGCCTTGAGCAAAAAGAAGCCAGGGACAGTGCTCAGGCCCTGAGTCCAAGCCCCAGGACTGGCCAAAAAAAAAAAAAAAAAAAAAAAAAAAAGTTATAAGTCCTTTAATAACAGTTTAATTCTATGCAAAATCAGATTGTGCACAAATACAGTTAAGCTATATACCAAGAGCTTAAAGTATATGTATCTGTTTTCATGTAGCTGAAAGTATAGAAAATCCTCGTAAGTCCCCAAAGTATTTAAAATTGGATTCTTAAAATGCAGTCTAAGAATGAGCAGTACAGGAAGCATCAGAATTAGCCTGCTTGTTATTGTTAATAGGATAAACTACTTATTTCTGTACTCAAGCCCAAACGATTAGATAAAAACAAAATTGCATTCCTTGCAAATATTCTTTGGTGACTGTTACTTGCATAAAAGCTTGAGAATTAATGCTTAAATGTTAAACAGTAGAGGTAAAAAAGATTCTTACCTTCTCATAATGAAATTCTGACAAAGACTTTTAGAAATGATGAGATAAAATAGTTCTTTAAAAGTATTTTTATGTTGTTAAAACTTTTTCTCTTACTTTGGGAACATTAAAGCATGCCATCTAAATAAGATAAATTTAAACAAACAGACTTACAGTTGGTGATATCAGGTGGTGCATAGCTATCATTCATATACACACTTGTGGGTTTCGCCACTTTCAAAAAAACACAGTCAGATGTGTTCTTTAAGGCGGTTACTGCTTCTTCGTGAGTAACATCCTCTAAGCACACACTATTTACCTGGAAAAAAACCCCAGGAGACATGAGTTTTAAGACCTTTCACTTTTGGTTAATAAACAATCACATCAAAAGATAGGGGAAAGTAGAAAGAAAGGAAAATAAAGGTATGTAGGAAGAAAATACTCATTTTTATTGTCTGTGTTATCAGGAGTTGTTTCTGTACATACCATTTTTCTGTATCTATATAGAAGAACTACTGACTTTTAGGTAGTGACATTGTATTCAACAACTTTTTTGAACATTTTTATTAGTTCCAGTAATAGATTCCTTAGAATTTTCTATATAAATATAGCATCACCTGAAAATATTTATTTCTTTAGATTGTGTGCCTGCTACACAAGAACTTAACCACTGATCTATACCCCCATTCTTTCCCCTTTTACTTGGAATGCCTTTCCTTTTTTTGATTCTTATTGCCTTAGCTAGAATTTATAGTATACTACTGAATGAAATTAGTACTTTTTGTTCTTAAAGGAATTTGTTAATTTGATTTAGATTAACTAGTATGTTGGTATAGGACTATTCATACTATTCTCTTATGTTTCCTTTTCCATTCTTGCTTTTAGAAGTTTTAGTCTTCTTTTCTTGGCTGGTCTAGCTAAAGGCTTCTTTATTTTGATCATGTTTTCCAAGCACTGATTTTTGTTTGCTTCTTTTTTTTTTCTAGTCTCTGTTTCATTTATTTCTGCATTAGTCTTAGCTATTTTCTTCCTTCTGCCTGCTTCAGGTTTAGAATGTTCTTTGATAATTTTTTAATAAAGAAATAAAGTATTTTTGTTTTCAATCACAGTGTACTAAAATAATTTTTGTTATTTTTAATTTTAGACTTCTATTAGCTTATTTTACTTATATGGGGGAGAGAAGATTTCATTGCTACTTACACTGTGTTTTATGGTTCTATACTATGCAAAATGGAGACTGCACATTGTTCTTTGGTGGCCTGCCATAAACCATTCATCTTGGTATTCACAATCTTGTAAAATTCCTTCCTACTTGGATTCCTGTAGACTAGGCTGGTCTTAAATTTGTGGTCCCCAGGTCGCATCTCCTAAGTGAGGGGATTAAAAGTATGCATCCACCAAAGCTGGTTGTGAATCTTGGTTGGCTAAGATTCAGACAATGAGATATAGTAACTGAGATGCAAAAGAGAAGACTGATAAATGTTATATATCACACCTTTCAGCTTGGAAAGGTTAATTCTTAGAATCTGCCACTATTGATGAGATTGACTCTATGTGGAAGAGATAACTTTTCCCAGGTAAGCCTTACTCGATTAGCAGAACCATAAGCAAACAAATGAATGTTGTTTTAGCCATCAAAATTTATTATAAACTACCAGGTAAGAGCAAACAAGACTTACAGAAAGATGTAATGTATAGTGGTGTGATTCAGAGGATAATCACCCAAGTCTTAGATTTAGATTTAAGAAAAGTTTATTGACCCATAGCTTAAAAAACACTACCTTGGGAGTGAGCATTGAGAAAGCAGAGAATATGTACCAGGCATGAATTCTTGATCACTTCAATGTTAAGTATGCTAGGGAGTTGAGGAAGCACCAGGAAAGGAAAATAAGGATCAGTTAGTGAGGTAAGAAAAATACCACGTTAGAGAATAAATATTAGGCAAACTGAAGGCAATGTTTGGAGAAGAAAGAAGGCATGCCAAATTCCAGGTAAGACAATTAAGATGAGAACTGAAAACTGTCTAATTCCACTTTAATCATAAGGTCAAAAGCTACACTAAAAGTAGACTTAAGACAAAAAGAATCTTGCTGCTATGGTAAATCAGTACAGGTTGCTGGCCCTCTATCAACAAGCCTGGCTCCGGAGAAAGCACAAAAGAAAGCATGACAACCACAAAATCAAAAAATAAAAGTGAGAAATCTAGTGGATACAAAAAACTGTTTAGACTATATGTATGAATGTGTGTGTGTAGGTGGTGATGGTGAAAAGGTGTTGTTTGTAGCTTAGGGAAAGAGTAGCAATTATAGCTGTGGCAGAATAACTTAGAGAAAAGTAGATCAAGTTCTGCTCATTCTTCTCCCTATCACCTTAAAAATTTCAGTCTCTTTGCTGCAATGAAAGGAGGTACTAGGGAGGAAGCAGAAAAATGGAATCTTCATATATTGTTAACAAGTTTTACAAGTGGCTTGGAAAAAATAAAATATTTTTATTTTTTAAAAAAATTGAACACGCAGTGATCCAATAAATTATGTTCACTGTAGCACACAGCAATTCTTCCTAGTACAATTATTCATAATACCAGAAAAGTGGAAATAACTTGCCACTAAACCAGTCAGACTATTCAAATTCCAGCTTTCTCTTCTATTTTTATTTATTTATTTTTGGCTCAGATGAAGTGCTGTGACACAGACCATGAGAGCTGGTTACCCTTTCAGTTGCAAAATTGCCACAATCCAAAAATTTGGAGACAGTTAACCCATACAAGAAAATAGACCAAACAAGACACAGGAGACAAACGGGGGTCAGGAAATAAATCCTTTTTTTTTTTCATGGATGCCTTGAAGACTATTCTACAAAATTCTACATTTTCTTATGAAATTATAGCCAGCTCAGAAACATTTTACCTTGTATTGGCTTTCCTTCATTCTTTGCCTCACTTTTTCATTTTCACTGACTCTAGCTTCCAGATCACATCTACCAATAACACCATAACATATTAGACTTTCTTCAGGTTGGTTTTCTAGGGAACATGAGCTAATGTAATTATTACTGAAATTTGGATAAATGGTCAAAGTCCAATATTACATAAAGGTAAAATGCATGAGTTTTAGCTCTAGGCAATAGTAAGGTTATGCCTCAATGAACAATATTGAGTGATAAGTATTAAGACTATCTACAGTACATTATACTTAAAAATTTTAAACAAGTAACATTAAGCCAAATATTTAGACATATGTGTATTTTTTTTGCATTTCTAAGGTTTGAACTTAGGGCGTTGTGCTTGCTGGGCTGATACGCTATCACTGGAGCCAGACTTCCAGCCGTACTTTTCTTGCTGGTTAGTTTGGAAATAAGAGTCTCATGGATTTTTCTGCCCAGATTGGTTTTCAACTGAGATCCTCCAAATCTCAGCCTCTCAAGTAGCTACGCTTACAGGCATAATGCGATGCACCATGATTAAACCTTTTTTTTTTTTTTGGCTGGTCTTGGGGCTTGAAACTCAGGGCCTAAGTGCTATTCCTGTGCTTCTTTTGTTCAAGGACAAGGCTCTACCACTTGGGTCACATCTCCACCTCTGACTTCGTTTTTTGGGTTGTTAACTGGAAACGAGAATCTCATGGACTTTCCTGCCTGGTTTTGAACCCTGGTCCTTCCATCTTAGCCTCCTGATTCCAGGTATGAGTCACCAGCATCTGATTTGATTGAACAAATTTTAAGGGATTAAAAAGCCCTGCAAAATTGCTGGTGTTAATAGTTTTTAAGCTGAGAAGTGCCTTCACTGCTCTTCATTATATTATAAATGAATTTAAGTGAAGCAAAGGCAGTCATTCATAAATGAAGATATTATGCCATACACTTAAGGATTGTGATTAAATCATTTCATGTATTTCCAAGCCCTTAATCTTTCAATGTGGACAGGAAAAGAGAAGAGAGAATAGGAGAGTAGATAGGAGGGGCAAAGAATAATAATAAAAGAAAAAGCGGGGCTGGCAGAAGAAATGATAAAGTTAATACTAAGAATCACTTTAGAAAGATGACTAGAAATCACTCATTTAAACACTTGTGATATAAAGACAGTGCAGTCTTTCAGAAAAAAAAAAAACTATCAACATTTTTTTTAAAAAGCCAAGAGATTTCTTTATACTTACCGCTAGAAGTTTATCTCCAATCTGAAGTTTGCCATCTTTATGTGCTGCACCGCCTTCAATTATTTTAGTTACATAAATGCTATTATCCCCAGGAATATGCTGATTTCCAACACCTCCAGCAATGCTGAACCCAAGACCTATTTGGGTACAATAATTTTAGACTCTAATCAATAAAAGTGAACTTAAAGGGGAAAAAGAAATGTGATCATGTAACTATTCAAAGTTAGAATAACAGTTCCAGCACACTGTATTAAAAAAAATATAGAAAAGAATCTATCTAGGGCTGGGAATATGGCCTAGTGGCAAGAGAGCCTGCTGAAGCCCTGGTTCAATTCCCCAGCACCAAATATACAGAAAACGGCCAGAAGTGGCGCTGTGGCTCAAGTGGTAGAGTGCTAGAAAAGAAGCCAGGGACAGTGCTCAGGCCCTGAGTCCAAGCCCCAGGACTGGCAAAAAAAAAAGAATCTATCTAGCATAAAAATCTTCAGTACTTGATCAAGATGAAGTGTACCTGAACAACTAGTTAAAGATGATTTTTTAAAAGCCAGGAGCTGATAGTTCATAAATGTAATCCTAATCTATTGAGGAGGCTGAGATCTGAGGACTGCTGTTCAGTGCTTGCCTAGGCATGAAAGTCCATTAGACTATTCTTTTTTTTTGGGGGGGGGGGGGCAGTCCTGGGGCTTGAACTCAGGGCCTGAGCACTGTCCCTGGCTTTTTTTCGCTCAAGGCTAGAACTCTGCCACTTGAGCCACAGTGCCACTTTCGGTCTTTTCTATTTATGTGGTGCTGAAGAATTGAACCAAGGGCTTCATATATATGAGGCAAGCATTTTTTGCCACTAGGCCATATTTTCAGCCCCATGAGACTCTTATCTAAAATTAACCACCAGAAAACCAGAAGTGGTGCTATGTTTCAAAGTGTTAGAGCACTAGCCGTGAGCAAAAAAAAAAAAAAATTACTGGGTTACTAGGACAGTGCCCAGGCCCTGAGTTTAAGCCTCATGACTGACAAAACAAAAGATACATACAAACAAAAAAAAAACTTAAAAAGAAAAAAAATTTTAGTATTGATGTTCCAAGTAAGGGACAATTATAACTATGGGCACTCTTACAGTTACAGAATCCTTTTCTCTTTTGGGTTTCTCCTAAAAATCATTTCGTAAGTAGATTTTACAGTCCAACCACAGACTGTAAAACTATGCTTCACTTTTGTTTCCATCATAATTATGTTTTTTTAAATTTAATTTTACTGTCAAGGTGATGTTTAGGAGTTACAGTTAAATACATAAGGTAGTGAGTAAATTTCTTTCTAACATTGTTATTCCTCCCTTGTTTTCTCTCACTTTGCCTCCCCCTGATAATTGTTTCTTATTAACACTTCTCATCTTTACATAAGATAAAAATAATTGAGAATACAATTTCTTTGTGAAGGGAAGACTAACAGGCTTTAGAAATACAAAGTTTCTCCAATATTCTAGAAATTAAAGATTTTAAAATAAAATTTTGTAGTTCATAATCTCACTGCTTCCAAGTACTGTGTCCCCCCCCCCCCACTTTTTTTTTTTTTGCTGCAATGCTATTTCTATAAAGCCAAGCTTTGGAATTATTATTTATTGCCTTTTATTCTCAATACTATCAATGCTTTCAAAATTCAAAAGTCACATCAAGCTTTACTAATTTTAGTGTGTATGCAACTGCATGACAAACACTACAAATAGTCTGTTGTTTTAACTTAGCCTATATTTAAACTTTTAACTTGATCTGTATTTACAGTGATTTGTATCTCAGGTTAAACACTGTACATGACTTTAAGAATATCTCATTAATTTTTTAATGTGAAGAGTCATTTACAAAAGATCTGTAATTAGGACAAATGGGAACTCATCTAAAAAATAGGTGGAGATTTCTGTTCTTTTTTTTTTTTTTGCCAGTCTTGGGGCTTGGACTCTGGGCCTGAGCACTGTCCCTAGCTTCCTTTTGCTCAAGGCTAGCACTCTGCCTCTTGAACCACAGTGCCACTTCTGGCCATTTTCTATATATTTGGTGCTGAGGAATTGAACGCAGGGCTTCATGTATACGAGGCAAGCACTCTTGCCATTAGGCCATATTCCCAGCCACTTTGTTCTTTTTTAAAACTAAAATGGATATAGAAATTTTGAATACAACAGATACATGAACTTACTTCTGGCCTTTTCTGTTTATGTGGTGCAGAGGAATCGAACCCAGGGCTTCATGCATGCAAGGCACGCATTCTACAGCTAAGCTATACTCTCAGCCTTCCCTCAGCTTTTTTGATCAAGGACAGTGCTCTACTACTTGAGGTATAGCTCCGTTTCTGGCTTTTTTTGGTCGTGAACTGTTTATAAGAATCTCACAGACTTTCTGCCCAGGCTGGCTTCAAATCATGATTCTTAGATTTCAGTTTCCTGAGTAGCCAGAATTACAGGTGTAAGCCAATGGCACATGAACTGATTTTTAAATTATAAATATATACGCACAGTATAAAAATGCAAAATAGTATACATAAATTAACAAGAACTTTTAAGATGATGTAGTCTTGGAGGGCATGTAGGTAACCTAAAATGCTACTTGAGACAAAAACCTGTAGAAATAACAATAGACTATAATGTTAGAATACACAGAGAAATAAGTTCATAATTATGATCTGAATTTAGCCCGGAGATTTCTTAATAATCTGTCTTAGTTTGATTTACTACATACCTTTAGGACCTTTAACTAGTTTTATTTCCATTATTTTTTCAGATACTGGTTTTCGTCTTTTTACATATAGTCGTACGATAGATCCTGCTTCTTTCAATGCTTCAACTGCTTTGCTATGAGTTACATCACGAACATCTGCTTCATTTACTCGCAATATACAATCATTGACCCTGAGAAAAAGTTAAACATTAAAACTTTAAACATAATTTTTTTGTTCAAAAACTGTAAATGAAGAAGCTGAATGTTAAATTCCAATGTATGAATACAACATTCCCTAAAGATCCAGCAAAGGGAGCAATACAACTAGTACAAATAATTTGTCACACAAACATTAAATCTCTCTATGCTTATTATGTACAGGCAAACCTTTCTTTGGCACTAACCAAATGCTAAGTACTTCTTCAGTGTTTTAACCCTTTCAACAACCTATAAAGTAGGCATATATATCTAAGATGAAACTAAATTCTTAATAAAAGATGAGCATACATGTATTATTCACTGATTTGAATGTTATTTGTGCATCTACTCTGAGTATAACAGTGCTTCTTATTTATGTTTATCCCTTTTCTAATAAGGATCAAGAAAATTTCCTGTAAGGTAGATTCATCATCACAACACGAAGTGTAAGACATACCGCAATCTTCCATCTTGAGCAGCTGCACCACCTGTGATAATTTTGGTAATGAAAATACTTGAGTCATCTCCAATGTGTGGGTTGTCTGTACCTCCTGCAATGCTGAAACCAAGCCCTGAATTTCCCTAGGAATAGAGGGAAAAAACTTAAGACAATAACTATTATTTTTACTGACAAACTGCTGCCACTGTAAGTTCCAGAAACTGTACTTGAGCAGGTTGCCTGAATTAAGTAAGATACTTTCATGTTTATTATTTTCCTTGTAGTCTAGCATGACTTCAAACATGATAGACTAATCATCTAAGATTGTATAAGGTTTTATTTTAAATATGCACACATGCAGTTAGTTATTGAGGAGATTTTCTTCCAAGAAACAATTTCTCAGAATTGGGGGTCAGACAAGGTGCCATTACTAAAATACAGTATTGACTGAACACAGATGGAAAAATCTATCTCAAGACACATTACACATCTGAATTGGTATATACCCTAAGTTGTTTTCAAAGTGGAAAAGAACATACGTTTTTGGTGCAGTTTTTTCCATTAGCTACGGCTATTATTTTTCTAGGAAAGAAAACTGATACAATGCTGGTTACTAGAAAACAACTTTCTTAAATGGTATTTTTTAAGTTAGTTTATTTATTTTCAAAGTGATGTACAGAGGGATTACAGCTTCATATGTAAGGCAGTGCATACACTTTTTAAACCTATAAATAACAAAACAGTTAAGAAGCACTTGAGAAATTGTCCATCTAGAGGACTCTAAGGAGACAATTAAGTACAATATAATTTGCTGGATTGTACTCTGAAAGTGAGAAGTGTTTTAACAACTAAGTTAGTGTGACATAGTAAACAGTAATTGATCAATACTATTTCATTAGTTGAAACAAATATACTTCAAAAAAGTAATATGTTAAAAATAGGGGACATCTGGGCTGGGGATATAGCCTAGTGGCAAGAGTGCCTCGGATACACGAGGCCCTAGGTTCGATTCCCCAGCACCACATATACAGAAAACGGCCAGAAGCGGCGCTGTGGCTCAAGTGGCAGAGTGCTAGCCTTGAGCGGGAAGAAGCCAGGGACAGTGCTCAGGCCCTGAGTCCAAGGCCCACGACTGGCCAAAAAAAAAAAAAAAAAAAAAATAGGGGACATCTGAGTCCAAGGAAAATGAGAATTTTTCTGTTACTTTTGTAACTTATCTGTAAATCTAAAACATATTTAAAATTAGAAAAATATGTTTAAAAGGAATATTAAAGAAAAATGTTCTGAAAATATGGCTTATTTTATGACGTATACATTTATAAAAACAAAACATGACATTTTTCTGTTTCTGAAAGATGGTCTCCCTTGAATCCTTTATGATCAAGTAGTATATTTAAAAGTTCTTTAAAGTAACAGATAAAGATTATTAATAGTTTTTACCCTTTCAAGTGTGATTTCTTCATATTCATAATCTGCATCCGTGCCATTAACCTAAGGGGGGGGGGAAGAGAAGTAGCTCAGAAATTCAGAGCAAAAAAAATCTGAAATGGCAAGATATTTTTTCCATAATTTATTAATGAAAATCTGTTAAATGTGACAATGATAAAATAATATACCTCATTTCAATAATTTTAGGGAAGACTTTCAAGAAATGGAAGACTACAAATGTGACTGTGTTGACATCCATAATGTCATTAACTTTCACCACAGGAAAATATTACCTCCTACTTCCAAATATCCCACCTCTACAGTTGAGCTTTTATGCTTTCTCTATCACAAATCTCACTTCATAGTTCATGCTCAAGTTAGGTTTCCCCATTTGTTCACATCTTAGAAATATCTGTAATATTAGCACTTGTACTCCTATCCAGTAGCTGGCACCAATGGATAGCCATGTAAATTAAGTTTTTTTAAACCTTTATGTTTACTAATCTGCTTTCAATTTGTTGATATTTTGTCTAAAATACATGTGCATATTTCACCTTAAATATAGGTACATTTATTTCCTTTATTATGATAACTGTTAGTACTTACAACCCTTTAGCTGAAAGAGTTCTTAAAAATAAAACACAGAATCACTGATTCTACCCATATACAAAGTATATTTCAACAAAGAAAACATAAAAAGAGTATGGACTGTAAATCACTACAGTTCAAAAATGAGAAAAAGAATTTTAAAGTCTAAAAAATGAAAAAAAAAACCCAAAAAACGAAACCAAAGCACAGGCACCTACTTCTTCAATTCCCAAATATCCCTTTGAGGTAAAAGATGTTTTATCAGATTCTACTATTTTGGCTTTTAATATTGAAAGGAAAGAAAACTTTTAAGCAAAGTAACTTTAGAGAAAAGTTATAATCCATGAAAACATTACAAAGTTATAACTTTTAATACTTGATCACACACACAAACCTGCTTACTAAAAATTTCCTAAAAATTCTAAAATAACTGTGGGTACCCATGAAGAAAAAATAATGTTGATACTTTTGTATCTACATCAAAAATTGAACAGAAATGAGTTTTTTTGAAATACAAGAAGGAAATAACTTACATAAGTTGGTGTTTCCAAGCTGTCTGTGTTGACCAATACTGGAGGAGGATTTGCCTTTATAGAAAGAATTATAAGTGTATTAGCCTAATACTATAATCAAAACACTGCACATTAGTGTTCACAAATGTTAGGAACATATAGTGACTTGGTTTTATCTTTGTAAAACTTCTTATTCTGAGTTACAGTTTTATAAAAATTTTCAGAAAGTTGCACAGAGATCACAGGTAGCCTTCCACGCAACTCCCCAAAGTAACAATAGTGCAGAATAAAACAAGAACAATGAGACAAGATATGTGTGCAACATCTCATGATTCCTTTTTCTATTTCTTAAGTTATAATTTTATGTGAGCCTTTTTTTTTTTTTTTGCTAGTCCTGGGGCTTGGACTCAGGGCCTGAGTACTGTCCCTGGCTTCTTTTTGCTCAAGGCTAGCACTCTGCCACTTGAGCCACAGCGCCACTTCCGGCCGTTTTCTGTATATGTGGTGTTGGGGAACTGAACCCAGGGTTTCATGTGTACAAGGCCACTAGGCCATATCCTCAGCCCTCTATGTGAGCCTTTTATATGCTAGATAATGCACAGAATTTCTGGCACGAAGTAGCAAAACAAAAAACAAAACAAAAACCCAAGCAGTTCTATTTCCTTTTGAGAAATAAGATGCTATTTCTGTTAAAACAGCATAGCCATCTCATAAAATTGATATAAGTATCACATAATAGTGCTTCAATAGAAAGTAAGGTTTACTATTTTCAAGGATCCCATGGATTTCAATCATGCCTATCACCCAGAAAAAAAAAATCCCCTCTCCACTAAACTATGTCTGAAGATGAAACAAAAATATTTTAAATGTAAAAGTCCTTGATGATTTCTGACTGAAATTATTGCTTTACATTATCAATATAAATTAAAACAACAACAACAATGTTGTTTACTGGCTGTGAGAAGTAACTATTATGTGGATGATACAATAAGGTTTAATATCAACTGAAAAAAAGGTATAAAATGGATATATTCCTGTCAAAATTATCTCTTCAATATTTAAGAGTACAAAAGTACTAAATTCAAGAACATTTTGTAGAATAAAATAATTATCATTTAAATAAGCTTTAGGAGATATGCTTATATTCTACTAAACACTATCTTTTACTCCAACTAAAGAATTACACAAAAAAGCTGTATGAAAGAACATTATAACACAAAATAATAATTTTCTTTCAAATGTGTAGGCTTTTAAAGAATGAGTTATCTGAGCCAAGTGTGGTGATAGAATATCTGTAATCCTGGCTCTTGGGAGGCTAAGCAGATTTTTTTTAGTCAGCCTGAGTTGCATAGTGAGTCCATAATTTAAAAAATAAACAAGAGATTCCTCCCCCTCAAAAACCATAATGCATATCTGGAATTCAAATGATACACTATTTGTAGCATAATACTGATCTGAATGATATGGGTAAAGAAAAGTACTGTTTCATGATTTAAGAAATATACCTTGGCTATACATGTTAAAATGAGTAAAAAAACAATTTTGTTGTATATAAGCATAATATTAACTACTATTTGTCAACTCAATCATTAAATACGTAATGTCTTCCCTTTGGAATATTTCAGTGAAAATCAAACCTAATAAACGAAGATTGTACATGTAAGATTGCTATTTAATCAAAGCTACTGATGTAGACATATAAGAAGTTTTGAATATCTGAAATTAGTCGTTTCCCAATTCGTGCTGTTGAAAATTATATTCTGCTTAAGTTATTGGAGCAGAGAACAACAAAAAAAAATAAGGCCATTTAAAGTTGGGAAAGAAAATATAGGAAATTATAGAGAGAATATTGAATTTATAGGAATATTGAAATTATAGGAAGAAAGCAATTTAGTTCACCCTATACCAAATATATAAAAGGAAAGGTGAGTTTTTCATTAAAATCCAGCATATATTATAAGTCATCACAATGTTAACTGCTTGAATATTACCAATTTATCACCTCTGTAGAGAAATTTTCTTTTGATTCTTATCATTTAAAATCTTGTTATATGCAAACAAAACTATAAGGTCTTTTATTTCTTTAAAATTAAACAAGGGGAAATAAGCTGTTAAAACAAGCATACACATGAACTTTGTACAACTACTAAAAGATAATAAAAATACAATTAACAAAAGAGTATACACGAATTGATGACTGTTGTAGCTGTTTTGTCAACCAAAATCCATCCTACCACATAAACTACCACTCAACCATCACACCATCTTAATGAAGCTGCAAAAAACTACCAACTGAAACTATTTAAGAGAATGAAATCTCAACAAATCCTGGACCCAGATGTATAATTCCCAGTGAAAGATCATGACATTAATGAAAACGGAGACCAGTATCTCCCTCAAAAGCACTAATGCCAAAATAAAGGATTTCAATGAGAATGAAGAGAATAAGGGTTCAAACAATGAACTAAAAAAAACAGTGATCTATTTCATGACAAATATCAGAACATTTATATTTATTATGACCTATGTCTTGTTTGGGAAGATTTTATCATATGCACATATATATGTATGTTTATAAATATGGAAACTATCTATGTATCTATCTATGTTTCTATCTATGTATCTATCTATGCATACATACATTTAGATACCTCCACATATACACTAACATATATATCTCTGTATATACATCTATATATGTGTATGTATGTAAAAAACACAAAATACATAAATTATTGTTCAGTTTGTTGTCTATCTTCATTGTTAATGTAGAATTCCATTATATTGCTATTCTATTGCTATAAATTAGATTAAGAACATTTATATTTATTTATTTAAAATTTTATTGTAACTGTGATACAGTTACATTTCAGGCAATGAGTACATTTTTTTTGAACAGTCACCTACTCTTCATTTTCTCCTTTCTGACCCAACAGTGAGTATCACTGCTTAATTGTCCCATTGTTTCTTTGCTTCCCCTTCCCCTCCCCAAATCACATAAACTTATATACAAGACAAAGAGTACAGAAATGAAAAGCAGAGGCAAAAAGGAACAAACTAAAGAAAAAAGTATGAGGGGGGAGGTAACAAGTTGGGTAAGAAAAGTATGCACCGCCCTACTTATGAAACTATAACCCCTCTGTACAGCACTTTGACAATAAAGAAATGAAAAAAAGCAAACAAGAAAAAGAAACTGCAAAGAGTTCAATAAAACAACAACCACCACCACCAAAAGAACAGTGTTAAGGGGCTGGGAATGTGGCTTAGTGGTAGAGAGTTTGCCTAGCATGCATGAAGCCCTGGGTTTGATTCCTCAGTACCACATAAACAGAAAAAGTTGAAGTGGTGCTCAGGCTCAAGTAGTAGAATGCTAGCCTTGATCAAAAGCTCAGTGACAGTGCTGAGGCCCTGAGTTTCCCAGGACTGGGGAAAAAAAAACAAAAAGCAAAAAAATACAAAAAACATGGTGATAGGAATGACTAAAAAAAGAAATGGATGCTTGGGCTGGGGTTATAGCCTAGTGGCAAGAGTGCCTGCCTCGGATACACGAGGCCCTAGGTTCGATTCCCCAGCACCACATATACAGAAAACGGCCAGAAGCGGCGCTGTGGCTCAAGTGGCGGAGTGCTAGCCTTGAGCGGGAAGAAGCCAGGGACAGTGCTCAGGCCCTGAGTCCAAGGCCCAGGACTGGCCAAAAAAAAAAAAAAAAAAAAGAAAGAAATGGATGCTTAAAAAGCTGGATAAATTCCATAAAAATTAGAGTAAGTAACAACATAATACAGTCAGAAGAGCTAAAGAAGGAAATGCAAGATATGATAGAAGAATTAGAAAAAGAATGGTAACTATGAAAAAAAGAAAAAAAAGAATTCAATTGCTCAAATAAAAAAGCCAACCTAAAGAACAGAAGAAGTTGAAAACAGGGCACCTGAGGTTGGAAGATAAAGCAGAGGAATAAGATCAAATTGTCCAAGATATTGAAAAAAGAAGACTTAAAAGTATATAACAAGGAGATTTATAAGACCACTAGGGTTTCATCAAAAGATTAAAACTTTATGCAGTTGTACAATGAGGTTCTTTTTAAAAAAGTTAAACTCAGATGGGTTTAAGAGACATCTACAGCTTAAAAAAACTGTACTTTTTTTGGGGGGGGGGTAGGGAGATGGATCCTCTGTCCTCTTTCCCTTCATCTCTCCCTCCCCCTACTCTCTGTCATTTCTTTACTGGAGCATGAACCCAGAACATTGCACTTGCTCGGCAAGAGCTTTGCTATTGAGCTACATCCCAGCCCTACAAAGGGGTTTCAATTCAGCATGTCAGTTATAAGTATAATATATTTTTAAAATTATCTTTCAGAAATACCTTAACAATTATCATTAGTTGTACAAAGTGTTTAAATCAACAAATAAGTTTATTAGTACAATGCATCTGG
Source organism: Perognathus longimembris pacificus (assembly GCF_023159225.1). Lineage (NCBI taxonomy): Eukaryota > Metazoa > Chordata > Mammalia > Rodentia > Heteromyidae > Perognathus > Perognathus longimembris. The sequence continues at coordinate 52,092,562 of NC_063165.1, forward strand.
ACTAAGGTCACCCCTTCCACTGCTCTCCACCCTCATCTCTACAACCCCATCTACCTCCTTTCCAAGTTAACTGCCTACATTTTTCACATGTGTACATTGAAAATTATGACTGTTTTTGCCCACCATTCCTCTCTCCTTTTCTATCTTCCTACCTCCCAACACATGTTCCAGATTCCAAGTAGTCATTTTGTTAAACTGTAAATTAGTTGTTTGAAGGAGTTATATTATTGGAATCCTTCACTATGTATACCATAAGCTAGTCAATCTGTTTGCAAACATCTGCTTATGACTCTGTGTATCTTTTCATGTATGTATGAAGCACATTATATGCATGCATGAAAACAGAATAATAAAATCCATTAAAAATCACAAAGGAAGTGGTTGAAGAGAATTAAGAGAAAAGGGGAAGATATGATCAAAGTACGTAACATGCATGTATCAAATATCACCAATAAAATGAAATACATTAAGATTAATAACAAAAGTACTTACAGACAAGTTCAGAAGACAGACATCCTTAGATACATTCAGAATAAAGAGGGAATAGTGAAAGATGCAAAAGACAGAAATCAACTCATAATGACAAGTGTATTAGAATCATCAGTGTATTTCCTCAACAGACTCCTATTTACACATATTACAACATTTAATTTCTAAATTAGGTCACAGAAAAAAATTAATAGTGTTTGCTAATAAAGCAGTAAGTTCAGCAATATCCTGTGGTAAAAGTTACTTAAAATTTATGAGTTATGCTGCCGGGTGCTAGTGGCTCACACTTGTAATCCTAACAACTAAGGAGGCTGAGATTTGAGGATCACGGTTCGAAGTCAGCCCAGGCAGGAAAAAGTCTTTGAGATTCTTATCTCCAATAAGCTACTCAGAAAAAGCCAGAAGTGGTGCTGTGGCTCAAGTGGTAGAGTGCTAGCCTTGAGCAAAAAAGGAGCTCAAGGACAACACCCATGCTCCAAATTCAAGCTCCAAGACTGGTAACAACAAAAAATTATAAATTGTTTGTGGCATTTTCCATTGAATATTTTTGGGCCATGATTTACTGCAAGTAAATGAAGAAGACAAGCCTCAAATAAGGGTTGGATTACTGCATATAATTAGAGAATTACAGAAACAGAAAACCAACCCACTCTGATATATGTTTAAATATAAAAAGGACATTTCATGCACAAAAATAGATATGAAGCATTTTCCATTCCATAAATCTAAATTACAAGACAGTTCTTTAGAACTGGTAGACATAAAAGACATAAAGGTTTAAAACATCTGTTTTTGGTTTTTTTTTTCCTGTTTCTTTCCTTTTTTGGCTGGTCCTGGGACTTGAACTCTGGGCTTGGATGCTATCCCTGAGTTTCTTTTGCTCAAGGCTACTGCTCTACTTTGGGCTTTTTCTGTGATTAACTGGAGATAAGAGTCTCATGAATTTTCCTGTCCAGGCTGTCTTCCAACCATGATCCTCAAGAGCTCAACCTCCTGAGTAGCTAGGACTACAGGCATGAACCACTGGCACCTGACTAAAGTGTGTACTTTTAAAGTAGAGTTATGATGTATTTGGGGGTGAAAATAAGCTCAGTTTAAGAGGCCTATATGACAAGAATGATGTGCTTACTGTTACTCGTATGCTCTACTTCCATGTGGAGAAACTGAAATTCTGAGAAGTTAAGGAATTTCCCCATCATCATACATCTAGAAACGAGTAAGGCTAGGAAGTGGTAAATTCAGGCCTGATTATAAGATTCATGCTCTTTAGCAATTTTAAGTAACCATTCAATGTATTTTGTCCTGTACCACTGTGCAATAATTCCTATTTGCTGGGACTTTCATAAAATCTGTATAGTTATAATTTTGTAATGACATAACCAATATAAAATTACTTAAAAGTACAAAATAATTCTACAAAAAGTGAAAAACAATATGCTTTGAAAAATTACCATCCACCCACCTTTGTGTAATCTCACTGATATTCACCCTCATTGTTTTAAAATTCTCATTTTGATAGGTGAAAAATGAATATGGGCGTAAAAAATTTAGAAAGAAAACTTGTTTGAGTGATAAAGTAAGACAAAGGCTGTATTTTGTGTCTTGTACTTCCATTAAATACTAATACATTTAAATGTAAAATTATAAAAATTCAGTTATACATACCTAAAGTATTTAAATTATATTTGTAGACATTTTAATCTATTATTTTCATTTTCACATGCTATACGCAAAGAATATACTTACCATGAAAAATGAGTCAGATCAGCAGCTTCTTAGATGATACAACATAATTATTAAATTATCTTTGATGGACATTTTTAATGTATATCAAGTATAAAGTGAAGATATGCCTTTTCTTGTATATATAACCTACTTTGTTTTAAAAACTTGTTTCTTAGTTTGCGGTTTCAAAGAAATACAAGATAAAATGAATAGTCTGACTGGAGGATGAGTCAGCTGCTTTGTAATATACTTCACATACACCCATTGCGGGAGGTGGCAGGGGGATACATGAAACCACGGGACTCCAAACCACATCCCAAACACTAACTATGCTTCTAATCATTGTAAAATATCTCATTATTACCACTACCATCTTCAGATTAATAAAGCTTAGTATCGTTAAATTCTGTTCTCAGTTACAGAATAAGTGGTGAGATTGAATGTCAAACCAAGCCAATCTGACCTCTTTTAAGACCTTTATTTGTTTGAACTCTATGATTAATACATTCTTGAGAGTAGCTGAATGCTAAGTTAGGCTCACCAAGAGCAAACAAATTAGAATATTGAACAAGAAAGAACAGATTCCAGTTGAAAAAAGAACAGACAAAAATTGAATGGAATTCTAAGAGACTATGTATGTATGTATGTCAACCATGGGGCTGGGACTCAGAGCCTGGGTGCTATTCCTGAGTTTTTGTGCTCAAAGCTAGTGCTCTACCACTTGAGCCACAACTCCACTTCCAGTTTTCTGGTGATTAATTGGAGATAAAGAGTCTCCTGCCTTGGCTGGCTTTGAACCTTGATCCTCAGATCTCAGCCTCCTGAATAGCCAGGCCTGAGTCATCAGCACCTGGCTTTAAGAAACAATTTAAACATTAAAACAAGTGGAATAAACAGTATTAAAATAAACTTTCAAACCTCCTACTTTCAAGAAATTTCATATTATTAATAAGTTCTGGATTCTTAGAAAGATGTGATATTGTTATAATAAACTGTATGCTTTTCTCCAGAATTTTATCTTACTTATAAGTTCAATTTTTTTGTTAAATAATATGGCAAGAATATGTGGAGTTATCTATTCAATTCTTGAAGGTTTTTTGTAACTTAATTTTTAGATGATGTCCAAAAAAGGTACAATAGTCTAATTTGGTCATTACAATATTGAAGTCTCATTGTATTGTCAATTTTTCCTAGAATTTTATGTTTTGTGGATATTCCTATAGATTTTCAGTTTTGAGCAAAGATATGAATAATCATAGATGGTCTCATTTTTTTCCCCCCAACAGGGCTTGTGTTGAACCTGTATTTATAGAGGAAACACACTGTGTCTACTTAAACTTCTGGCTACTGATTCATTTCAGCAAAATGATCTCTGAATACATTAAATTTTAAATGAGAGAGATCTTTACATCAAGATTATTAATATTATACATAATGCTACCATTAATTTGACTTCGGATAAATCTGTGTGGAAAGCAATTAACGTCAATATGTCATTCTTTGGAACATTAGAGCTCTAAAAATGAAAAATAATATTCTTGGACATTTGATATGTGAAGTATGCTGAGAAGTATAAATATTTCTAGGATGGTATATACTTGGAAACTAAGTGCTACACAAAGGGATTTATCCAACCCAAGATAAAGAGCATAGTGATTTTTTATAACCTTAAAAATCAGACAAATTTTTCTAAAGTTAAATTATTTTTGAAATTTTTAATATTTTAAAAATTAAAGATAAACAGAATGAATGTTACTCCATAATCTGCCTTAGTAAAATGGCAAATATTGGACCTATTTTATATAAATCCCAAATACCAAGTGATGCCCAAAGTAACAAATTAACAAAAAATTCTAAAAGTTAAAAAAACACAAGACAATAAAAGCAAATGAAATGTTTATAAAGAAAAAGTAAACTAATAAAAACCTGTGATATGGTGGATAGGATGACAGTATTCTCAGCGGGGACTGGCAGGACAGGGATCACAGGGACAGTGGGAGGAGAGGGAGGAACAGCTTCTGTTGGCTAAAAATCATCAATGACAAAAAATCAGGAAAACATCAAAGTAAAAGGGAAACACTTAACAGAACATTGCTCCATAAGAATATACTTTTCAGAAATAATTCAGGAACTGGTTAAATATTAATAACTACTTTAAAAGTTTCTCCAGAAATTTTAGAAAGAATTATACCACCAATTATAAGGTTTTTGTAATTACAAAGAGTGACTATTCTGTTTTTAATTGAAACCAAGTTTATTTACGTAGTAACAATCAGCATATGCCAATATTTTTAAAACAATAATCCAATTACAAGAATTTGCCTTTTCCAAAATGTTTTTTTTATCAAAGAGTAACTATTCTTTCAATGTTTAAGTAACAACAAAAAATCATTTAACCTACTCCTTCTTAGGAAATAAAACAAGAGCTTCATAGTTAGATGGCCAAGATATTTTTGTAGTTCATTCAGGATGTTTGTATCTGCTTTTGCAATCAAAGAACCAAGAGTGATTTTTATTTGTTTTGTTTTTGCAGAGGAGAGGTCTGAACTCAGAGCCTTGCACTTGCTAGGCAAGAACTCTTCCAATGAGCTAAATCCCCAACCCCAAGTCATTTTATTAGCCCATCATAAAAACAATGAGGATTTACAAATCCACAGACTAAAGATTCAAATAAAATCAAAAGCAAATTTTTACCACTCAAAACAATCCGTTCTTAATAACCTCTGCTACCAGGAACAGTTACATCTGTATAGTCATCAACCCAACTAACATTCAACAATTGTCCATTATGTGCCAGACATATTAAGGCAAAAACAAAATTAAGACTACAGAAAACTCCAGTGATATGTTTGGATATTTATTTTAAAATAAAACTTTATATGAATTGATTCAGCTTTTTGTTTGTTTGCTGGTCCTGGGGCTTGAACTCAGAGCCTGGGCGCTATCCCTGAGCCTCTTTGTGGTCAAGACTAATGCTCTACTGAGCCACAGTACCACTTCTGGCTTTTTCTGAGTAGTTTACTAGAGATAAAATGCTCACAGACTTTCCTGCCAGGGCTGGCTTTGAACCACACGATCTTCAGATCTCAGCCACCTAAGGAGCTAGGATTACAGGTATAAGCCACCCATACCTGGCTCATTCAGTTATTTTTAAAAAGATGTAACTGGAGATGGGCTGGGAATATGGTTTAGCTGTAGTGTGCTTGCCTTGCGTGCATGAAGCCCTGGGCTCAAATCCTCAGCACCACATAAAGAGAAAAAAACCGGAAGTAGTGTCCTGTGGCTCAAGTGGTAGAGTACTAGCCTTGAGCAAAAAGAAGCCAGGGACAGTGCTCATGCCGAGTCCATGCCTCAGAACTGGCAAAAATAAATAAACAATAAAAAAGATGTAACTGGAGAACAGAAGAGATGTCTTAGAATTAAACTCAATTTCTAATAACTAAATTAAGTCATAAATACTTGCCATATAAAAGATATGTATGAAGTGGAGGAAGAGGTGGCACTATCCAACAAGAAATGTACTCATTACCTGACTTATTAAACAGTAACCCCTCTGTACAATACCTTAATAATAACAATAAAGTTATACCAAAATATGTATATATGCAAGAGGAATACTAAAATCAGGACAGTGCCATTAACAGAGACTTAAAATAGGAACAAAAATGGCTAATGTTGATATTACATTGATCCTCACTAATAAACTATAATAATAAAAATGCCTATCATCTCAATTAAAATTAATTAATGATGCCAGAAGTGGTAGCACATGCCTATAATCCCAGCAATCTCAGCACTCAGTAAAAGGATAGACAGGTTCAGGGATAGCCTGCACTACAAGGGAGACTCTATCTCAAAACTTTATATGTATGCAAAAAAACACAACAATGAAGCACATTAAAATTGTAAAAAAAAGAAACATGGACTCTATGGTCTCCCTTATTGAGAGTAATTAGTACAGGTTTAGGCAAGTTACAGCAGAGGATCACAAGAGCCCATTAGCTATACCCTTATAAACACATAAGATGATGCTAAGTGAAATGAACTCCATGTTATGGAAACGATTGTTATATCACAGTTGTAATTACTTTCAACGTACCATGTGTACCTGTAGCATCTATTATAGATGATGTTCCTGTATCACCTTCCTGTGGTTGTACCTACACTATCTCTGTAACATTATCTGAGTATATTGGAAACCATGTATACTGATATTAGAACTAGGAAATTGAAAGGGAATACCAAAATTGAGAGACTCAGGGTAAAAAAAGAAAAACAACTACAAAAGCAATACTTGAAAAACTGTTTGGTCTAAGTGAATGGAACACCTCATGGGGGGAAAGGGACAGGGGGTGGGGGGAGGGGATATGAGGGGCGAGGTAACAAACAGTACAAGTAATGTATCCAATGCCTAATGTATGAAACTGTAACCTCTCTGTACATCAGTTTGATAATAAAAACTTGAAAAAAAATAAAATTGTAAAAAAAAAAAAGAGTAGAGGAATGAGGATAAGAAAGATCTGATGCAAGTGCACTATACGTATGTATGGAAATGTTACAATGAAACTCCTTTATATATAAGTATATATATATATAATATGACAATATATAATATATGACAAAGAATCCAAACCATACCACATAAAACCCAAACCGTAACAACTAGCTTTGAGCACAAAAGGCTCAGAGACAGCACCTGGACCCAGAGTTCAAGCCTTAAGACCAGCCCTCTTCCTCCAAATAACTTAAAAAGCCAATGTTTTAATGCTTTTCACGTGGTCTCTTGATCACTGTTTGTTACTGGGGAGTTGTGGAATATCTTAAGTATCCAAAGATGTCTTAATAGCTTATTAAATATATTATGTAAGATTAAGTATATAGCAATTAAAGACCTTGTAATGTAAGTTTATGTTATGTAAAATATTGCATATGACATAGGATTAAGTAGAAAGGGGAAGATGCAACTTAAATTTAAAAATGGACAAAATGTCTGAAAAGTTAACTTTTGGATTATGAGTGGCTTTTCCCTCTTGCTACTTTACTTTTAATTCTATTTTGTCAACTATTTTGTCAACATTATGAATAAAACCTTCTTTCCAGGGTTATCTCAGGGCTTTAATCATCATTTATAGAGTGTTAGTAGAGAAAAGCAAACCCTTCTGAATTCAATAGTATAAGAGTATAAAATTAATAACTTAAGTGGTAGTCAATTATCATTGGAATACTAAACCTTTAAAATGATTTAAGAAAAAAGTGTCAGAAAAGGACACATGTTGAAAAGTCAAATGAATGGGGATTATTAAACCACAGAGAAAATCAATTTCAGATACTTTCTGGCATAATAAAGGGAAGGGAACAAAATAATGCTTCTAGAAGATAATGTGGTCTGACCTGGGTGTAGTTAAACAATCTAAATAGAGGAGTGAACATTGGAACTAAAGTAAGATAAAGAGAACATCTGTGTCAACAAAGTGATGGGGGAGGCAGCAACTTGCCACAAGATGCTGGACCATCCTGAGAAGGATGAGAAAGGGTTCCAGATGGGCAGAGCAGTGATAGCAACTTGATGTAAAGTGTGTGTTGTTGTAATCCAATTGAGATGAAGAATTTGTATGTTACAGCAGTGGCCTACATGAAGTTTGGGGCCTTAGGAGAGTAACAGAAAGATGTGTTGGTGCTTGAACCGTATGGAAAGTTGCTTATAGCAAGTGATAGTAGCAGAAGGGGTTTTAATCCAGTCTGTGTATAAAGGATCATGGGAATAAAGTTTCTCATATGTCAGAACAGTGTTATAAATATGGAAAGGGAGAAAATTTGCATGAGCTCTATGGTGTTAAGACTGGAATTGAAGGTACCATAATACATGCGTTTCAATACTTACAGGTACAAAAATTGTGTGTGTGTGTGTGTGTGTGTGTGTATGAGTGAACATACATCTGCCTACTGAGGAACTGCGAAGACAAAAGTCATAAAGCACTGACATTTAGTTAGAAACCCAGATCTTGATTTCTAAATACCCACTATCCAATAAAATAATAAAACAGGGTTCTTGAGAGAAACAGCGGATTTCAGGGCAAGTACAGTGTGAGTCGAGATATCCTGCCGTGCCAGAAAATAAGAAACTTCAAAGAATAATAGGGCTACAGCAAAGGACCTAGAAGTAACCTTGAAGGGTGGCCATTTAGTTAAAATAAATAACATTAAAAAAAAGAACCAACTATAAGTACATTTGGAACCTCAGAGTCTCTATATACATATAAACTGAAAAAATAAAACATTTCTTCATAATAGTGTCAGTAAAAAAATGGAGAATAGAGGAATTATAAAATCTTTATTTGTTAATCTGCATGGATATATGCTTTTGGATTTCTTTAATTCCAGTGATGAATGTCTGAATAGAATACCGACATAAGACACCCATATCCACAATCCCTTAAGAAGCCATGTCCAGGGCTGGGAATATGGCCTAGTGGTAGAGTGCTTGCCTCACATACATGCCCTGGGTTCGATTCCTTAGCACTACATATACAGAAAAAGCCAGAAGTGGCTCTGTGGCTCAAGTGGTAGAGTGTTAGCCTTGAGCAAGAAGAAGCCAGGGACAGTGCTCAGGCTCTGAGTTCCAAGCCCCAGGACTGGAGGAGAGAGGGGGAGAGGGGGAGAAGGAGGGGGGGGGGAGAGAAACATTGCCCATGCTAACTTTACTCAGTGATCAGAAAAGTTAACATTACTAGTAAGGGGGAAATTGAATTATGTGCTATCTGGCAGAATATAAAGAGGAAATCACTTCTGTGGTATTTCTAGCAAAGTTTCATAACTTCTGCCTAATCATTAATGGTTAGACAACCCAAATTAAGTGATATTCTTAACAAAATAACTAACTCACTGTAGTCATCAGAAGTGTCAGTTATAAAAGTCAATTTCTTTAAAATTCAATTTCACTCTATTTTTGTAAAGAGCTTTGAGGAATGACAAAACTGCATACATATTTACTACATATGATTTGATGAGTTGATACATATATTGGCCATGGTGAAAGTCACAAGCATATTTATCATGTTTTCTTGTATTTGTTGCTTTTACTTTAGTTTTATTGTTAGAAACTAAAAATTTCACATGTTCAAAAATGTCCCCTGTAACAGACTTACTTACCAACCATCTAGTAATATTACTATAATTATAGGGTAAAATGTTAAATTAATAATTTGATATAAAAATAAAGCAAAACTGTTTGCTTATACAAAATGTCAAGGCCAAGCACACACAAAAAAAATCTTCTCTACTGAGCAGTTGCTTTCCAAAATCCAATATGATAAGCTATAAGTCCTCTACTGTTACATTTAAACCCTAATAAATTTTCAGTCTCTCCTGGAACTGATCATCTTTAGATAAGGATTTGAACACTAGTTTTTTTTTTTTTTTTTTTGCCAGTCCTGGGCCTTGGACTCAGGGCCTGAGCACTGTCCCTGGCTTCTTCCCGCTCAAGGCTAGCACTCTGCCACTTGAGCCACAGCGCCGCTTCTGGCCGTTTTCTGTATATGTGGTGCTGGGGAATCGAACCTAGGGCATCGTGTATCCGAGGCAGACACTCTTGCCGCTAGGCTATATCCCCAGCCCCATGAACACTAGTTTTGAAAAAATCTTAAAACAATTCATATCATTTTAACTTTTCTTATCTTCTACAGAGCACTGAGCAATTGATTTCAAAATAATGTAAGGTGGACAAATATTACAAGAACAAATAACTTATCAAAACATACAATTTCCAAGCCACAAATAATAAACAATTCAGGTAATAGAGAATTACAAGAACAACACTTAAAACAAAGTTAAAGCTCTAAGAAAATAATTAAATGAATGTTGATGAGGAACAACCTAGAATTAGACCTTAAAGTGAACTTAAGACATAAAAGGATAACTTGAGCACAGAATTGGGAGCATGGGAAAATGTTGAAAAGCTGTATAAAAAGATTCTAAATTGGAAAGTGTTAAATATAACAACACATACATAGACACAAATAATAAGGGTGCAATAAGGAAGTAACTATTATATGTGTTATTTCAGAAAAGGAGTTCAGAATAACATTTTAAACATGAAAAAGCTTATACAATTATTTCATTAGGCAGAAAATGGCCATTAAGCCATCATCGTTCTCTTGCTCTATTCTTATTACTCAATAAGATCTGCTCCAAAAAGATTTGTGTTGTTTTTTAAAATCTTGACCATGTGACTAGTAACGGTCTCAGTTGTTTCTATCCATAGCAACACCATGGACTCATTAGCCTGTGAGGCTGACTTCAGAGACTTGTTGCCATGACAACAAGCTATAATATTAACACCGACTCAAGAAACACTGCAGAAAATTGCAAATTTCTGTGAAAGAACTGGATAGATTGAACATATTTTAAATGTAATGTTTAAAAACCAGCATTAACTGACAGACAGATATATGGAAAAATGTTTACACTGATTTAATATTATGATTACTTTTCTTCATATATTATATATTATATTACTATATTACATATATTATACTAATTTAAAAACTAGCAAGCAAATGTTTAAAACATGTTTTCATAAAAGTGGTCTGTATTACAAGCCATATGAACAGCTTGTACTTCATATCCATATCTATAACCATGGACTATATGCAAATGTATACTGAGGTGGTCTACTACTTTTATTAAGTCCCTTTCTACTTAAAATACCTAAAGTGCTTTTTCTTGTGTATATCTGAATCTTGACAGGAAGGAATAGAAGCATCATTTAGGAGGCTATGCTAATCAGCTGAAAGCTGGTGGCTTAGACTGAATGGTGGTAATTGTGAAAACAGACCTAAGTTATCAAATCAAGACAGATTTTGGATGTAGAACTGGTGGATCTTAGTGGCTGACAGGAAGTCAGCACCATTAAGAATGATACCCACAATAGCAGCTAATTATTTTGTGTACATGTGTGATGATCTGGCTTGAACTCGGCTGGGGGGCAGCTCTACTCTGGGGGCATTTTGGTAGTTTATTGGAGGTAAAAGTCAGATTTTCCTGTCTTGACTATCTTAGAACTCTGATCCTCAGCTCTCAGCCTCCTGAGTATTTAGGGTTATAGGCATGAGGCACTGGTACCGGCTTCTAAAAGTGTTTCTTACATTTAGACAGAGGCATAAAAGAACTGCAGGGTATCTATCTATCTATCTATCTATCTATCTATCTATCTATCTATCTATCTATCTATCTATCTATCTATCTATTCTACCTACCTACCTACCTACCTACCTACCTACCTACCTACCTACCTACCTACTACTTTCTCACTAAATAATTTGTTAAAATTATTTTCAGGGTATGGAGGGGTATAGCTTAGCAGAATACTTGCCTGTCATTCACAAGGCCCCAAAGTCCCAGCATCACAAAAACAAGACAGAAACCCAAACAACAACAAAAAAACAATTTTCATAGCATAAGATGAAATTTCAAAGATAAATTGAAGCCATACTACCAGGAAATTACATCATGTTAGACAAAATGCTATTAGCTCAGCCTAGAAAGCACATAAAGTTAATAAAGTATTATTTTTAGGGAAAATGAAATAAAAAAATAAATGAATTAGCAAATGTTCTAGTATTATCTTAGATGACAAGGAAAAGTAATGGTTTTGTGCCACTTGAAAATAAAGATCTTAGTTTTTATATGACATAATTTGAATTCTCAGTCCAAGTTCAAGGTCCTTTGTTAAGATCTATTATGCTGATTAAATGTCAAAGAAGCTATTTAAGAGTAAGAAAGAAACCAGGAAAAAAACTGCAATCCTTTAAAATGTTTATCAACAATAAAATATAGAAGAGTAGATATAAGACAAAAACTCTACTTGAGAGCCACTATATCCAACAGAGGTCAAATACCTACAGGAAAAGGTATTTTTCTGTTTCTTATGATTCAAATGCCTTTTTGCTGCTGTCATTGCAAAGAGGTACCTTTAATATAAACTGGTACAATAATGGACACTAAAAAACATTATCAGAACCAGTTGCAAAAATATATAAAACTAGACATTTCAAAACAAATCACTAAAAGTATCAAAAAAACAATTTTAATATCTTAAAATATCTAATGAGAAACATAAAAACAGATCTACCTATCAATTCTATTATAGAAACAGGAACACAAACTTGTTAATTCACACTAAGATCATCTAGTTTATGAATCTATTTCCACCTGCAGAGTGATTATATTCAGTTACGATTTCTCATCCCTTCATTATGAAAAGATGGTATTCTATTGGCATTCAGTTGATGTACAGTATTGGTAAAGGTTGCATGAATCATTAAAAATTCAAAGTAAACAAAAACCTAAAACTTAAAGATATGCTTACATAATTAATAAATAGGGATGAAATCACCAACTGCAGTATGCTGCTTAACCTGATTTTCTTTAGAATGTGGCTAAACAACACGTTATAACTAAGGACCTTCATGACTAACCTAAAATGGACCATTAATGTTTCCTAAAACCATATACAATTTTTCAATTCACTCTTTTGTGAATCCCTAATCATTCAGATCCATTATCTTTCTGAAGTCATGGCCTCTATTCTCCCTTCACTTACTACTTCAATCACATTGACCTCTTGCTGTTTTTCAAATATCCTATACATGTTCCCACCTCAGAACCTTTCTATTTGCTTTCTATTTGCTACTTATTCCTCTCTCTGCCTAGAACGTTCTTGCCCAGATAACCACATGACTCAATTCCCTAGCTTCTTCCCTGTTTTTACTCAAGTATCAGTTTCAAATTGAAGCCCCTTAAGCTATCATATCATCCTCCCCCATACAAATATAAATAAATAAATATATTTAGTCTTTTCTCCTCTCAATACTTTCCCTCCAGAATTGTAGCTAATTATATTTCTTATCTATCTTCTATATTAACAAAGGTCAGTTAAAAACAGGGATTTCTGTTCTGTCTACTCCTGTATGCTCAGTGTCTAGAATACTACATCTAGGAAGTTATCTAATATACGTGTTAGATTAATGAAACCATGTGGCTGGCAAAACATATCAATTACCTAAGTACTCTTAACACCGCTTCTCCTGCCCCTTTCATGTTATGTATAAAAAAAAAGAAGACACTAATGATTCTGTTTGATTGGGCAGCCACTCCCAAACCAAAGTATTCAAGACCTCAACAACCTTAGAAGTTTCAAAATGTGAAAATGAAAAAAGAAAAAAAATCCCATTTTATGTTGTTCTCTGTCTAGCAATAACTAATTGACTAATTATGTCTTACTTGAGAATAAACATGCGCTAATGAAAAATATTTGCTTATGACAGCCTCACTGCTTTCTCTTTCAAATTGTATTACAAAGTATATCTTCTCACAGAAAGCTTATAATTTAACGTCTGTGGGGCTTGTCTTCCAAACTCTGGTTCTCTGAACCTCAGCTTTGTTTTCTTGATGGTACGGAACAATTTCTTGCTATGACTATTTGACATTGCTATTATCTGACATTCTTATTTTGCCTTTTCAGTTCTGCAAAGACCAGTATAGCCAGTCCCTTGTGTAATATTAAAATAGTATGGTTAAAAAATTATGGTTTGGCAATTACTCAACATATAAAGGTCAAAAATTGACCTCTCAGGGGAATACAATAGCTCAAAAGCTATGTATGTATGTTCATATAAGACTACTGTCGACATATTGTCTAATATCGACATTGCATTTAAAGCCCTAGGCGAACTTTGTTGGGCATGGCCAGGTGGCTACTATATGTTCTTGATACATTGTATATTGTATATATGTCTACCTGACCTAGAGAAGGGATAGAAAAACAGGGTGTAAGATATCACAAGAAATGTACACACTGCCCTACTATGTAACTGTACCCTTTTTGCACAACACCTTGTAAAGAATATACAATTTCCTCAAGTCCCTACATTTGATCCCCAGCACTGGGATGGGGGTGGGGATTAGAAAACAGGCATGCTCATATGCAGAAAACTCAAAGTAGACCCAAGCCTATCACCATGCACCAAGATCAACTCAAAATGGATCAAGGACCTCAACATCAGACCTGAATCCCTGAAACTACTGAAGGACAGAGTAGGAAAGATGCTAGAACTTATAGGCACGTGAAGGAGCTTCCTGAATAGAGTCCCAGGGGCACAACAGATAGGGAAGAGACAAATGGGACTACTACAAAATAAAAAGTTTCTGCACGCACAGCTAAGGACATAGCCACCAAACTAGAAAGACAGCCAACCATATGGGAAAGGATCTTTACCAGCATAGCGACATATCTGTCATCTACAGAGAACTCAAAAAACTAAGCCCCTCCAAGTCCAGTACACCAATTAGGAAATGGGCAAAGGACCTGAAGAGAGACTTCACAAGAGAAGAGATAAAAATGGCAAAGAAACATATGAGGAAATGTTCAACATCCCTGGCAGTAAAGGAAATGCAAATAAAAACAACCCTGAGATACCACCTCACTCCAGTTAGAATGGCCTATACTCTGAACTCAGGCAACAACAAATGCTGGAGGGGGTACAGGGAAAGAGGAACCCTTCTCCATTGTTGGTGGGAGTGCAAATTAGTACAACCACTTTGGAGAACAGTATGGAGGTTCCTCAAAAAGCTCAACATAGACCTCCCCTATGACCCAGCCATACCACTCCTAGGCATCTATCCTGAACAACAGGTCCCAAGATATCAAAAAGACATCTGCTGGGGGGGGGGGGGGAGGGAGGGAAAGGGGGAGGAGGGAAGGGGGTATGAGGGACAAGGTAACAAACTGTACAAGAAATGTATCCAGTGCCTAACGTATGAAACTGTAACCTTTCTGTACATCAGTTTGATAATAAAAATTTGAAGAAAAGAAAAGACATCTGCACTTCCATGTTTATCACTGCACACTTCACAATAGCCAAAATATGGAAACAACCCAGATGCCCCTCCACAGATGAATGGATCCAAAAAATATTGTACCTGTACACAATGGAATACTACATAGCAATTAGAAATGGTGAAATATTAGTATTTGCAGAGAAATGGTCAGAACTTGAGCAAATAATCTTGAGCGAGACAAGCCTAGAACACAGAAAACAAAGGGGCATGATCTCCCTGATATATGACTGTTAAGGTGGGGGAAGGGGGAGACAGTAGAGACCAGGTCTGTGAAACCAAAAACTTCTTGTCAAATGGTATTTCCCACAGGTTTGGGTCAGCCACCCTGCATTATGTAACTAAAACCAAACAACTACTCAACATATAAAGGTCAAAAATAGACCTCTCAGTGGATCACAATAGCTCAAAAGCTATGTATGTGCGTTCATATAAGACTGTTGTCGACATATTGTTTATTGTCGACAATACATTTAAAGCCCTAGGCGAATTTCCTTTGGCGTAGGCCACGTAACTGTATATGTTCTTGGTACATTGTGTATTGTATATATGTCTATCTGACCTAGGGAAGGGAGAGAAAAACAGGGTGTAAGATATCACAAGAAATGTACACACTGCCCTATTATATAACTGTACCCCTTTTGCACAACACCTTGTCAAAAAATTTTTGTTTAATTAATAAATAAATTATAAAACAAAACAAAACAAAAAACAGGCAAAAAAAATTATGGTTTGGGGATGGGAATACGGCCTAGTGGTAAAGTGCTTGCCTCGTATACATAAAGCCCTGGGTTCGATTCCTCAGCACCACATATATAGAAAGAGCCAGAAGTGGCGCTGTGGCTCAGTGGTAGAGTGCTCCCCCCTTGAGCAAAAAAAGTAGCCAGGGATAGTGCTCAGGCCCTGAGTTCAAGCCCTAGCACTGGCAAAAAAAATAAAAATATGGTTTTATTGGCTGGACCTGTGTTAGTTAGGAGTCCTCTAGCAGAAACAGAACTCCCATTCTGTAATTGGGTTGGTTCTCCACATATCTAGATCCTTCAATCATAAGGCCAGAATATTTTGTGGAACTGCTAATGGTTATCATCATGTTAGTGTTGATGAAAATGATGATGCTTTTATGGATGCCAGGAATTATAGTACTTTGAATTTGGTTTTGTTTATTTTAAGTAGTTCTCGTGGTTGAACTCAGGACCTTGTGCTTGCTAGACAGGCAACTCTATACTTTAGTCATGCTCCCAAGTCCTCTTATTGCTTATTTTTCAAATAAAGATTCATGTTTCCTGCTGGAGCAGGCCTGGATCATGTTTCTTCTACCAATGTTTTCTGTGTAGTAGTTGAAAGGAGAGATGCGCAGCACCATACTCAACTTTTTTGTTGTTTCCTAGACTGGGTTTTATGGATTGTTTTGCTTGGGACATGGATCTTCTTCATCTCCATATCCTAAGTATCCTGAACCATAAACGTGAGCCAGAGATACTGGCCTAATTCTCATTTTGATGCAAGTAATATTTTAAGTGCATTTTTTTAAATGGATGAAGACTAAAAAATTAAGTAACTTTCCTAATCTAGGTGAGTACACAGGAGAATTCATACTTAAACTCAGGTCATTATCTTCTAAAGACTGTACATTTTACTAGTATACTACACTGTCACTTTGAAACCATTTAAGCAGTTTTGTTTTGTCTTTATTGTTAGTACAATTTACTACCAAGACAATATACAAACCAATATATACTCCAAAAGAAAAAAATACTCCAGTAATCCTTAGGTTAGGGGTTGGCAAACACTTTCTAGGGAAAATGTTTGTGGGCCATGTAGTTTTTGTGTCAACTATCCAATTCTGTTGCTGTAGCTGGAAATCAGCCATAATCATGATGTGGTGGCTCATGCCTATAATTCCAGCTATGAGAGAGGGGGAGGCTGAGAGGACTGCACAGGCAAAAAGTTAGGTAGATCTCCATATCAACTAATAAAAAGATGGGTGTAGTGGGCAAGTGTGTGCATCTTAGTTACATGGGAAACATAAACAGGAGAATTGAGGTCTAGGCTCCACAGGGACACCTTATTTATTTGTTTTTGTTGCCAGTCCTGGGGTGTGGACTCAGGGCCTGAGCACTGTCCCTGGCTTCTTTTTGCTCAAGGCTAGCACTCTGCCACTTGAGCCACAGCGCCACTTCTGGCCATTTTCTGTATATGTGGTGCTGGGGAATTGAACCCAGGGCCTCATGTATATGAGGCAGGCACTCTTGCCACTAGGCCATATCCCCAGCCCCAGGGACACCTTATTTAAAAAATAACAAAATCAAAAGTGTCTGGAGCATAGCTTAATTGGTAGAGCACCTGCCTAACAAGTACATGGCTCTGAGTTCAAGCCCTTCTACAACCAAAACAAAACAACTCAATTCCCCACTCCCTTCTCTGAAAAAATAGAACCAAAGCATGAACAAGATACAAATAGGCAGGACTATGTTCCAAAAAACTATATTTACAAAAACACAGATGGCAGGCTAGATTTGGCCTGTAGATACCTATTTGACAACACCTGCTTTAAGAATTTTTGTTTTGTTTTTAAAAGGAAGGAGAGGGGCTTAGGAGCTGGTCCAGGTAGTAAAGAAAACAGAAGATGTCAACATCCTGTGTTAGCTTTTACTAGAAGCAGTTTACTTCTTTTGTAAGGCTCAACTTCTAAAAAAAATAAGTACCTCCAACACAAAACATGGGCATAATTAAAACACAAACATTTAAGAAGATTTCAGGTTTCATCTAGGTTCTTTAAAATACTTTTAATAATAGGCTGGCATAGTTGACATATGCCTGCAACTCCAGCTATTCTATTCAGTAGGCAAGAGACAAGAAAATAGTGAGGTTAGCAGCAGTTAGCATTATACTATCTTCAAAAACAAACTAAAATTAAAAGGACTATGAGTATGGCTCAAGTGGCAGGAAGAGGACCTCAATTTAATTTTTCTGTATCCCCAAAAAGAAAAGCAAATGACTTGTCTATATCAATTATCTATATCAAAGTTCTATAATTATTTTTGAAAGAATTTAGACTCTTAAGAGTATATAGTTTTGCTTTGAAAAAAAATGATTAAAATATGATTTTTGTTTTCTTTTTCCCTCCTTCCCTTCCCTTCTTCCCTACCTCTTTTGTGGTAATGGGGATTTAAACCTAAGGCTTTGGACTCACTGTATGTGTTTGCTCAGCTGGCACATTACCACTTAAGCCATGCCTTAAGCCCTGTTTTTGCTAGTGATTTTGGAATCTCACAGACTTTTCTGTCCAAGCTGGCTTCCAACCAAGATTCTGGATCCCAGTCTCAACAGAGTTAGAAGTGTGCCTGGTGCTCTTTATTCTTCTGAAGTCCTGCTATGGTACATAGCACAGCTAAACCATTAATTCTTATAATTGAAATGTACCTTATTTGTTTTCCTGAATACTCTGAAATAAATTTAAGTTGACATCCTTTTGAGACATTAGATGGTTCTACAAAAATAATGGAATTATATATCAAAACATGAGTGTGGAATTATTTTAATTTAAATAACACATTATAATTTCTAGTTTTTATTTTGGGACTAATAAATTTTTTAAAGCAATCATTTGGTCATACTGTGCCGTAACTATAACTTTTTCATGCTCCAGAGCTAGTTGAATCAGTAAGAGTTCAGTCCCATCAAAACCAAAGATAGGGCTAGGAATGTGGCTTAGTGGTAGAATGCTTGCCTGGTATGCATGAAGCCCCATGGATTCGATTCCTCAGCACCACATTAACAGAAAAGGCTGGAAGTGGCACTGTGGGTCCAGTGGTAGAGCAAATAGGTCTGAGCACAGAAAGGCTCAGGGATAGAGCGGAGGCCCCGAGTTCAAGTTCCAGGACTAGCAAAAAAAAATAGCAATAATAACAATATTCAGAAATGGGACCAACTTGGGGCTTACTAAAGGAAGAGATTAGGCGGGGATCTTATTAATGGTGATGAGAAGTGCTTTAAATAAATTTATACAGAGACAAAAGTTGTCCTCTTAAAATTACACTGGCAACCTTAGTTTGCACCTACTACAACACAGGTCCAGTTAATTGATTTGCATATGTATGAAAAATTAACATATCAGTTAAGTTTATTTAAACTTTCTTTTTTTGTTGTTGTGGTTGTGTGGCTCGAACTTTTGGCCTAGGCACTGTCCCTGAGTTCTTTTGCTCAAGGCTAGTTAGTGCCCTACCACTTTCAGAGTGGCACTTCTGGTTTTCTGGTGGTTACTTGGAGCTAGGAGTTTCACAGACTTTCCTGCACAGGCTGGCTTTGAACTGCGATCCGTAGCTCTCAGCTTCCTGAGTACAGGATTACAAGCAAGAGCCACTAGCACCTCACATTAAAGTTTCTTAAATGAGGTAATAAATATAAGCTACTGTTTTCCACATAGTTTGAACAAATATTTTTGCCTTTTTTCAAAATTCAAAATTGAAATAAAAACAGAACTGAAAATACTATGGAAACAACAGTACTAGGAAGTACAAAGAATAACAAAGTAAAAATATCTTTGAAGAAATAGAAGCTCCAAACGTCTTCTTAGCCATCAGAAAATAAAGTGAAAATAATGACCAACCTATATGAGGTTTATTTATGCAACAAATATTTATCAAGTGCATTCTCCAGGTTCTAGTGATACAAAAGAAAAAAACACACATCTAGTAGAATTAGTTCTTGTGAAGTTTATAGTTTAGTGGCTAATATTAAACATAATCATTAACCAATTTACTACTGAATTATAGTCGTAGTAAGACTCAGAAGTACTTTTCTTATGAAAACAAACACTGCTTCAAAGTAAACAAGGGCAAAAATGTAGGCTGAATCTCTGATGAATCCCATGAGCATGTGGCTCATTTTTTTAGCACTGTTAACACTTCAAAAGTTAATTTTACACTTGCTTGAATATATTAAAAATATGTAAATTGGAGTCTATAAAATTTCTTTCTTTTTGCCTAGTTGTCCTTGAGGAAAGGGCCATCTAATAAACAGGACACCCCCTATAAAACCACAAAGATCAAAATAACACATTGCCTGTCTATAAATAATTTAAATGAAAGATTTTATTTTCTTCAGGAAGCATATTATTTGTTTTTTTCAGAATATGTTGTACTTAATCCTTACCGGTAATCTAATCTGAATTAAAGTATCAATTTTGCACATTAGAGTAGATTTAGGTTCACAGCAAAACTGAGTGGCAAGTACAGCAAGTTCCCATATATGTAGCTGCTGTGCAACAGGCACAGGTAGGTGCACACAACCACACCCACCATCAACATCCCTGCATCATAGAGTGGTATATTTGTTACAGTCAATGAAGCTACACTGAAGCATCATTATCACTCAAAGTTCATTCTTTCTGCTGAAGTTTTAACAAATGTATAATGATAAGTATTCACAACTATTGAATCATAAAGAGTAGTCTCACTGTATTCTATTATTCATTCCGCCTCTCAAACTCTACCAACTACTGATTTTTAAAAATATCTCTGTAACTCTGCCTCTTCCAAAATGTTATAAGGTTGGAATCATGTATAACCTTTTCAGACTGCTTTTTTCACTCAGTAATAGGTATTTAATATTCCTCCATGTGGCTTGTGACTTGGTATTTTTTTTTTGTTACTCAATTATTGAAGAACATTCTATCAAACCACTTACTGACAAGGTATTTGCTTGCTTCTGCACTTTGACAACTATAAACAGAATTATAAACATCTATGTGTAGGCTTTTATGCAGACCTAAGGTTTCAGTTAATTCAGTTAAATATCAAGGAATGCAATGTTGGACTGCAGAGTACATTCTGTTTTAAGAGTTTATTAATCATTATAAACAATTACTTTCTGTTTAAACCTCAGCTCTATGTTTTTCTCATGGGTCCTAGTATACAAAGACTGGTATTGCTTCCTAAGTATTACTTAGGTACTTTTTTTAAATTTAAATTTTATTGACAAGGTGATGTGCAAAGGGGGTACAGTTACATAATAAGGTAGTGAGTACATTTCTTGTCATATTTGTTACACCCTCATTTTTCTTTCCCTTCCCTAGTTCAGGTAAGCATATATACAATATCCAGTGTACCAAAATCATACACAGTAACCACATAGGGTACACCAAAGGAAATTCACCTAGACCATTAAACGTAATGACAACAATAGAATCCTCCTGTATCCTTCTCTTGGAGTTCTTTTTGCTTATCCTCATCTTATATAATCATGTGTACATAGCTGTTGAGCTACTGTGCTCCACTGATAGGCCTATCCTAGACCTTTTTATGTTTGCTTAGTAGTTTTTGGGTTGTAGATAATGTACGGTCGCTGACCCAAACACGTGGAAATACCATTTGAAAAGAAGTTTGTTATTTTTCAGACCTGGTCTTTACTGTCCCCTCCCCCCCCCAACAGTCATATACCAAGTAGACCATGCACCTTTGTTCTCTGTGTTCTAGGCTTGTCTCACTTAGTATTATTTGTTCAAGCTCTGACCATTTCCCTGCGAATACCAATATTTTATCATTTCTAATTGCGATGTAGTATTCCATTGCGTACAGGTACTACATTTTTTGGATCCATTCATCTGTAGTGGGGCATCTGGGTTGTTTCCATATTTTGGCTATTGTGAATTGTGCAGCAATAAACATGGATGTGCAGATGTCTTTATGGTATCCTGAGACCTGTTGTCCAGGATAGATGACTTAGGCACATTTTTTAATATATACATATAGGTGCCCAGGAAAAAATATAGATAAATGGAGAAGTAATACATATTGCACAATATTGTTCATGGGAAAACAAGGAACAACTGATGTCCAAATTTGAGTTTAATATTAACTTAGAAAGAGTTTGAGTGACAAATTCAGAAATACAAGTCTGTGCTAAGAATCAGAGCTTACAGCCAGTACAGCAGGTAACTATTTCTACACTTTGGTCCTGGAAATAGCAATTTAAAAAAGATTAGCCACATGCAAGGCAATGAATGGACCTAGTAAATTTTTTTAAGTAAAGTGTGTCAGGCTCAGACAAATGACTCAGTCTTTTCTCATATGTGGAAGCTAGATCTAAAATACAAACATACAGGCTGGGTGCACTGGTGGCTCACCCCTGTAACCCTAGCTAATCAAGAGGCTGAGATCTGAGGATAGCAGTTCAAAGTCAGCCCAAGCAAGAAAGTCTGTGAAACTTGTGTCTCCAATTAACTACCAAAAAGCTGGAAACGAAGCTGTGGCACAAATGGTAGAGCTCTAGTTTTGAGAACTAAAGCTCAGGCAGTGCCCAGGCCTGAGTTTAAGCCACAGGGGATGGCGTACACATGTACACGCACACACACACAAATGCATGATAACATATTCAGGGCTCTATGCATATATACAAACAAACTGACTAAAGGATGGTATATGTAGGAGGAGTCCAAAGGTATAACCCCGTTCAACAATGAATGTACTGTTTATCAAATGGATACTGGGAAGCAAAAACATGTTTTTGAAGGAGGGTAAAGAGGGGAGCATATGAATAGAGGAAAGGTAAGCAAAGAAGTAATCATATGCAATGATATAGCACCAAAAAGTCAAAGGAAGAAAAAGAATTTAAAAGCGTGCAATTCAGTTAAAAGCTGTTGTCATGTTAAGTAAAAAGAACATTGAAAATTGATCATGGATTTGAAATTATACACTTAACACATGGATGAAATTTTTTTAAAAAATTGGTTGGCTGGGGCTGGGAATATGGCTTAGTGGTAAAGTGCTCACCTCATATACATGAAACTCTGGGTTCGATTCCTTAGTACCATATATATAGAAAAATCTGGTAGCGGCACTGTGTCAAGAGGTAGAGTGCTAGCCTTGAGCAAAAAGAAGCCAGGCTGAGTTCAAGCCCCAGGACTGCCAAAAAAAAAAAAAAAAATTGGTTGGCTGTTTTAATGAAAAATATTTTAATAGGTATATTGATGGGAATTATTTAATAGAGAGGAAATGATACATGAAGAAAGTGAATTTGAGAAGTCCTTGAGTAGTCCCTTTCACATTCCTCTCTGCCTTACTCATAATAATCCATGGTTCATGACTATAAAAAGTGCCTTCATAATCTCAACCCTTGCCTCTGGCACTTCATTGGTAAGATGCAATCTTGGATAACTGCAGCTTTGCCTCTTCCACAGCAGCTCTTGAACACATTAAACTTCCAGTACTGGTTTTTTGGCTCCCCACTCTCAAAGTGATAATCTGCTCTGTGTTCTAGCCTTTTATATGAACCACTTGTGTTCCTAAATCTCATCCTTCAATTAGTCTCTTTGACTAACCAAGCGCTTCTCTAATTTTCTTCTTTCTTCACATAAATCACTCTGTGAAATAAGACATGGTAGTAAGAGTACTGGGGAATGTGAGCTCAAAATAACAACTGCCAATTGCCATTAAATGTTTACAACTTAGAATATTTGAGAAGTACAGTGGATGGTATTAAAAAAGTTCCAAACATAACTAAGATCAGTTTAGTGAAAGAAAAAAAATCAAACAGGTCCTTAGGGATAAAGATATCAAGAATAAATAAAGAAGTCAAGATTTTTGATGGATTATATAAAGATATTGAAAATCACTAAAAATAATTACATATACAGTGGGCAAAAGAGGTAAACCAGGTGATGAACTAATCAGTTGAGTATGATTTAATAGGAGAGATTCAGATGACTAGAGAAGGGTAGAATATAGAAAGTACTGCTTGATGACATCTGAGTAATGATTTATATACTACTAAACTTAATTTTACTAACAAGTTGCCAATCTACTAAAAGTACTAGGTATCCAAAATCAATTAAAAGTTAATCTTCTCATCAAATCTTAGAAAAGAGCATTTCTGACAACACTAAAAAATGAGATCCCTGCTGTTTATCAATCAAGTACAAATCACCATCACATCATATTGACATACAGCATGTTAAATAAATATGAAACTTCATTAACATACTTGTTTCTAACAATATACAAATACCTCTAGCTCTACAAAAATAAAACTACCATGTGAAAGTTATTAAGCAAAACAGAAAAGTATGTATTCTAGTACCAATGAAGATAAAAATGTTCTCAAGTTCTTGGTTTCATTATTTTTTATCCTATAAAATAGAAACTAATGAGTTTTAACAAAATAGTTGGATCTATAAACTTATGCAATCCATCAGTTAGAAATCTATAGAGTGTGAGGTGAAATGGTGCTTCTCCAGAGCAGGAGAAAACAGAAACCAAAACTTGTGACACTCCCAGAGATGAAATACAAAGGTAATGAAAAAACAATTATCAGGAAAGAGGTATGAAAAAGAAACTAATTTATCAGTATACAAAAATCATTTGAGCCAATCTGGGTGAGAAGAGTAAGATTTAAAACAACCCAGTAAGTTCAAAGTTCTATTTCACTGCAACAGATAGCATTTTTTCCTCTAAGTAAATATAATGTGATTATATGGTTTCAGCAGTTTTATATGTGAACTATTTCTATCTTTTTATTGTATGCCCTTAAGATAAAAACAGATATATCAATGGTAATATGCATGTGTGTATATTTTCATATGCAGTTAATGTGTTTATTTACATAAGCTGTATGTATTAATAAAATGTTTAAATTGTCTTTCTTGCTGATAATGGAAAGTATCCTTTAATATTAACCTATAATAAATAATAACAATAAACTTTAGTCTTGTTATCCCTTTATGGAATATGCAATTATAGTCAAAACTATTAAACTGTATTCTTGGAACTGTATTTTGTTTGAGAAAATGAATCATTGCCCTCCAGTAAGTTCTGTCTTTAAGTAGCTTCTGGGCCTACATACAAAATAATACTTCCTATCCAAAAAATTTCATTTATCTGACTTTTAAAAGTTGACACCATTTAAGAAAAGTATTATAATTCTAGAAACTAAAAGCAATAAATATGCCCTGATAGTTATAGTTCATATTTATGGTGCTATGTCTAATTATTTTTATAATGGCTTTAAGGGAATTTATTCTTAAAAGGCTCTAAAATAATGTTATATATTCTGTATGCAATTTATTTTAATTATTATTGATGGCAAAGGACATAAAAAGCATTCTTAACTTCCTTCTAAACCATTTCTCATCCATTATTTTTACAAGAGCTGAATGACTGTTAAAATACATTTTAAAATATTAATGCTTACCCATCTCCCCTTTATGCCAAACAACAGGTATTTCACTCATTAATTACCTTTATGTTTTTCTCCTACATTTAATTATCTTAAAAAATGAATGTATAGTACTCTATTTTAATTTGGAACTTTCAGTGTTTATCCCTTTAAAATGTGATCTGAATATTAAAAAAAGACCATGCAATGTTACAAGTTTACTGATTACAAATTAATGATAGATAGCATCTACTTATATGTGTATATGAAATATATTTATAAAAATTAAATCACTTAATCTCTTGAATAAAGCAGTGCAACTTTAAGATATAAACATATGCAATACTATCCAACCGTATTAAGTTTATTCTCAAAGCACAAAAATGAAAATATTTTGGTTTTTTACTGTAATAATCTCTCTAAGGTTATCTAACAACATGTAAGAACTAAACAAATAGATATTTTCTTTGTTGCTTTGCTCAGACATTATACTTTAGAGTTTTTAACAGTTTAAAAATAAGATAAGCACTATTAATTATATTTCAATGTATCATTGGCTTTATATTTTTAAAGAAGTCATTCTACAGAATCTGTGACTGTTTTGTTTGGCATTACATAAGAGCATAGGGAAAATACTTTTCATTTTCCCATTTGTGCATAAGACCTGCAGAAATGGACTGAAAACATAAATTTCTGTGTATCTAACACATCAACAAATGACTATTTTTAGTAAGAAGCCTGCACTAAGTCATTTTTGCAAAGCAAATGTTAACAGAAATACATTGAAAATAATTTCAACAAGTGGTATGTTACCTGGGTGGAGCTGGTGGCTACGGAGATGCAGTCAATAAAGCTGTGTCTTCGAGTGAAAAATGCAACTATCTGCTGCCAGCGTGAAGGTTCTGGCTCAGCTTGCAGTTCATCTGACGAGCCCTTTTTGGCCCAGTGTTTCTGCTTTGGGCCTACTGAGCCATGGCTAGAACTAGTATTGCCTCCTCGACTGGCGCGAGAGTACAGAAGTGTGTTGTTTCCGAAAATGTA
Organism: Perognathus longimembris pacificus; assembly: GCF_023159225.1. Taxonomy (NCBI): domain Eukaryota; kingdom Metazoa; phylum Chordata; class Mammalia; order Rodentia; family Heteromyidae; genus Perognathus; species Perognathus longimembris. Next base: position 52,118,863 of record NC_063165.1, read on the forward strand.
ATTCATCTCTGCAGCCCTGCAGGTGGTTGCCAAGCAGTCTTACTTCTCTACCAGCTGCTGAGTGGTGAATGATCGGTAAAAACTGCAGCTAGAATTACAGCAGCATCACTTGTAGATCAGGGAAAATAAAAACCTTGAGAAATGATGCTCATTTTCTCTGTAGTTTTCCTCCTATGAAAGAGCTTGTATCTTCCCTCTGTACCTGTTAGCTGTATGATGGCTGAGTTTATTTTTGCAGACAAAAAAAAAGACGACATAAGGTAGATTTCTTTCTCGTGATTATTTTTCACCAGCGTCTGCAGGAACCAAAAGCTGTTCTTTTGTTAGCTGATAACTAGATGGACTGAAATCCAGGAAGTGAGGTCGATTAGCAGGTAAAGAAGGATGTTATAAACACTGGACTACCAAGACCCTTTGGGGCTGCCTGATTTAATGCACTGGGTGGAGAAATCCAGGATTACTAAGTTTCAATCACAGCCTGTAGTAAAATCCGATGGCATTTTACTGCTTACATAAATTATAAATATGAACTGAATTTTAAAATACAAGCATATTCTTTCTGTCAGCAGCCCTGACTGTTAAATAACCTCACTAAAACAGTATTTATCACTAACAAACAAGCATTGTTTTTAAGTTTTTGAAGGTACTCTCCATGTTAAATTCTAATGGTAACATCTCAAGATCTAATGTAGGAATAGGTTCATTTATAATGTAGCATGATCAATTTATGTAGTGAGATGATTTCTAATGTTTCAATAATTGAGTTTCGAGACAGAATAAGTATATGGTCTCTCAAACTTTTATAATAAAGAGAATTGTTGAGAAGTTATCAGCCTCATCCCTCTTCTTTGTTATAATCATTAAGATTATAAGGTTATAAATTTAAAAAATGCAAAACAATACTGCTTTGTTTTATGACTAGGGAGATGCTCTTTATTCATTGCTGTACAATACTACTCACAAAATAATATTATTTGACTGCTAATGGACATTGTTCAATATCTAATAACTATCTCTTTTTGACTTAGTAGTTAACCTCAGAATTGCCAGGATACTAGTTTAAAATCTAAGTTAAAAAAAAAAATTTCCCTAAGTGAATCAAATACCCTTAAGTTTGAGAACTAGATTCCTAAGCCTGCTTTCTCCTATGTTAGTATATAATAAATGGTTCCTTGAAAACTGTTGTGAACAAAGATAATACTTTACAATTTACTCATAGATAAGTAATTAATTTTTTAAATTTATTTTATTTTTTAAGTTTTATTTTATTTTTATGTTTTGCCAGTCCTGGGGTTTGGACTCAGGGCCTGAGCACTGTCCCTGGCTTCTTTTTTTGCTCAAGGCAGCACTCTGCCACTTGAGCTACAGCGCCACTTCTGGCCTTTTCTATATATGTGGTGCTGAGAAATTGAACCCAGGGCTTCATGTATGTGAGAGTCAAGCGCTCTTGCCACTAGGCCATATTCCCAGCCCAAGCAATTAAATTTTTACCTGACATGAGCACATTTTATTTTAATGCCTAACCTCAGTCATGGATATTTTTTGGATGTATATTAACAAAATTTTGTAGTCTGTGTGATTATCAGCACAAACTAGATCAGTCTACTGGAAAGTAGACTACAACACTGAAGTCCACTGCAAATCTGGCTCAGCAAGAAAAGAAATTCACGCTATTTCTATGATTCTTTCCTTAAGATATGCTTCCCCGCCCCCCACCCCAAAGAGCTGATAGACATGTGGGATTCTTGGGGCTAAGATGCGCTGTGATACAGATTAGGGCAGAAGCTTTTGTGTCTTTTCTTAAGGACTGTAGCACAGTAGATGATAATCTGTAGCAATAGTCAGACTGATTTTATCTAGCTGGAGGTAAAGGAATAAAGGAAAATACTAAAAGCAGACAAAGGACTAAGAATTCTCTTTGAATGAAAAGTTAAGACTGCTTGAAAAAAAATTGAAGTTTTACTATAGGTCAGGTAATTAATAAAGAACTAATAAATGAAGTATATACAAGTGCTATAATAACTGGTTTGACTGGAAATTGATAAACATATTCTGATGAAAACCCAGGGAAAGGAAAAACAAAACAAAGCATACTAGAGTTAAAATAGGTTTTTTTTTTAAAATTGTAGATTAGTATTACAAGGACACTGAATACAAGTGCTGAATGTAAACCTTCTACCACAAGTTGCAGACAGAACAAAAAGTCCTTAGTATACACCGATTTATCACAGAAAGCCAAAGAGCTTCAGGTATAATTTGAAGTTCACAGAGCCCTCCATCCCATATTTCTCCATATCACAAGGAATACTTCTCAATGTATGAATTTCCTATTCAAAGCCACTCACAGAAAAAAAAGCTTGAAATTTCAAAAAAAGCTTCTTTGGTTAAAATGTCATGTTACCTGAGCCTAAGCATACAAAATGTACTGCATACAAAACCACGTATGTACCTAAATCACAAATAGTTTCATGATTGACTGGAGGCAGAAGGCAACCAACAGTTCTTTGGTTTACAGTAGCCTCACTCACTGTGTAAGAGTTGAAAGATAAAATCTAATAACACAAAATTTAAGTTCATTATAGAAAAATATAGAAAGCCTATCTAAAATAGTGAGGTAAAATTGACATGTAACCTTAAAAATATTCTACTAATGTGTGTGTGCATGTTCATGTGCACGTGCACAAGCATGCACATGTGCATGTGTATGCTGGTTTTGAAGCCTGAATTCTGGGGCCTGGTCATTGTCCCTTAAGCTTTCATGCTCAAGGCTAGCATTCTACCACTTGAGCCACAACTTCCATTTCTGGCTTTTTGGTAGTTAATTGGAAATAAGAGGCTCACAGACTTTTCTGCCCAGGCTGGCTTTGAACCACATCCCTTAGATCTAAGCTTCCTGAGTAGGTAGGATTACAGGTATGAGCTAGTGGTACCCAACTCTACTAACATTTTTATAATATGCAAAAATTAATATCCGTTTTCTGTACTATTTAAGGTTTTCTTTGTCATAGAATTATAATGCATAGTAACCTAAACAATGAGAGAAAACTAATTTAGTAAGCACATGTATTAGATGTACTATTATATAACTTCAAATATGATTATGAAAAACTTATTACTGTAAAGATGATTTTGTAAATGAAAGATACTTCAAAATGTATACAGGATAGGTCTTCAATTATTTGCACACACTTCCAAACTCACAAGTGGGAGGCTATTAGGTATAAGAACCAAGGCAAATATTGAATAATCTTGGTGAAAATTATTTTTAAATGTTAGACAGCATGAGAAAAAAACAATATAAAAACTCTAAAATACTAAAAAAAATAACAATGCTAACAAACTATAATAAGACATTGTCTTACTCCTTTGCCATTACAATTTATGTTTAAAAAGCTTAAACATTTAATTGTGCTAAGATAGGAAAAGACTGAGCTGAAAATATTGGTAACTTAGATGGAAAACCTCTAATCATGTACACACAAATCCCTTTTACATGGGCACCATCTAGTGGCTAAATGATATACAAATTATATGCTCTCAGCACACCAGGGCCACCCCAAAAACCTAGAAAGAAAATTCAATACTTCTAGTATGTTTCAGAGGTGCAGAAACAAGTTGAATTAAAAAAACAACAAAAAACCATGCTGATATTTACCTGAGACTATTTACTTCAGACAAGGAAAATTATATTCCTGTAGCATTCAGCTTGGAAGGCTTATAATGTGCTCATGTTTGTTTTGTCCCCTCATTTCTCGTGTTAAAAACAAAACTATCAGGAACTGCTAGATACTCATTTTGGCTAATTATCTGTTCATTTACCATGTTCTATTTTTATTTCAAGTTCCTCTTTTTTTTTTGGCCAGTCCTGGGGCTTGGACTCAGGGCCTGAGCACTGTCTCTGGCTTCTTTTTGCTCAAGGCTAGCACTCTACCACTTGAGCCACAGCGCCACTTCTGGCCGTTTTCTGTATATGTGGTGCTGGGGAATTGAACCCAGGGCCTCATGTATAGGAGGCAAGCACTCTCGCCACTAGGCCATATCCCCAGCCCTCAAGTTCCTCTTAACAAGTTATTATTTTTCATTTTTAGTGGTACTAGAGGTTCTAGGGTTTGAATTCAGGGCCTTGTACTTGGTTAGACAGGCACTTTATCACTTGAGCCACAAATCCAGCCAACAGTACTTTTTTTGTACATTCTGTTTTTGAACAAAAAATTCCTTACCTCAGTAAGTGAAAACACATGGATTATTTTGTCCCTTCAATGACTATTACAGATTCCTATATACTGAATAATGTACCTGTTGACCACTTGCCATTTCAGTTCCATTAACTTATTTTTTAAAAAGACTAAGTATTTGCATATTTGTTCGGTTTACTGTCTGAATAGTTTTCTCCTAATTCTCAACTCACTTTCAGTTTTTTTTTCTTTTAGAGCTTTGATACTTTACTTGGCTGCAATACAAATTTACTCACTATGTCCTTCTTCATATTAAGTCTTTACTGTGACTTGACCTAAAATTAGAGAATATGTTTGAGTCTTAAATTATAAAATTGTAATTCTCTTCATACTAAGTACCAAATAAATTAATTTTCATAGTTTATTTCATTATTTCAGTAATGAGAACTACTACTGAACCTTGTAGACTATGTCCATAGAACTTTTTTTTCCTACAATCCATATATGTACTTTTTATTGAATTTGTTAATGGTACAGAGTTCTTGCACTACCAAACCATGCCTGAGAATCCAAAGAAAGAAATGATCCATAGAACTTTAAAAAGAACTTTAGTACAATGCTGAAGTTTCATCATATTATAACCTTCCAACAATATTTTCTCCTGAAATGCCTCCAATTCTGACTTGGTATGTTTCAAGCCTTGTTCAAATGTGCCAACTGTATTTCTTTAATAATCTAATATCTCCTTGTTTTTTTTCATGTTATATGTGCTATTATAACTATGTTTGCAGTAAAAATACTAATTACTGAAGTCAATCAAGATTATAAGCATTGAATAGTTGTATTTATTGACAAGCAAAGCTAACAGACTAACAATAAGTTTTAAAAATGTGCCTGTTAAACAAATTTTACTTTTGTAACATTCGCTTTTTTTAGAACTATGACAAGCACTGCCTACTCCTCTGTATTCTACTTAACAAACTCCTCCGCCTCCTCAGATATTTTGCCAAATTATGAAAATAATAAATCAGATAAGTCTTCTATGAATACCTGAACAGATGCTTTGTTTCGTTCCAAACTACAACACTCTGAAAGTGGAATCAAGTGACCACATTAGCTTTTATTTCTTTTCTATTTCTATATTTCAAATAAGATATATTCCTTTACTGAGTTTCATGTTTGCTGTATTTTAATTTTTTTGAATTGAAATAATTAAAACTTGCCTTGTATCAAAGTAAAATTCCCCTCTCCACCCACTTTTGATTTTTCTAAAAGAAATTAAAGGAACCCTTATCAATTGTACATGTCATTATATTTTCCTATTCTTAATTTATTTTACCCCTCATATAATTATTTTATGAACTGACTGTTGCATAAACCATATTTGATGTAAAGGAATCCCAATAAAACCTTATTAATTCTTTTATTTATTTTTGTGGCCGGTCCTGGGGCTTGAACCTAGGGACTGGGAATGTCCGAGCTTTTCTGCTCATGGCTAGTGCTCTGCCACTTGAACCATAGCCTCATTGGAGATGAAGAATCTCATGAACTTTACTGCCCAGGCTGACTTTGAACTGGGAACCTCAGATCTCAGTCTCCTGAGTAGCTAGGATGACAGGAATGAGCTATTTCTTAAATTACAATTACATCAGAATATAATGTCAAGAAATATCTACAACTTGCAGAAGTGTTTGTATGCTTTGGCTCAGTAATCTGACTTCAGAAAATCTATCTTAAGGAAATAACTAAGCACTTTTATTTCCCAAAGAGTATTCACTACATTCTTTCTGAACTCTAATATATGGAACAAGTTCACAGAACAAAGACTTCTTGTTAAAAGATGTGAAATGTGAAATATAAAGAAGAATTTTGATTCTTTAAAAATTTTTATGATCTTTCAGATAATTATACAAAGGAAGTGCCACTTCACAAAAGCAGTTTAGGAATACAATGCATCTTGATCCTTCAACATTCTCACCCCCCTGTAACTTACCCCTTCTCTTATTTTTCTTAATTTTGTGGTATATACAATGAGTTATTTATTAATTTTTTATCGCTATTATAAAATGGATTACCTTTTCTTTTCTTTCTTGCCAGGCCTGAGGCTTGAACTCAGGGCCTAACCACTGTCCCTGGCTTCTTTCTGCTCAAGGCTAGCACTCTATCACTGGAGCGCCACTTCCGGCCTTTTCTGTTTATGTGGTGATAAGGAATCGAACCCAGGGCTTCATGCATGCTAGGCAAGCACTCTACCTCTAAGCCACATTCCCAGCCCCAGATTACCTTTTCATAAGTCAGGTTATGAGTATAATTTTGGACAATGTCACCCCTTCTTTCACTCTGTCTCAGTTTAGATAATTTATTCTATGGAAATGAAAACTTGATAGTTTCTATTCAGTTCCCAGATATAAACCAGACAGCAAGTCAAAGAAGAAAGAGATAAATTACTTAATAGTCAAGGGCTTAGTAACTGCTTCAAAAATTGATACTGTTATATCCCCTCCCCCTCCCCCACCCCCCCAGTCTTGGAGCTTGGACTCAGGGCCTGACCACTGCACTGTCCCTGGCTTTTTTTTTTTTTTTTTTTTTTTTTTGCTTAGGTCTAGCACTCTGTTACTTGAGCCACAGCGCCACTTCTGGCGCCACTTCTGGCTGTTTTCTATATATGCCACTAGCCATATCCCCAACCCTACCTACTGTTATTTTCTTTTAGAAGAAAATAAACTGAAAACGATTTAACAATAGCCTAACAAATACAGCCAGGTTTCATCTGCTTTGTAATGAGACCTGTTGGTTATTATTATAGTACTAAGATAGATTTATGCTGGTACTTTCTTGATCTTACTAAAATATGTCAACAAAGGTTTACATACAGCTACCCAAAGACTGTCACTCGAAGGCAATGACAAAATGCTAGCAACTGTAACTTCAGAAAAGGTAAAACTTATAAACAGTGTTCCTTATAACATAAAGGGCATGTGATTTTTTAATTCTTTAAATAATCATCTGTCAACTTTGTTTCTAAAAAGCTGTGGGGGACATGTTTTTATAACTTATTCTAGTTATTTGTTTTCCAAGTAGCCTAACCTAATGTATAAAAGCCATGGCTTCTTGACCAATTATCCTATACATAAGCAAACAACAAAAACTTTTCTTGTATGTAGAGGAAAAAGAATATTTTAAAGCTGTTATCAAAAGAACCAAGTAATGAACTTTTCATTTTCTTATGACAAGATAATTAGAAAACGAGTGAGGTAGATGAAGAACGCAAGTGAAAATCCTAAGAGAATGTTTTTTCTTCTCAGTAAAGAAACTATTCAAGTCTTACTCCAACCAGGGGACTGGCTGGGGTGGATAACCCTTTTTTCCCCCCTGCCAAAGGCCATTTTGCTGATATTGTTCTTGGGTCATACAAAATTATCACTTACAGGTAGATGGGATGCAGGCCTTTCTGTCTTGTCATTTACCAATTCTTTCACATGCCTTATACAACTACATGACTGGATATTCTCCACTCCCAAACAGAGCAATAATATCCAAAACGAATTTTAAAACCCTCACTTGCAACAACAGCAGTGGTAGCTAAGTGCAGTATTTCCAACTGTGGCTACAGATTAGAAACACCTACTGAGTTTGTACCCCACCCCTCTGCCAAAATCCAGTCTGTATCGATCAGAACCTCATCAGTATTTTTCTTTGGGGGGAAGGGGTGGTGCGTTGGTCCTGGGGCTTGAACTCAGGGCCTGGGCACTGTCTGGCTCAAGACTAGCATTCTACCACTTGAGCCACAGCTCCACTTCCAGTTTTGTTTTGTGGTTAATTGGAGACAAGAATCTCAAGGACTTTCCTACCAGGGATGGCTTTGAACTGTTATCCTCACATCTCAGTCTTCTGAGTAGCTAAGATTACGGGAGCCATGGGCACATGGCCCCATCAATATTTATTAAATTTAAAAAATGTTATTATAAAGGTGATGTACAGAGGATTTACACCTACATAAATTGGTAAGGAGTACACTTTTAGACAATGTCACCTTTTTCTTTTCTTTTTCTTACCAGTCCTGGGGCTTGAACTCAGGCCTGAGCACTGTCCCTGGCTTCTTTTTAGTCAAGGCTAGCACTCTCCCACTTGAGCCACAGTGTCCCTTAGGGCCTTTTCTATGTATGCGGTGCTGAGGAATCAAACCCAGGGCTTCATGTATACAAGGCAAGCACTCTACCACTATGCCATATTCCCAAGCCCTAGACAATGTCACCTTATCAATACTTTTTAAAGTCTCATGATTCCATGTCCACTCATGAAGACCATTACTAACGGCAGTCAATTTTCTTAACAAGGAATTCATATCCCCAAATAAATCAGCTACCATTTACTGAGGAAAGTCATATTTGAAGATAAGTTTTCAAGTAAGACTTCTGTTAAATAAATCTTTGACCAATACAAAAAATCATCATGATTATCAAAATGAAGTGGGTTTCCAATGACAAGTCAGTGGCTTGTTATATAAAAAAGTGGGAGTTCACTGATGGATTAATGAGTCCAGTTATACAAATTGGGTAAATTTATAGACACATTCTACACTCTTAAGAAAATCTGAAGATGTACACTCTTATGTATGGCAAGTGAGGTTAAGACCTAAAACATCTACTGATTCAGTGACAATACTGTATATCTGAAATATTATTTTAATTACCATGATGACCCCTTAAGGTAACAACAGAGCATCACTGCCTGCTTACAGTACAATCAAAGGAACTACACTGAAAGACCAAGATTTGGTGATATGCAATTGGGTTTGGCCAATTTGTAGGCCAAACATTCAAAATGACCAGGAATTTAAAACATTAGAAATAGAGAATTCACATATGGAGAGAGTTTTTGGATTCAAGTAAGAAAATCAATTTCATTCAGGGGAAAACAGGCATATGCTGACAAGAAGAGTGTATAAAGCAGGTGATATACTAAGACTCCAAAGTTCAAGGCTTTCAGGTTGTTCAGAATGAGGGTAAAATATATTTTATTACATTTATACTTTTACAGGGTAGATCTGTACATTAAAATTTCTAGAATAACTACTAAAGAGTAGCAGAATAGCTTCCAAGCTAGTAAGAAGGAAAAATGAGTTTAACAAATATAATGCAAAAGAAGATATGAAAGGATCAAGATTTCCCGTGCTTAAAAATTAAAAAATACAGCAGGGCTCCACTGGCTTATATCTGTAGTCCTTGCCACTCAAGAAGTTGACATTTCTGGATTGTGGTTTGAAGCCAGCCAGTGTAGCAAAGTCCATGAAACTCTTTTCTCCAATTAACCATTAAAAAAAAAAAAAAGCCAGAAGTGGAGCTGTGAATCAAGTGGTAGTACATTAGCCTTGAGCAAAGGTCAAGGACAGCGTCCAGGCCCCAAGTTCAAGTCTCAACTGGAGTGTGTACATGCACATGCATGCATGCACACATATACACAAACAAAAAAAATTGTGGAATGGCTAAAGTACTATTTAAGGAAAAGTTTTCAATCTCAAGTGCTGTAAGAAAGGCTGGTAGTAAGCAGCCTTGAGAAACTAGAAAAACAAACAGAAAAATACCTCAGAAAAAGAAAAAAAATGGTAGAAAGGGAAAAGGATGAAAGGAGAACTGTCTTTGCCAGTATTAGCCAACTGACATTTTCACTCTGGATGTATCATTAGTTTCTCAAGGAGAGGTCAGAATGTTTATAGCAAACACAATCTTCAATTGATATGCAGGCTACTGTAGTTACAGTTACATGATTTTCCATGTTTATGTTTGTACATAAACATGTACATGTGAATACATGTATACACAGGTATATGTATACCCCTACAGAGGGGTAAGGATGGTGGTACACAGGATAAGAACAAAATGAAAAAAATATTTAAAAAGATCATCTTTGAAAGTGATCATCCTTTTGTCAGGAATGATGAAGGAAAAAGAAAAGTACAAATAAACAACATTAGATATGGGAATGGGGCTATACTTGTACATATAATAGTAATAGACATTAAAAGATAGTAACAGAGTATTATGAATATTGGAATGTGTATATTTCTAGAAAAAAGTATTCTAGAAAAATTGGTAGAAAATATGATTGGTACTATAGTCACTGCAAGTTTTAAAACTACCATAAAATGAACCCTCTTAGAGAATGACAGAATCCAGGTAAGTCTTACTAGTAAGAAACAATCCTTATGCATAATTTATACAACCAACAAAGGCCTGACATTCAGAAAAGAACTCTTACAAGCTGGTAAAAAAAAGGGCAATCCAATTCAAAATTAAGCAAAAATCCTAAGTAGGCATGCCACAAAACAGAGAGTGTAAAGGATCAATAAATATATTCCATCTCATTAGAAATCAGGGAAATGCACATTAAAACCACATTTCAAAACCCAAACCTAAATATACCACCATCCTTACCCTTCTATAGGGTTACACATATACATGTGTACACATGTACATGTTTATGTACAAACAAATATGGAAAACATAAAAATATACCAATTAGTGATGAGTATGTGCATATATATTTGATTTGAAGATTACATAAAGTATGAATGAATCATATAGGTTCTAAACCATGAAAAATGAATAAAACAGATAAGCAATATGAATATGCAGGAGAACATGAAAAACAAATAGGAAGTTCAGGATTGTGGTTACCTCTGAAGGGAGAGATGAATGGATCAAGAAAAGTTGCTGTTGGATTTCAAAAAGATGTTAATGTTTTTTGTACTTGCTAATATTTAAAACAAATGTTTCAAAATAGCTCATGTGTAATATATGAAATCTAAGAAGATATTTCCTTTATGAGGATCTTTAAATACAGTGTCTAAGAATAAAATTCATTTATAAAATATCTTTTGAAATTTTATTTTACTTATTTATTTTTTGTCAGCCCATAAACAAATTTAGGGCTTGGGCACTATCCCTGGACTTTTTTGCCTCAAGGCTAGCACTCTACCACATGGAGCCCCAGCTCCACTTCTGTTTTTTAGGTGGTTAATTAGAGATAAGAGTCTCACAGATGTTCCTGTACTGGCTGGCTTTGAATCGTGACTCTCAGATCTCAGCCTCCTCAGTAGCTAGGATTCCCCACTGGAGGTCCATTTTGAAATATGTGAAATACTAACAAATATATAAAATTCCTTTAACTAGGAAACTGAAATCAACCAAAGGGAGAAAAATGTACATGACAGAGTAGTTCTGAGCAAACCATAAGTCACAGGAAAAGAATAGAACAGTTATCCTACCTTTATTGGTGAAATATGAGAATGAGAAACAAATCCATGGACATTCTCAATCTCTGATAGGTTCTTCTCTGAGACATGAACCAACTCAGGACCTATCACCTCATTAGTGATTTGTGGGGAAATGTGTTCTTGAGGGGGTGTGTCTTCATCCTGATACCGATATTTCTGTAAAGAAAAAAAATGTATTAGGCATGAAAAAGTCCTAAAATGTAGATCAAGTTTAATTCAAATCATGGTTTTCATAGCTACTCAATTACTTTATGTAAAAATATCAAAGTATTTAATGGCTTTATGCATGAAATCTGAGAGAAATAGAACTAAAATTTTAGACATTATACCAATAATTTAACAAAATTTACTCTATTAAAAATCATTCAAAGTTAGATGAAAACAGAAGCCTAATTACTGGTTTTCTCACTTCTTTCCCAATATTAACTGAAACATCTCTAAAATACAGCTGCCTAAATGAGGGCAACATGAAGCCAAACTTATTTAGCTAAATCTAGTCCGTTTCCTTATTCAATTATAACTTGTACAAATGAAAACAAGTCAAGCATTTTCATCTGAAAATTATTATCATCACGAAAGACATTTCTTTCATCTACAATCTTTCTCCCTAATTCTCTCCTGACACAGACTTCTATGTGAGCTATTTTTAAAAGATTAACATATGAAAAAATACACTTTAAACAAAGTACTTATACAAAAGAGCAAGAAAATGTGAATGCTTCTCACCCCAGTGTGGGAAGTCTATACATAACTATGAAGTCATAACAAAATAAAATAGAATACATTACTTTGGCTCACTCCCAAACACTCACAAACAAAGCAAAAAATGACAAAAAAAAGTATAAAAGGAAACATTTTAAAGAAAAGTTTTGTAAGTTACTATGAGATGCTCATATAAATTACTTGTAAATAAAAGGGCAGTGAACAAAGGGATAACAAAAATTACATAAATGGGCTAATAAACTTATAGGAAATAAACTCAACTTGCTTATTAATTTAAAAACTGTAGTGTCAGCATTCACAGATAGACATAATTCCTAACACTTGTAGTAGGAGTCTTTTTATGGATTGCTTTATAAAACTTACTATAATACAATGGCACATAGTATTGAATTCACAAAAATATGAACAAATATTTACAGCAAGACACCACAATGGAACACTTCCCTTCAAAACAAGTTACATATGGATGACAGCGTCTATAGAGGGCACTATAGCAAAGTTTCAAAAGCTCTGGAAACATTTCTATTCCTAGTTCAAATAATTCCACTGGTAAAAATCAATCTTAGAGATAGCATCAATGAGGAAAATTAAGCGTTGTATAAAGAAAAAAAAGTAAATTTGTACATTATGCATGTGCAATACACATATAAAAAATGAGGACTTAAATGATTACAATAGCCAACACTTTCTAAGTAATATCCTGTGAAATTGCACAAATACATAGAAAACAATCTTGCTGACATTAACATTAGCTAAAACATTTAACATGCTACAGAAATCTGACTCTACATGAAAATCTCAACTGTTTTAGAAACCAATGAGAGTAATTATTTTTAACCTATAAAAAAGGCTGAAGCTAACATAAACATACTTATAATGTACAGCACAGGAATGGAGGTATGGATCAAGATGTAGAGTCCTACCTAGCAAATTCAAAGCCCAGTATCACCCAGCAGCAGCAACAAAAACACAACTAACCTGCCAAACAAAACCTAATACAGCTACCAATTCTAGGTCAGCCCAGGAAAAAAGTTCAAGAGACTTCCATCTCATCAGCAAAACAAACAAAAACCCTGAGTGTGAGCTGGATGCCAGTGGCTCATGCCTGTACTCCTAGCTACTCAAGAGGCTGAGATCTGAGGGCCGCAGTTCAAAGCCAGCCTGGGAAGGAAAGTCCATAAGACTCATCTTCAATAAACTACTCAAAAAAGCTGAAAGTGGCACTGTGGCTCAAGTGGTAGAGCACTAGCCTTGAGCAAAAAAGAAGTTCAGGGACAGTGCATAGGCTCAGAGTTCAAGCCCCAGGACTAGCAAAACAAAAACAAACAAAAAACCTGAGAGTGGGCAACTACACAATAAGCATAGATGAATCATAGTCCAAGTCGGCATGGCAGAATTTGAGACCCTATCTCAAAAATACAGCAAAAAGGGCTGGATCAAGTGTCAGAGGTCCTATCTAGCAAGCAAGCCTAAGGCACTGAGTTCAAACCCCAGTACAAATAAGCAAAATAAACAAATGAACAAACAACAACAATCAAGCTGACTGGAAGCAACATCTAAATTCTTTAAACAGACAGTATTAAAAAGAAAAGTTGTACCATATTTTGAAACTTTACAGGCACCCTCAACTCACTGTGTTTTGGGGAGACACAAGTAGAGACATTTACTATAGAAAAACTGGAACAAATTACCTATCAAGAATGACCCCACCACCCCCCAAAAAAGAAGTAAATTAGGATGTACCATTGTGGCAATATTTTGTAGATGTTAAAACTTGGTTAAAAAAAAACTGGGTAAAAATTTAATAGACAAGACTGAAGGCATAAATTATTTAATTAACTTTAACCACAACTCCACAGAGAAGGTGAACTCGAAACTCCTTATTTAGGGCTTTTAAACAACATTTCAGAATACACTAACTCTTTACTTCATACCACTAATAACCACAACAAAAAAATGGATGAATGATGACAGTGTACAAAAAATTTATCTCTGTAAGTTTGTAATAATGGTCAATTTGTATAACTGCAGTCTGAGACTGTAAGTCAACTGCATTTTCAGAACAAACCCATTCCTGGACCTATATGCCACAAAAATACAAATTTGTTTCATTACCTTAAAACATAGTGTCTAAAGTTACTTGCTACTTTTCCAATACAAATAGGCAATCAGGAACTACAACTTATGGTGCTGCTTAATATCCCAACTGATAGATTGTATTCCAAAAAAGCCCCTCAGAATTAAGTGACACCACAGAACACCTGGACTTAATAGACACCTACAGTGTATTTCATCAGTAGCTATACAATATACGTTGTTCCAAGCAGCTCATGGAACTTTGTCCAAAATAGGTCATATTCTAAGACATAGGGCAAGTCTCGGAAAATGTAAGAAAGTTCAAATAACTCCTGACTACAATAGAATAAAATTAGACCTCAAAACCAAACGGAACCACAGGATAGACTCAATATACAGGGAGAAAAAATGACACTGTATTGAATGATCAGTTGGTGGTTAAATAATAATGAGGGAAATTTAAAAGTTCCTTAACTCTAATAAAAATAAAAACACAATCCACTAAGAGTGAATTACAATTGTTAACATGCATGTGGTCAAATGCTGGTAAAACTTTACTAGACAAAATTAAAATTAAAAGCACATTGTATAGCCCCCATACAATGATTGTGGGGAATTTTAATATTCCTTTTTTCCAATAGATAGGAAATCCAGTCATCCTTCCCCTCAAAAATCTGGTAGATTTACCAGAACTTTCGGAATACAGCAAAGAGAGTAGAAGGTTTATAATCAGTGACTACAGAGAGTGAGAGCGTGAGAGCGAGAGTGAGAGAGTGCGAGAGCGAGCAAACGAGAGAGAGAAAATGAGAGAATTCAAGTAAATAATGATATACCTCAGACTCTGAGGAAAATAAGAACAAGACAAATTTCAAATTACCACAAGGGACATAAGACTGGCACAAAACACTTCGATAAACGCTAACCAATCAACCTGACAAAAAAGGGGGGGGGGGTAATAATTCAAATTGACCAAGATGAAAAAGAGGTTATCACTGCACATACAAATGAAACCCAGAAGATCATGAAGGAATACTCTGAAAACCTATATCCAGAAATGTTATGGGGTACAAGGGAGGAGATTCCACATCCCTCCAAGAGCCTACCACTCAGACAATCTCAAGCAAAAAGATGGATTTATTGGGGAAGCAAAAAGCGAACTGACCAGCCAGGGAGCAGTGCAGACTTGGGAGATAACATCATGACCCCTAACAGTCCTTGAGCTGGGGTTTATAAAGGTAAAAGTGTAGCACAGATGTAGGGGGCTGACCAGGGGGTAAAGCAAGCAACAAACAAGTTAAGCAAGCCATTTACAGAAGAAGAATTTTGTGGTCAGGTTGACTTAAAAACTTCATTTTAACAATTGGTACCATGTTTCCTTAATCAAGATGGAGTCAGCTCTACTCCCCCCAACATTTGCTACCATGTTTTCCTAATCAAGAGTCAGCTCTGCTCCCTACAACAAAAACAAACAAAAGGAAACCTCAAAGAAATGGATAAATATCTAGATCCTGTTGATCTACTAAAACTAAACCAAAAAAGATAAGCCACTTAAAACAGACCTATCACAATGAGATGAAGCAGTTATAGTTTCCCAGCAAAAAAAATCAGGGACCCAGAGATTCACCAGACTGGTTTCATCTTAGGAATTCTAGAATGGTTCAACTTACATAAATCAGTGGTAATACTGTATATAAATAGGATCGAGGATAAAAACTACATGATTATCTTAATCAACACACAAAAAAGCCTTTGACAAAATTCAACACCCATTCCTGACAAAAGCTCCAAAGGAACTAGGAATGGGTAACATAATAAAAATTATATAACATACCCATACCTAATAGTATCATACTAAATGGGGAAAAACTGAAATCATTTTTGCTAAGTCAAAAACAAGACAAGGATGTCCACTCTCCACTCATTCAATATAGTAGTGATAAAGAGGACTAGCGATAAAGAGGACTGTTAAAGGTGACAAATGAGTTTTATTAGTTTGCAACTACCTTGACCCCGGGCTACCCCAGAACGAGGAGCAGTTGCAGCCTCCAGGGGAAGGGTTTCTTTCCTTTCTTCCTTTCCACAGGCTTTTCTGCAGGCCTCCTGTTCTCCACAGGCCTCTGTTCTCCATAGACCTCTCCCCTCTCGGAGGGACTCCACTTTCCAAGTGGCTCTCTGTGGGCCTCCACTGTCCTCGGGCCTCCGCTCTACTCTCTGCGTATGCTCTGTCCAACAGGCACCAGGCTTCGGACTTTCCCACAGGACTTAGGCTCCAGACCCCTCCGCAGGCCTCGGGCTTTTCTCGGTTCGGCTCTGCTCTGCTCCTCTGTTCGCTCTCCTGGGGCCTCTGGCTCTCAGCAGGCCTTGGCTCTGAAGGCCTCGGCTCTCTTCCAGCCCAGAACTAGGTAGCTAGAGCCTCCATTCTCTGCAGGCCCAGGGCTCTGGCTCTCCTGTCCTCAGGTCTGAGAGGAACCCAGGCACTGCTCAGCTCCACGAGGGACCGCTTTCTCCGCGCCTCTTCTCTTCTCCCGGATATCCTGCCCTCTTATATCCACCCTCCCACCTGCAAGCTGGGGGGGAGGGGGTTCCAATCCCCACAACGTGGGGCAGGATCCCCTCCTCCGTGGGGTGTGCCAATGATGACAACATGGGGCAGGGCTTCTAGCCAACCTCCCTCCAGGTTATTACAGGGAGAGCAATAATACAAGAGAAAGAAATAAAAGAGAGTCAATCAAATAGGAAGAAAGAAGTCAAATTATCCTGATTCACAGCTGCTATAACTAACCCAATACTTAAGAGACCTTAAGTATTCCACCAAGAAACTCCTAAATCTGATAAACATTTTTGGCAAGGTTGCACGAATATTAGCACGAATATCAGATCAACATACAAAATCAACAGCTATTCTATATACCAACAGTAAACAGGCTGAAAAAGAAATTAGAATTTGTTGCACAACAACCTAGATAAACCCAGGAGGTAAAAGACCTCTACATGAAAACTATAAAACTTTAAGAAGGAAACTGAAGACGACTCCAGAAGATAGAAAAGCACCCCTTTTGCATTTTTTGATTAATGGAATTATTAATTTCATGGAAACGGCCAACAAGTTGAAGATCCAATGCAATGCTCATCGAAGTCCAAATATCCTTCTCTGTAGACATAAGAAAATCAGCACTAAATTTATTTGAAAACATAAAGGATCCTAAATATCAAAAGCTACTCTGAGCAAAAAGAACAATGCTAGAGGTATCACAATTAGACTTCAAATTATATTATAGAGCCATAACAAAAGCTGTTAAGCGTACCAGCATAAAAACATCAATGGAGCAGAAGACTCAAAAATAAAACTGGGGCTGGGGATATAGCCTAGTGGCAAGAGTGCCTGCCTCGGATACACGAGGCCCTAGGTTCGATTCCCCAGCACCACATATACAGAAAACGGCCAGAAGCGGCGCTGTGGCTCAAGTGGCAGAGTGCTAGCCTTGAGCGGGAAGAAGCCAGGGACAGTGCTCAGGCCCTGAGTCCAAGGCCCAGGACTGGCCAAAAATAAATAAATAAATAAATAAAACTGTACAACTACAGACTCTAATCTTTGACAAAGTTGCCAAAAACAGCAGCCTCTTCAACAAATAGTGCTAGTGAAACTGGTTATTTGTATACACAAAATTGAAACTAGATTTTCCTAGTTCTATCTACCAAAATCAACTCCAAGTGGATTGAAGATCTCAATCTAAGACCTGAAACCTTAAAACCACTACAGGAAAACACAGAGAAAACTGGAAGCTACAGACATAACTAATTATTTTCTGAATGGGACTCAGCCCAGCAAACAAGAGAACAATTGAAAAATGGAATTGTATCACATTAAGAAGTCTCTTCACATCAAGAGAAACAATTTCCAGAACCAAGTAACAACTCATAGGAGAAAAACTTTGCCAGAGACTCAACAAATAATTTACATCCAGTATATACAAAGAGATGAAAAAAGTAAAAAAAGCAAATGAATAATCAAATTAGTAAGGAGACAGCTATCAGAATGCAAATGACTAATAAAGAAATGGTCAACATTCTTAGCCATAAAAGAGATGCAAATCAGAACCACACCAAAATTCCACATTACCCAAGTCAGAATATCAATCATCAAGAAAACAAATATAATTGCTGGCAATGATATAAGGGAAAGGGTTCCCTCATTTTTTGTTGGAATGGATGGGCAGGAGACCATCCTGTTTAGTAGGACCTGCCAAACTCAAAAGGTCAAGTACCACATAGTGTTGTTACATCTTTGTGGAATGAGGAGGATGTTAGTAATGGTAATGGGACATGAACATAAAAGAGAGACTAGGAGGGGTTATGTAGGGGAGGGGAAGGAGAAAGAGAATGCTGACAGGTGAAGATAATCACAGACATTATATCCATTTATCTATGAATATAGCATAATGAAACCCATAAAGTACTGTTTGAAAAAAGGGGGAGGAAAAGAAGAGCAATTGGAATATGGTAAAAGGGATACACTTGTCCAAAGTACACTGTGTACATGTATGAAAATACCTCAGTGAAGCCCCTTCATATTATAAATGTATCTAAGCTCAAAAATAGTTTTTAAAAGATTAAATCCAAGAAAAAGTGATGTCATAAAATGATGTGAAGTACCCACTGTCTAAGTGGGTTGAACTTATACCTATAATTTTTCCCTGAAGCTTATCCCAGGCTAAGAATCAACTGTGAGACCAGTACTAAAAAAATACAATCATCTACATTTAGTACTTGAAACTATTTCCCTTTGGAAAGAAAACAAGTCACAATATCTTAATATTTTTACTGAGTGTGTTGTCTTCTCTCTGGAATTTTCTTTTTATACATGCTGTCACCAAAAACACTCTAATGCTCTATTAATAAAAAGTTTTATGATGATTTTCCTCAGCAGTTAGTAAAATCAAAAGCTAGAGCTTCTTCTATTTAATGTGGAAAAACAACAATTTTTTAAAAAGTACTGTCTTTCACAAAATACATGTTTTTGACCTTTATATGGTTAATTCTTAGTCTTTGGTTGGCACATCCTAAAGTCAGTGCATTTAGTAATTTGTGTTAACATCTATTCTCCCTTAAAAGAACTGCTTCGAAGACAGTTACGAAGTCTCTGGATTAAGAATCTGAAGTCAGGCACCAGTGTCTCACATCTGTAAATCCTAGCTATTGAGGAGGCCGAGATGTGAGGATCATAGATCACAGTTCAAAGCCAGCTTGGACAGGGAGAAAAAAATCCTGAGACTCTTATCCATTAAGTTAACCAGCAAAAAGTGAAGATGGAGTGGAGATGTTGTCAAATGGTAGATTGCGAGCCTTGAGGGAAGAAAAATAAAGTGAGAGCATAATACCTTGAGTTCAAGCTCTAGTACTGACAAGGAAGGAAGGAAGAAAAGAAGGGAGAGAGAGAAGGAGGGAGGAAAGGGAAAGGGAAGAAAGAGAGAGAGGGAAGGAGAGGGGGGAAGGGAAGGAAGAGAAGGGAGAAATAAAAAAGGAAAGAAAATGAAAAAGGAAGGGAGGAAGGAGGAGTGAGGGAGGGGATTGAAGGTCAATTTGAGCGGCCTCTGCATTCTCTCAACATTATCCAGGGTCATTTTATGAGTTTTAATACAGAGATGCGACATACACAGATGTGCTTTCACAGGTTGTGAAACCTGAAGTTAACTCATCTTTTGGAAATACTGCTTCATAGAAATATCATTTCTATTCACCTGTAATTTTTTTTTTTTTTTTTTTTTTTTTTTTGGCCAGTCTTGGGCCTTGGGACTCAGGGCCTGAGCACTGTCCCTGGCTTCTTTTTGCTCAAGGCTAGCACTCTGCCACTTGAGCCACAGCGACACTTCTGGCCGTTCTCTATATATGTGGTGCTGGGGAATTGAACCCAGGGCTTCATGTATATGAGGCAAGCACTCTTGCCACTAGGCCATATTCCCAGCCCACTCACCTGTAATTTTTAAATGTAGCATTGTAACTCAAAACGCTGTCTCAGCTTTTCAAATGCTGAGGCTATAGGCATGTAATCCACACCTAGTGCAGTTTAAAATTTAAGGAAGCAAATGGCTTTGGACATGTAAAGCATTGGTATTACCCTTATGCACTAGAAAGAAAGCTTTATTTTCCCTTATTGTTCCAAATATTTCTGATTACCTCCTCCCCTCGCCACAGCTCTTGCTCCTCCCCCTGCTGGTCCCCCTCCTTCTCCTCCTCCTTTTTGTGCCAGTCTTGAGGCTTGAATTCAGGGCCTCAGAGCTGCCCTTGATTGATCTTTTGTGCAAGGATCTCACTCTACGAATTGAGCCACAGTTCCACTTCCAGTTTTTAGGTGCTTAAGTGGAAATAAGAGTCTCAGGGCTTTCCTGCCAGGCTGGCTTTGAACTGCAATCCTCAAATCTCAGCTTCCTGAGTAGTGTCAGCTACCAGTGTTCAACTTATTTCTGATATTGTTGGACCTGTTTAAATTCCATATTAAACATTTAAATTTATTTCTTAATTTCACCAGAGTTGTAATAAATTCTGAATATATAAAATACACTAACAAAAATGCAACTACTATAATTGTCTTAGAATCTATAATTCTGTATATAGCCTCTCATGAAGAAAAAAAATGCATGTCACACAATTCCGTTAGAAATTTTTTTTATTGCTATTTTGGAACAGGTCATGTTATGTAGCCATATTATGTATCATCCTAACTGCTGGTATTACAGTCACATAAGACTATGCCTAGTTTCTGTATGCACATATGTATATGCATGCATGCATGCACCTCCCCATACCCCATTTAGTGTGATGTTAGGGATCAAACTCAGGCCTTGCACATGCTAGGCAAGTATTCTACCAATGAGACAATTCCCCAGCTTTGGAAAATAGTCTTCAAAAGTCTGCCCACAAAAGGTTAAATAATGAAGAAAGCAATTTTAACCACCCTATTTTCTTTTTACTTCCCAAATTAAAGCATTACCTAAGTCAATTTAGGTGTCCTTTTAAACAGTTCTTTAATTTCCCACTAGGGGGTAACCAAGAACCTAAAAGTGATGTGATGATGAACCTCTGTATTTCAAAGTGGTAACTGTTGGGGATTAAAAATTCACAAAGACAATTAGAACAATTATGATTGATAGCATTCCATGCTTTAAACTGATTTTATGGTAACTATAAAAATTTTAAAACATCACATAGACTTTATAATATGTTTGACATACCTAACTATAAACAGAGGAGAATATTTTACAATCCTTAAATTTTTTAGTTAAAAAAGCTCCTTTAAATATTGCTTTAAACATATTTCCTTAGCATTTTGTTGTATATATACCACATAAAAAAAACCAAAAATGTAGTCTGAGTAATCAAAAAACAAAGAAGAGGAATTTAACACTTCCTCAGTTTAATGACCAATAACAATATTAGAACATTTAAATTTTGTTTTTAGTTGGGTGCTAGTGGCTCATGTCTGTAATCCTAGTTACTTGAGAAGCAAGATTGTTGGGAACTAGGTGAAGCCATCTCAGGTAGAAAAAAAAGAGTCTATGAGATCCCTTTCTAAAGAAGATCTGGATGTGGTACCAGCACCTGTTATTCTAGCTATGAAGAAGCTTAACATAGGTGGACTTTACCAGGAAGCATTAGGAGCAGTCAGGGTGACTTGGTGGTAAAAATGCCTGCTTAGAAAGTATGAGGTCCCCAGGGGCTGGGAATGTGGCTTAGTGGTAGAGTGCTTGCCTAGCATGCATGAAGCCCTGGGTTTGATTCCCCAGTACCACATAAACAGAAAAAGCCAGAAGCATCTCTGTGACTCAAGTGGTAGAACAAAGGAAGCTCACGAACAGTGCTCAGGTCCTGAGTTCAAGCCCCAAGACTGGCAAAAAAAAAAAAAAGCAAGCAAACATGAGGTCCTGAATAGTAATGACTGTATTGCCCTCCCCTAAAAAAAGAAAGAAAGTAACAAAGAGAGAAAGAAAGGAAGAAAGGAAGGAAGGAAGGAAGGAAGGAAGGAAGGAAGGAAGGAAGGAAGGAAGGAAGGAAGGAAAGAAAGAAGATCTTTCTTCCAGGAAGTACTCAGGAAGCTGAAGATCTGAGGATCACAGTTAGAAGCCAGCCTGGGCAGAAGAAACGTCTTCAGAGGACTATTAACTATTCAAAAACCCAAGCGGCACTGTGGCTCAAGTGGTAGAGTGTAGTAAGCCTTGAGCACAAAGAGGCTTACAGGCAGCACTCAGGCTCTGAGTTCAAGCCTGACAATGGACCCAAAAAGAGGCATTTTAACAGCCATTTCCATTACATATTCTGAAATCTTGCTCAGAAGGTAAGAATTCTCCAATACTACAAAGAATTTAAAGTGAAAGGGGAAGAAACAAAAACAAAAAAAATGGAAGTTTTGCTATAACTTGTATTTATTCAGTGAGAAATTTGAGACCAATTCATATCACCAATCAGAAAGTTTCAGTGCTACAAAAACTATGAAAAAGATTTCACTCAAAATAATAAATGCTTCAGAGTAAGTAGTTATACTCCAACTATTTCATTTGAGATTTCTTCCTCATTTCAACTGACTTCAAGCCATATTTTCTTAACTGCAGAAATTAAGTAAAAATAAATCTTTTGTTATGCCTTTCGATATTTTATATAAAAATAAACATTGATCTAAGGCAAATTATATTTTCTTTATAAAGACTATATCACTAAATGAACAATCACTGTTTCACTTAAAGTAGATAAGCAGATAGGCAAGTCTCTTTTGCTGAATGTTTTGTTTAAAAGCTTCTATTTCTCTACATAATCTAAATGTCAACTTAGTAATCTGAATAGTAATTATTTGCTGAACTACTATTGGAACTCAAAAGTCAAGCTTTTTATGAAATACTATCCAAACCCACCTTACATCCAACTTAGATCCAAGGATACTGTGCTGTTGATACTTGTTAATTTACAGTGGCATAACACTGGAGAAAAAAAATTCAGGATTTTGATATTTGTTTTTTCAGATCCTCAGCACTAAGTGATCCAAGACTGCAATTCAGAAGAATGCCTTGATAAAGATTGCTTGCTGAGTATCTGGAACTTTAAATCTAGTTCCAAAGCACTTATTTTAAAGATTTACATTAAAATGCTGCATTCGTCAGCTGTTTCTACCACCACAGCAAACCTAGAGCAGAGACCAAGTCAGCATGTTATGTTTGGAATTAAGATGCTGTTTCTTTTTCCTATATAATAAAACTCAATAAATTATAATCAAATTCTCAAAATGGAAGGACTCATTCAGCATCACTTTGTTAGGGCTCAAGTCTTTACTAATAGCCTTAAAATTTAATCCAGCATTGATCCACCATAGAGATCTACCTGCTGCAGTATAAACAATTCTTATCTCCTCCATGAGAGTAAGAAACAACTCCAGCAGAGATACTATGCTCCAATATCTTCTGGCTGGCTGCTCTGGGGGAGGGGCAAGATGCAACAAAAAACTCATTACAAGATTTGAAAAGAGACAGGCCCTGAATTTTAGTACATGATACTTTCTTACCATACCAGTTTTCATGGTAAAATGATATTTCAGCCGATTTTGTGATTTGATTATTTTCTTTATACTATCAAACAACAAAATCAAATTATCTGGCAAAATTAAGAAGCCAATCCCAGGAAGGAAAATCCATGAGATTCTCATCTCCACTTACCAAGAAGCTGGGAATGGAACTGTGGTTCAAGTGGCAGAGCACCAGGCTTAAGCAAAAAAAAAACAAACAAAACAAAACAGCTTAAAGGACAGTGTGCTAAAGGCACTGAGTTCAAGTCCCAGTACCAAGAAAGAGAGGGAGAAAGAGAAAAAGAGGGAGAGGGAGAAAGAAAAAGAAGGGGGAGGGGGAGGGGAGAGTGAGAGAGACAAAGGGAGAGACAGAGAGGGAGGGGAAGGAGAAATCAGTAAGACAAAATTAATTTTTTTTTTTTTTTGCCAGTCCTGGGGCTTGAACTCAGGGCCTGAGCAATGTCCCTGGTTTCTTTTTCCTCAAGGTTAGCACCCTGCCAACTTGAGCCACAGCGCCACTTATGGCCTTTTTTTTTTTTAATTTTTATTGTCAAACTGATGTACAGAGAGGTTACAGTTTCATACGTTAGGCATTGGATACATTTCTTGTACTGTTTGTTACCTCCTACCTCATGCCCCCCTTCCCCGTCCCTTTCCCCCCATAAGTTGTTCAGTTGATTTACACCAAACAGTTATGCAAATATTGCTCTTGTAGTCGTTTGTCTTTTTACCCTTTGTCTCCCGATTTTGGTATTCCCTTCCAGTTTCCTAATTCTAATACCAGTATACAGGGTTTCCAATGTATTCAGATAAGATACAGAGATAGTGCAGGTACAACCACAGGAAGGGGATACAAGAGGATCATCAATAATAGAAGCTACGGTTTCACATTGCATGTTGAAATTAATTAAAACAGTGATATAACAGTCGTTTCCATAACATGGAGTTCACTTCACTTAGCATCATCTTATGTGTTCATAAGGGTATAGCTATTGGGCTCTTATGATCCTCTGCTGTGACTAGCCTAAACCGGTACTAATTAATTATTCCCTATGAAGGAGACCATAGAGTCCATGTTTCTTTGGGTCTGGCTCACTTCACTTAGTATAATTTTTTCCAAGTCTTTCCATTTCCTTACGAATGGGGCAATGTCATTCTTTCTGATAGAGGCATAAAATTCCACTGTGTATATGTACCACATTTTCCTGATCCATTCGTCTACTGAGGGGCATCTGGGTTGGTTCCAGATTCTCGCTATAACAAATTGTGCTCCGATGAACATTGTTGTGCTGGTGGCTTTAGTGTGTTCTTGTTTGTGGTCTTTTGGGTAGATGCCCAAAAGTGGGGCTACTGGGTCATAGGGGAGCTCTATGTTTAGCCTTCTGAGGAATCTCCATTCTGCTTTCCTGAGTGGCTGAACCAGTTTACATTCCCACCAACAATTAAGTAGGGTTCCCTTTTGGTCACATCCCCTCCAACATTTGTTATTGTTAGTTTTCTTGATATAGGACATTCTTACTGGGGTGAGATGGAATCTCAATGTTGTTTTGATTTGTATTTCTTTTATGGCCAGTGATGTAGAACACTTTTTCATATGTCTCTTCGCCATTCTCATTTCCTCATCAAAGAACTCTCTTTTTAAGTCTTTTTTTTGCCAGTCCTGGGACTTGAACTCAGGGCCTGAGCACTGTCCCTGGCTTCTTTTTGCTCAAGGCACTTTGCTCTGCCACTTGAGCCACAGCAACACTTCTGGCCATTTTCTATATATGTGGTGCTGGGGAATCGAACCCTGGGCTTCATGTATACGAGGCAAGCATTCTTGCCACTAGGCCAGATTCCCAGCCCCTCTTTTTAAGTCTTTAGCCCACTTGTTGAGGGGGCTATTGGTTCTTTGCAGTTTTGTTTTGGAGGAATGTAATTGTTTTAATTCTGCATATATTTTAGATATGAGGCCTTTGTCCGTTGTATGGCCAGTAAAGATCTTTTCCCAATCTGTGGGCTTTCTGTTTATCTTGTGAGCTATGTCCTTTGCCCTGCAGAAGGTCTGCAGTTTGATGCAGTCCCATTTGTCCATCCTTTCTTTGATATGTAGCATTTCTGGGTCTTTGTTAAGGAAGTTCCGTCCTGTGCCAAGGAGCCCAAGTGTTTCTCCTACACTTTCCTTTAGTGTTTTCAGGGTATCTGTTTTAATTTCAAGGTCTTTAATCCATTTGGAATTGATTTTGGTGCAGAGTGATATATAAGGATCTAATTTTAGTTTGTTGCATGTGTTGAACCAGTTTTACCAGCATCATTTGTTAAAGAGGCTTTCTTCCAGACTATTTTTTTTTGGCTCCATTATCAAAGATTAAGTAGGCATAGTTCTGTGGGTTCATTTCTAGGTCTTCAATTCTGTTCCATTGGTGTTCAGGTCTGTTCCGGTGCCAATATCAAGCTGTTTTTATTACTATAGCTTTATAATACAGCTTGAAGTTTGGTATTGTAATTCCTCCAGCACTGTTCTTTCTCCTTAGGATTGTTTTCGCTATTCCGGGTCTTTTATTGTTCCATATGAAATTCTGGATTGCTTCTTCTATTTCATTAAAAAATGGTGTTGGGGGCTGGGGATATGGCCTAGTGGCAAGAATGCTTGCCTTGTATACATGAGGCCCTGGGTTCGATTCCCCAGCACCACATATACAGAAAACGGCCAGAGGGGCTGGGGATATAGCCTAGTGGCAAGAGTGCCTGCCTCGGATACATGAGGCCCTAGGTTCGATTCCCCAGCACCACATATACAGAAAAAACGGCCAGAAGCGGCGCTGTGGCCCACGTGGCAGAGTGCTAGCCTTGAGCGGGAAGAAGCCAGGGACAGTGCTCAGGCCCTGAGTCCAAGGCCTAGGACGGCCAAAAAAAAAAAAGAAAAGAAAACGGCCAGAAGTGGCGCTGTGGCTCAAGTGGCAGAGTGCTAGCCTTGAGCAAAAAGAAGCCAGGGACAGTGCTCAGGCCCTGAGTCCAAGGCCCAGGACTGGCAAAAAAAAAAAAATGGTGTTGGCATATTAATGGGTATTGCATTGAATTTGTAGATAGCCTTTGGCAATATTGCCTTTTTGATCATATTTATCCTCCCAATCCAGGAGCATGGGAGGTTTTTCCATTTCCTTAGTTCTGACTTAATTTCATTTTTCATGTTTCTAAAGTTCTCATCATAGAGGTCTTTCACTTCTTTGGTTACGGTTATTCCTAGGTATTTTATGTTTTTTGAGGCTATAGCAAAAGGAGTTGCTTTCCTGATTTCAGCCTCAGTGTTCAGGTCATTGGCATATAGAAATGCCATTGATTTTTTTTTCCAAATTTTTCTTATCAAACTGATGAACAGAGAGGTTACCGTTTCATACGTTAGGCATTGGATACATTTCTTGTACTGTTTGTTACCTTGTCCCTCATACCCCCCTCCCCCCTCCCCCTTACCCTTTCCCCCCCTGAGGTGTTCAGTTCACTTACACCAAACAGTTTTGCAAGTATTGCTTTTATAGTTGTTTGTCTTTTTTTTACCCTGTGTCTCTCAATTTTGGTATTCCCTTTCAATTTCCTACTTCCAATACCAGTATACACGGTTTCCAATATACTCAGATAAGATTACAGAGATAGCGTAGGTACAACCACAGGAAGGTGATACAAGAACATCATCAATAATAGAAGCTACAGATACACATGGGACGTTGAAAGTAGTTACAACTGTGATATAACAATTGTCTCCATAACATGGAGTTCATTTCACTTAGCATCATCTTAGGTGTTCATAAGGGTATAGCTATTGGGCCTTGTGATGCTCTGCTATGACTTGCCTAAACCTGTACTAATTATTCCCAATAAGGGAGACCATAGAGTCCATGTTTCTTTGGGTCTGGCTCACTTCACTTAGTATAATTTTTTCCAAGTCCTTCCATTTCCTTACAAATGGGACAATCTCATTCTTTCTGATAGAGGCATAAAATTCCATTGTGTATATGTACCACATTTTCCTGATCCATTCGTCTACTGAGGGGCATCTGGGTTGGTTCCAGATTCTCGCTATGACAAATTGTGCTGCGATGAACATTGTTGTGCTGGTGGCATTACTGTGATTTTGTTTGTGGTCTTTTGGATAGATACCCAAAAATGGGGCTGCTGGGTCATAGGGGAGTTCTATATTTAGCCTTCTGAGGAATCTCCATACTGCTTGCCAGAGTGGCTGAACCAGTTTACATTCCCACCAACAATGAAGTAGGGTTCCCTTTTGGCCACATCCCCTCCAACATTTGTTATTGTTAGTTTTCTTGATATAGGACATTCTTACTGGGGTGAGATGGAATCTCAATGTTGTTTTGATTTGCATTTCTTTTATGGCCAGTGATGTAGAGCATTTTTTCATATGTCTCCTGGCCATTCTCATTTCCTCATCAGAGAAGTCTCTTTGTAAGTCTTTAGCCCACTTGTTGAGGGGGCTATTGGTTCTCTGCGGTTTTGTTTTGGAAGAGGGTAATTTTTTTAGTTCTGCATATATTTTAGATATGAGGCCTTTGTCCGTTGAATGGCCAGTAAAGATCTTCTCCCAGTCTGTGGGCTTTCTGTTTATCTTGCGAGCTATATCCTTTGCCGTGCAGAAGCTCTGCAGTTTGATGCAGTCCCATTTGTCCAACCTTTCTTTGATTTTTAGCCTTTCTGGGTCTTTGTTAAGGAAGTTCCGTCCTGTGCCAAGGAGCCCAAGTGTTTCTCCTACTCCTTCCTTTAGTGTTTTCAGGGTGTCTGTTTTGATTTTGAGGTCTTTAATCCATTTGGAATTGATTTTGGTGCAGGATGATATATAAGGATCTAGTTTGAGTTTGTTGCATGTGTTGAGCCAGTTTTGCCAGCATCATTTGTTAAAGAGGCTATCTTTCTTCCATACTATTGTTTTAGCTCCTTTATCAAAGATTAAGTAGGCATAGTTCTGTGGGTTCATTTCTGGGTTCTTCAATTCTGTTCCACTGGTCTTCAGGCCTGTTCCGGTTCCAATACCAAGCTGTTTTTATTACTATAGCTTTATAATACAGCTTGAAGTTGGGTATTGTAATTCCTCCAGCACTGTTCTTTCTGCTAAGGATTGTTTTTGCTATTCTAGGTCTTTTATTGTTCCATATGAATTTCTGGATTGCTTCCTCTATTTCATTAAAAAATGGTGTTGGGATATTAATGGGTATTGCATTGAATTTGTAGATAGCCTTTGGCAATATTGCCATTTTGATTATATTAATCCTCCCAATCCAGGAGCATGGGAGGTTTTTCCATTTCCTTAGTTCTGACTTAATTTCGCTTTTCAAGCTTTTAAAGTTCTTATCAAAGAGGTCTTTCACTTCTTTGGTTAAGGTTATTCCTAGGTATTTTATGTTTTGGGGGGCTATTGCAAAAGGAGTTGCTTTCCTGATTTCAGCCTTGGTCTTCGGGTTATTAGCATAGAGAAAGGCCGTTGATTTTTGAAGGTTTATTTTATATCCTGCAACTTTGCCAAAGTTTTGGATCAGCTCTAGTAGCTTGGGGGTAGAGTCTATGGGATTCTTTAGGTATAGGATCATGTCATCTGTGAAGAAAGTTTAACTTCATCTTTTCCTATTTGGATCCCCTTTATATTTTCTTCTTGCCTAATTGCTCTGGCTAGGAATTCTAGTACTATGTTGAAGAGCAGGGGAGAGAGTGGACATCCCTGCCTTGTTCCTGATTTTAAAGGGAATGGCTTTAGTTTTTCACCATTTAGAGTTATGCTTGCTGTTGGTTTGTCATAAACTGCCTTGATTATATTCAGGAATGTTCCCTGGAATCCCTGTTTTTCCAGGGCTTTTCTGGCCTTTCTTATATATGTGGTGCTGAGGAATTCAACCTAGGGCTTCATGTATAGGAGTCAAGCACTCTTGCCACCAGGTCATATTCCCAGCCCCCAAATAAATTATAATACATCAAAAATTCGGAGGAAGGTTGGGAATGTAGCTCAGTGGGAGAGTGTCTGTCTAGCATGTGTGAGGCCCTGAGTTCAATCACCAGCGCTACAAAAAGAATTAAGTAATTTGGAAGTGGCTCATGCCTATAATAAGTCCTACCTACTCAAGAGGTTGATACTAAGAGGATCTTGGTTCAAGGCCAACTAGGCAAAAAGTTCAAGATCCATATCTCAGCCAATCACTAGGCATATTGGTACACATCCCAGAAAGCCTGAAATAAGAGGATCAATATCCAAAAGCAAAAAAGAGTTTTGGAGCGTGATTCAAGTAATAGATCACCTGCAATACTCTACTACCACCATTATTACCACCAATTAAGATACACTGGGAAATGTTACCAAATTGATTTCAGGTTTAAAAGCAAAAGTTGAACAATTTAATTCACTGATACAATAACTTATTCATTCTTCCAAAGATTATTTTGTGTGCTTCTGGTTTTTTTAATTGACCTGTTAGCAAGCTAATTAACTACATCTCAGCTGGAGTTCAAACTATAGTTCCACCAAAAAACAAATCAATAAGTAACCTAATTGTATCCAAAGCAACAAATAAGACACTGTCTCAATGTCATTCTTAAGAGTATTTTATATTTTAAATCTCCACACTAATGCTACATCATCTACCTCAGCTTCAACATAATTAAAGTAAAAAATAATTAAGTTTGAAAGTTGAATTAACCAATGACATAAAATGGCTGGGTAACAGTGAAAATATTTGCTGCTCCATATAGGCAATTATTTTTCTTTATTCAGATATATTATAATTGAGAAATTACAGATTATTGTTAATAAAGACTGTCAAATCTTTCAAAACTAAAATCATTGATTCATGTATTTGTACTTAAAAGATACTTCTCTATTTAACAGAAAAGCCTTTTGTGGAAGTATATCACACTTTACGATAGCCCAGAAATAGTACACCAAAGGACAAGAATGCTCATCACTAACTCTGACTCTAATTCTAATTTGTTCAAGAATACTTTTATAGTTTTAACTTCCTAATCTGTTCCACTCCCACTTAGGCAACTTTATAAAGGGAGGAGACAAAATAGATTAAATTTCTAAAACAGTCTTGTATGGGAAATAATAGTTCTCCAATGTAACTACTTTTATAGGTAAGTGGTGGTAAATCATATGAACTTCATGAAATTTAAATCAAAGATCAAATGTTAAAGGTAACCTGAGCAAGAAAAAGTGGGCCATGCTCCTAGACGTAGAAAATTTACATCCATAAAGAAACCATAACCTAAATGTTCCCAGATGCTTTATTCCCAATTGCTGAAACACTTGGAAAGCATCTGTAAATATGTAAATAGATTGTAGTACACACCTATGCGCTAGAATATTCTTGTGATAAAAGGAATGAGCCATCAAGCACAATGATAGTAACTAGGTGTTGTAGTGCACACCAGTAATCAGCTACATAGCAAGTAGGAAGATCAGAAGTTGAAGGCAGCCTACATAAAGTTAGTTAGACCCTATTTCAAAAATGAAACACAGTTAAAGTGGCACAGCAGACAAGAGTGTGGCTCTAGGGTCAAACCCAAGTACTGAGTCCCAGAAAAAAAGTACAATGATATACAGGAAAGTTAAATGCATATTGCTAAGTGAAAAAGAGCCAATCAGGAAAGGATATGAAATGCAAAATTTCAACCATATGTTATTTTGGAAAAAGCACAACTGTGTAGCACTGTTGTGGACAGGATGCAAGCAGATGACAACCAGGAGGAGTACAGATGATTTTTTTTAGGGCAATGGAAACTATCTTGTATGATACTGCAATGGCAGAACAAGACTTCCTCCCTCAGTTGTGGGAATAAAGGGCAGATTAAGATATTATTTGAAAGATAGAAGAGGCTTTTTACTGAGGAAGTGGAGGTTGAGATAGAAGAAAACTAGTAATGATGACTTCCAGGTCACTTTTTCCAGCGCTTCACTAGAATTTATTTTTTATCTTTTTGATTATTCTCCATAGGATGAAATGATATCTCATTGTAGTCTGCACTGATCTGTAGTTCCTTGTAATTAATGATTCTCAGCAATTTTTCATGGTTGTCGGCTACTATATACCTTTTGAGAAATATTCATTTAACCATTTTTAAATGAAATTATTTGGGCTTGTTATTGGCTGTTGAGTTATTGGAGTTCCTTATACATTCTGGAAATGAATCTCATGTTAGATGAATATTTTGCAAATGTTTTCAGTAGGTTATAACTGTACTCTTGATAATTGCTTGGCTGTAGGAGTTTCTGGATCAATGTAATCCCATTTGTCTATCATTTTTCTGCTATGCTTTGACCAGACTGATATTCTGAAGCATTTTTTTCTTCTAGTACTTGCAGTAAGAGAAAACTGAAGCATCAGGTGCCAGGAACCCTTAATAAGATTATCCACAGATCTCTGATTAGAAACTTTGTCAACCCAGAATCTTTTATCTGGCAAACTGCTACTCAAAAGTGAGGTATAAATTAAGACATTCCAGATAAACAAGTAGTTCATTACCACTAGATCTACTAGAAACACTCAAAGGAATCTTAGCTCAAAGGTGTATAAAGAAATAAAATCTAAACCAGGCACCAGTGGCTCACACTTGTAATTCCAGCTACTAAGGAGGCTGAGATCTGAGGATCGTGGTTCAAAGCCAGCTGGGGCCGAAAAGTCTCTTATCTCCAATTAACCACCAGAAAACTGGAAGTGGTGCTGTGGCTCAAGTGGTAAAGCACTAGATTTGAGTTTAAGAGCTCAGGGACAGCGCCCAGGTCCAGAGTTCAAGCACCATGACTGAAGGGGAAAAAATAAAAATCTCAGTAAGTCCTCTTTTTATGTTTATTTATAATTTAAGAGACTGGGCACCAGTGGCTCATGCCTATAATTCTAGCTACTTAAAAGGCAATTTGCAGCCAGCTCAGACAGGAACGTCTGTGAGACCTCCAATTGACCAGCAAAAAAAGATGAAAGTGGAGCTATGGCTCAAGTAATAGAGCACCAATTTTGAGCAAAAAAGCAAAGGGACAGCACTCAAGCCCTGAGCTCAATCTCAGTACAACCCCCCCACCCAAAGAAAGCCTACTTGGTATCTCTTGTGTGTGGACTTGAACTCAGGGCCTGAGCACTGTTCACTGAGCTTCTTTTGCTCAAGGCTAGTGCTCTACCACTTAAGTTCCATTTCCAGCCTTTTAGTAGTTAACGAGATAAATTCTCAAGAACTTTCCTGCCCTGGCTAGCTTTTAACTGTGATTCTCAGATCTCAGCCTCTTGAGTAGTTAGGATTGAAGATGTGAGCCACTGGCACCTGGCCTACTGTCTTCATGAAAACTGCTTTAATAAAAAGCTAGAATGGGGGGCTGGGGATATAGCCTAGTGGCAAGAGTGCCTGTCTCGGATACACGAGGCCCTAGGTTCGATTCCCCAGCACCACATATACAGAAAACGGCCAGAAGCGGCGCTGTGGCTCAAGTGGCAGAGTGCTAGCCTTGAGCGGGAAGAAGCCAGGGACAGTGCTCAGGCCCTGAGTTCAAGGCCCAGGACTGGCCAAAAAAAAAAAAAAGCTAGAATGGTTTAGTATCGCTTATCCAAAATAAGGTAGCATAAATTCAAAATAGAATGTCATAGCTTTAGGATGTTAAATGTAATCTCCATGGCAACTACAAAGAAAATAGCCTTAGAATTTACGTAAAAGGAGCTAAAAAAAAAAGTTAAAGGTTTCTTTACACAAAATAAAAAAAAGACTGTAATAAACAAAATGAGGATCAAGAAGCTATAAAACATTAAAGAAATAAGTTGCAAAATGACAAAAGGGCAAATGAAATATATAGAGATTGAAGGCTGGATAAAAAACACATAATCCAATTATATCTACTTACAAGAGCTTAACAGTAAAGACAGATTGATAGACTGGAAAAGGATATGTCATGCCAATAATACCAAAAAGATAGCAGATGTGGCTATACTTATAAAAGAAACTAGACACTTTACTTTTTGTGCTGTTGTATTACTGGGGCTTGAACTTAGGGCCTGGGTGCTGTTCCTGAGCTCTTTCACTCAAGATTAGCACTCCTTCACTTTGAGTCACAGTTCCACTTCGTTTTCTGGCAGTTAACTGGAGACTTTTCTGCCTGGGCTGGCTTTGAACCACACTCATCAGATCTCAGACTCCTGAGTAGCTAGGATTACAGGCTTGAGCCACCAGCACCCAGCTATACTTTACACTTTAAAACATTATGAAACAGGGCTGTGAATGTGGTAGAGTGTTTGCCTAGCATGCGTGAAGTCCTGGATTTGATTCCTCAGTACTACATTAACAGAAAAGACTGGAAGTGCTGCTGTGGCTCAAGTGGTAGAGTGTTAGCCTTGAGCAAAAAAAAGAAGCTCAGGACAGTGCTCCAGGCCCTGAGTTCAAACCCTAAAACTGGCAAAAGAAAAAACTACTATGAAACAAAGAAGGATTTAATATATGAATAACTGTTTCAATATGGGAAGCTATGACATCTATAATCATTTGTACAACTAAAAATACATGATCAAAATAGCAAAAACTGTTGGAACTGAAGAAATATAAAAAGTTTTCATGCCATATTCTTCATAACAGAGAAATAACCACGCAGAAAGATAAGTGAAAATACAGAGAAGTTAAACAACAAAATAAGCCAAGTAGGTTTAATACAGAATATACATTTCTTCTCAAGTATACTTTTACAACAAAAGACAATCCCTTGTGGAGAGCATGTTAAGCTGTACACTAGCACATTTTAGGTTTCTATAACATAATACCAGAGACCAGTAACTTTAAAATAAGAAGGTGTATTCTGAGCACACAGAGATTGAAAGTCCAAGATGAGGTAGCTCCATCTAGTCTGTCTCTGGTGAAAGCTCCCTTGGATGTATCACAACATAGCAGATGGTTCTAAAATGGTGAGGGGAAATGTACAAAAATTCCAAGGCAGAAAACCAGAAACATTCTGAGGCCACTTTTCTTTTTTTTTTTTGGCCAGTCCTGGGCCTTGGACTCAGGGCCTGAGCACTGTCCCTGGCTTCTTCCCGCTCAAGGCTAGCACTCTGCCACTTGAGCCACAGCGCCACTTCTGGCCGTTTTCTGTATATGTGGTGCTGGGGAATCGAACCTAGGGCCTCGTGTATCCGAGGCAGGCACTCTTGCCACTAGGCTATATCCCCAGCCCCACTTTTCTTAAAATGTAATAATTCACCTGTCTGTGAGACCAGCATTAACCCTTTCCTTCCAAAGGCTGCAAACACAAATACTGAACAACTTCTCACTAAGCATTACCTTTTAAAGATTCTACCATGTCTCAACAGCACACCAAACTCCTTAGCTCCAAGCTTCTAATACATGAACCTTTGGGGAAGACATTCAAAAATCATAGCTGGGGGCTGGGGATATAGCCTAGTGGCAAGAGTGCCTGCCTCGGATACACGAGGCCCTAGGTTCGATTCCCCAGCACCACATATACAGAAAACGGCCAGAAGCGGCGCTGTGGCTCAAGTGGCAGAGTGCTAGCCTTGAGCGGGAAGAAGCCAGGGACAGTGCTCAGGCCCTGAGTCCAAGGCCCAGGACTGGCCAAAAAAAAAAAAATCATAGCTGGCCACATACTAAGTTACAACAGATTTAAGATAGATATGTGCATCATTAACTCTAACCAGAAGTAGGTGAGGCTAGAATCAATAATTGAAAGAAAACTACAGAAATCACTAATTTGTTGAAATTAAAACAACATACTCTAAAATGATGAACAGATCAAGGAAGAAGTCACAAGAGAAATCATAAAATATAGTCAAATAAAAACATAAAACCAACATTGCAAATTTATGGTATACATATAGTCCCTGACGTACAATGGTCTGACTTCTTTTTTTTTTTTTGCCAGTCCCCTGGGCCTTGGACTCAGGGTCTGAGCACTGTCCCTGGCTTCTTTTTGCTCAAGGCTAGCACTCTGCCACTTGAGCCACAGTGCCACTTCTGGCCGTTTTCTATATATGTGGTGCTGGGGAATCGAACCCTGGGCTTCATGTATACGAGGCAAGCACTCTTGCCACTAGGCCATATTCCCAGCCCCATGACTTCAATTCTTAAACTTTAAACTACATTTCAAACTTTCGAGCTTTTACATTTTCTTGGACTAGCAATACATGGTATATTTTTCTCTTCTGATACTGGGCACCAGCAGCTCCCATTCAGCCATGCAATAGAGGAGATTGAAAAAACAAACAAAATATATACGGTACTTTATATTGTATTGAGTTACAAAGCTATTCTGTTAACATCATAAGTGCATTAAATACCTTTCAAGAAATATTTTCAATTTACAGCAAATTTATTAAGATGTAGCCCTATAAGAGGCATCTATGTAATGAAAGCAGAGCTAAAGGGATAATTTATAGCTCTAATCACTTTCATTAAAACCAAGAAAAATCTCAAATTAAGACCCTTACCTTAAATTTGTAAGGAATTAGAACAAACTAAGATGAGCAGGAAGAAGGAAATAAAGATTAAAGATGAAGAAAAAAAGAAATCAATAGACAAAGGTTGGTTCTTTGAAAAGATAAAACTGACAAATGCTAGCTAGATGAAATTCTAAAAAATATATTTACGTTTCTATTATCAGAAATAAAAGTGGGGACAATAATACTAATTTTAGGGAAAGAGAAAGAACAACGAGCAAATACATACTAACAAAGTGGATTACATAGACGAAATGGAAATTTTCTAGAAATACAAATCCTATCAACACAAAAACATTAAAAAAAAAAAGATAAAAATCACTTTCAGGTATGGTGCTTCACACAAATAATCCTAGCTATTTGAGAATCAGGTCAGAAGGAAGATAATTCAAGGCTAACCTAGGCACCCCTTTCACAACCAACAGGCTCAGTGATGTGGCAAGTGTCTATTATCCCAGCTATGTGAGAGGTTGAAATGGCAAGGATCAAGTTTCAAAGCCAGCCTGGACAAAAAGGGTTCACAAGACTCTATCTCAATAGAAACTAGGTATGACCTACAATCCTAGCTATGTCCAGGAACATAAAATTGAAAGATTGCAGCCCAACTGCAGCTCAAGTAAAATACAAAACACTACCTCAAACTAACAAGTGCAAGAAAGGAGCTGGAGGTATGACTCAATACAGGATTGTCTGAGCAAGAAGGAAACCCTGAGTTCAAAGCACCAGTATGATACATATGCCAGAACAAATAACAGTAAACTCTAAGGAGATCTCTTACCAGTAAGAAGAGTTCGTCAGTATCAAAAGTCTCCTAGTAAAGAAAGACCTATGTCTGATTCACTACTGGTTAATTCTAGCAAGTATTTTAAACAGCATTAAACTGGAAGTATACCAGTCAGCACCAGCAGACAGCATGGCCAAAAGAGTAAGTAATGGCAGGCAATGGAACCAGGAGAGCACCAGCAAATACAGTTCAGGAAAGGAATAGCACACTACGGTATACAACAGATTCTAAGCTTCCTTTCCTTTAGTGGAACTAAGTGGAAATTATTGGACTAGATCCAGCCTGGTGAGTACAGAGGAAAAATCTTTGATTATAGAATCATACTCTCTTTCCATAATAATAACATGGGAATTCATCACAATCCTTGATTAATCAGGCATACCTAAACATTGGAAAATCTCCAATGAAAGATCAGAGAACACTACAACTTCCAATCAAAAACTTGCTTCATCAACTTTCCTACCCAGATTGGCTTTAAACTGTGATCCTCGGATCTCAGCCTCTTGAGTAGTTAGGATTATAGTTGTAAGCCACTGGTGCCTAGCTTAAAGTTGTATTTCTTGTTCTTAAACATGAATTATAGGAATCTGAAAACTTATTCCTCTATGACAATCTGAGTAAAACCTCACTTGTTGCTAAAAACTATAAAAAAACAAACTTGCATTCAGACTTAGAAATTCTAGCACAGCAATGGTAATAAAAAGAAAACACAAGGAAACATGTCTCCTCCAAATACCAATAATTCTAAAACAAAGGGAGTGAATAAAAGTAAAATAAATCTCAATGAGCTCAAAGAATTGATAAGAATCTTCAATGAAATTAATGCATACCTGACTAAAATAAACACCTGACTGAACTTAAAAGAGAATTATAACCATGAGTGAAATAAAGAAGTAAATATGGGATATGAAAGAGTGATCAATAAAGACAGAAAAATCTAGCTGGCACTGGTGGTTCATGCCTGTAATCGTAGTCACTCAGGAGGCTGAGATCTGAAGATCTTGGTTTGAAGCCAGTCTATGGAAGAAAGATCGTGAGACTCTTATCTCCAGTTAATCACAGAAAAAGCCGCAGTAGAGCTGTGACTGAAGTGGTAGAGCACCATCCTTGACCAAAAGAAACTTTGCGGTAGCACTCAGGCCCAGAGTTGAGGCCGAGGGTGGGGAAAGGGAAAAAAAAAAAGACAAAAATCCCAAACAACAGCAACAACAAATAGACAAATTGAAAAACTGGAAGTAAACTCAATAACTGAAACAAAAAGCTCAACCAAGTCCTACTGCAGACTCAAATAAGTTGAAAACAGAATATCAGGAATTTAAGACAAACCAT
Organism: Perognathus longimembris pacificus; assembly: GCF_023159225.1. Classification (NCBI taxonomy): domain Eukaryota; kingdom Metazoa; phylum Chordata; class Mammalia; order Rodentia; family Heteromyidae; genus Perognathus; species Perognathus longimembris. The sequence goes on from NC_063165.1 coordinate 52,157,219, forward strand.
GGGAACTCCATCAGTCAAACAAAGACAAATGGGAAATATTAAAGGCATTATGAATGAAATATGCAAAACCTCTAGGACACCATGAAAAGACTAAATCTACAAGGTATGGAAACAGAAGAGGTACAAACCTAAGGCACTGACAATGTATTTAACAAAACAAAAAATTTCCCCAACCTTGAAAAAAGATAAAGTGATCTAGATACAGTGTGCTTATAGAACGTGAAACAGGCAAGGCCAAAGATTAAGAACCTCACACATATTTTATTAAACCATTAAATAGGCCAAGCACTGGTGGCTCATGCCTGTATTCTAGCTACTCAGGAAGCTGAAATCTGAGGATTTCAGTTCAAAGTCAGCCTGAGCAGGAAAGTCTGTGAGACTCTTTAATGCCAACTAACCACTAAAAAGCTGGAAGGAGAACTATGGCTCAAGTGACTGAGCACTGGCCTTGAGGGGAAAAAAGCTCTGGGACAGCACTGAGGCCCCGAGTTCAAGTTCAGGACTGGTGCATGTGACACACACACACACACACACACACACACACACACACACACACACACCCCACATTTAAATATATAGAACAAAAAAAGAGTACTGCAATCTGTAAAGAAGTCACATACAAAGGCAAGTCCACTATAATAATAGATTTCTCAACACAAACTATATAAATCCAAGGAGGGCAGTAAGTATATAGTCATTAAAGGTAACAATTATCAGCTTAATAGTATATCCAGAAAGGTATCCTTCATAATTGAGGGAAAAATAAGAATCTTCCATGAAAGACTAAAGCTAAAGTAATTCATGACTACTAAATCAGCATAGCAAAATATGTTTAAAAGTATCCTATACACAGAAGGGAAGATAAACAAAAACAGGAATACACAGGAAGAATACACCCCACTAGATGAGTACATAGGTACAGGAGAAATAAAAAAGAAGTAAACATCATGAAAACAGTAAATAACAACAAACACGACAAGCCTTTCTTTCAATATTAACTAACAGTTAATAGTCGAAAGTCTCCAATCAAAAGATATAGTAGGGTAAGTTGGATTAAATGGCAAGATCATTTAATTGACTTTTTTGTTACTTACAATGAACATATCTCAGTGACAAATATATGCTTAGGGAAAAGGGATACTAAAAGGTCTTCCAAGAATTTTTTCAGCCAAATCAGGCAAGAGTAGCTATATCTAATAAAGTGAGTATTAAAGTAAAATTACAAGATAATAAGATCACTTTGTATTAGTAAAGAAATAAAACGATTTCATAGTGGTTTCTTTACTAAACCACCAAATGATGGCACACCCACGCTTATTTAACAAATACTATGAATATACAAAGAACTGATAAACCCCAGCTCCCAGAGTGGAAGACTGCAACACTCTACTACTCTGACCAACAGATCATACAAACAAATCAACACCAACAACAACAAAAAGTCAATGAAGAAACCAAATGGACATTAAGAGATATCTACAGAGCATTTTATCCAGAAGGTGAATAATACACATTGCTCTCAGCAGCTCATGGAACATCTCAAAATTAGACAATATTTTAAGGTAAAAAGCAAGTCTTAGAAATATAAGAGAACTGAAATTACTCTTTATATCCTCTCTGCATATAATCAAATGAGACTAGAACTAAATAGCAAAAGAAAAACAAGAACAAGCCAAATGACCTTAGGGGTAAAAATAATAAATATGAGGGCAAACCTTCATGAAACAGAGATTTTAGAAGGCTATGCAATCAAAGAAACTAGTTCCCCGAAAAGGCAATTAAAGCAGACAAACCCACCAGGCGCTGGTAGCTTATGCCAGTAATACTAGATACTCAAGAAGCACAGATCTGAGGATTATTGTTCAAAGCAGCCCAAGTAAGAAAGTCCATGAGACTTTTATCTCCAATTAACACCCAAGAAGACAGAAGTGGAGCTGTGGCCCAAGGGGAAAAGGATAGCGAACAGGCCCTGAGTGAAAAAAAACAAGGAAAAGCACTAAGGCCCTGAGTTCAAGTCCCGGTACTGGCACACCTCTGGCCAATCTGACCAGAAGGAGGGGAAAGATCCAAAAAGTGTTATCACAACAAAAACCAAAGAAATGCTTTTAAAACATATACTGAAAAATAAAAATGAAAAACATGGAAGATATGGATAAAGTTTCAGATGCATTTTGCCTACCAAAACTGATTCAAAAGGATGTAAGTCAACTAAACAGATCTGTAACAAACAATGAGATAGAAGGAAAAACAGCTTCAAAATAAAGAAAAAAGCCCAGGGTGCAACAGATTCACTGAATTCTACCAGACATATCATCATTAATCCTCAAACTTTTCCATGAAAAAGGAAAGGACCACTATCAAACTTATTCTATGAAGCCAGTATTATACTCATTCCAAAACCAGACAAGAACGTAAGAGAATTACAGACTAATCTCTTCAATGAACAAAAAATGCAAAAATGCTCAATAAAATTTCAACAACACATTATAAAGATCATGTAGTATGACCTAGTTGGTTTCATTCTGGGGATGCAAAAGTGGTTCAACATATGTAAATCAATAAGGCTAATACAGCAAATAAATAAAATCAAAGATAAGAAATCATCTCCATTAATGCAAAAAAGGCCTTTGACAAAACACAGCATCCTTTCCTGACAAAAACTCCTGAAGAAACTAGGAATAGAAAGAATGTACCTCAATGTAATAAAATTATATATGACAGATTCATAGCTAATGTCATACCAAATGGGAAAAGCAAATAATTTTCCTAGGTTAAGAACAAAACAAGAGTGTCTAGTCTTAACACTCTTATTCAATATAGTGGAATTCCTAGTCAAAGCAATAATTCAAGAGAAAGAAATAGCAGGCATTCAATCAAATAAAAGGGAAGTCAAATCATACTCATTCACAGATGGTACAACTAATCCTACACTTAAAGAGATCCTGAAAATTCCACCTAGAAACTTGTAAATCTTGTAAAGGTAGGATGATGTAAAAACCACACACACACACACACACACACACACACACACACACACACACACACACCATAGCTATCTACATATCAACAGTCAACAAAAAATCAGAAAGACAACTCCTTTCACAGTAGCCTGGGGGGGGGGGGGTGGGAAATAGGAATAAACTTAATCAAGGAGTTAAATCTCTATGACAAAAACTATAAAACCTTAAAGAAAGATATCAGAAGATGAAAAGACCTCTTCTGCCTTGCACTGGCAAAATATCATGAAAAATGGCCATTCTACTGAAAACAACTTTGCAATGCAATAGCCATTGAAATCCCAATGTTACTTTTCACAGAAATAGACACATTAGTCCTAAAGTTCATATGTGAGAATAAGAATAAGATCTTACACAGCAAAAGTAATACTGAGTTAAAAAATTCAGCTTGAGGGGCTGGGGATATAGCCTAGTGGCAAGAGTGCCTGCCTCGGATACACGAGGCCCTAGGTTCGATTCCCCAGCACCACATATACGGAAAACGGCCAGAAGCCGCGCTGTGGCTCAAGTGGCGGAGTGCTAACCTTGAGCAAAAAGAAGCCAGGGACGGTGCTCAGGCCCTGAGTCCAAGGCCCAGGACTGGCCAAAAAAAAAAAAAAAAAAAAAAAAATTCAGCTTGACACAGTTGGCTCTCAGGAGGCTGAGATCTGAGGATTGCTGTTTGAAGCCAGTCAGGCAGGAAAGTCCATGAGACTCTTATGTCCAATTAACCACTAGAAATTCAGAAATTATGTTGTGACTCAAAGTGGTAGAACACTAGCCTTGAGCAAAAGAGCTCAGGGAAAACACCCAGGCCCTGAGTTCAAGCCCCACAACCAACTAGACCAAACACTCCCCCCTACCCCCCCACAAAACAAAAGAAAAAGAAAGTCAAGTATGACAATACAAGAAGTAGATTGTCTACAGAGCTACAGTAACAAAAACAACATGGATCCTGGAACTAAGAAATATGAGGACCAACAAAATAGAAAATGCAGAAATAATGCATACAACAAATTCACCTTACTTTTGATAAAAGAACATAGAGCCTCTTCAACAAATAGTGCTGATAAAACTAATCCTCTACACTGAACCTAGACTCATTATCTCTAGCCCTGTACAAAAAAACTTCAAGTGGACCAAAAATCTAAATGTAATACCTGAGACTTTGAAACTCCTTTATTGAAGAAAATATAGGGAAAAGTCTGGAAGATATTGGCATAATTAATTTCTGAACAGGACCCTAATTGCCTAGAAAATAAGAGCAAATTAAAGTTTCTACACAGAAAAGAAACAATTACCAGAATCAAGAGGCAACCCACAGAACTGAAGAACATCTAGTTATTTAACAGATAAAGGATTAATATCCAGGATATAAAAAGAGCTCAAAAAAAGTAAGTAGTAAAAGAAATTATAGCACAATTAATAAATGAGCAATATCTTCTCAGAAGATATGAGTAGCTAGTAGATATATGAAGAAATGTTCACCATCCTAACTATAAAGGAAATATAAATTAGAAAGTATACACAAAGATTCCATCTCATTCCAGTCAAAATGGCAATAATTTTGAGAATAAGCAACAAATGCTGGATGTGTGGTGGGAGGAGGGAAGCCTCATATACTATTTGCAGGAATGTAAACTAATATGATGACTAAGGAAATCAGTAAAGAGAGTCCTTAAGAAACTAAAAATAGATTCCATCTATAACCCTTCTTGCCCATCTATCTGAAGGGGATAAAATAAAAATACAAGAAAGATATCTGCATGATGTTATACTGTAACTGTTCACAATAGGGTGACAAGCATGTACCACAGTGCCAAGCTTGTTTGAGAAGGGGGGTCTGAAACATATGCTTGGGCTGGCCTTGATCCAATCAATCTCTACCTCCCAAGTAGTAAGGATTATAGGCATCGAGCCATCATACTTGGTTCCCCCAAATATTTTATAAATGGTTGGTTGAATCTACTAATGTAGAACCCAGGCACATAAAGAACAATTGTACAACAAAATCTGCATTATCTTTCTGAAAGAAATAAAAAAAATTAAATAAAAAGATGCAAATCTCTCATGCTCTTAGATGGGAAGATTTAACATGTTAACTTTCCATATCAATCAACAGATTCAATGCAATTCCAATCAAAATCAAATTCCAATAACTCCTATATAAATCTCAGTGAATTCCAAATAGCTAACACAATCTTGAAAAAGAAGAGGACTACATGGTTTTAAAACTTAATATAGTACTAGAAACAGAATGGAAACAGCATCATAAGGACAGATATATAGACAAATGAAATGAAGCAAGATAGCCCAGAATAAACCCTTGAATTTATGGTAAAATGGATTTTGACAAGTCTCAAGATCATTCAGTGAGAAAATGGCAGTCTTTTTCCACAAACAATGTTGCAAACACTACACATGCAAAAGAATGAAACTAGACATATACTATATACAAATATTAACTCAAAATGGATCAAAGACATAAAACAATTAGAAAAATTATTAATAACTTCTTGGATAAGACAGAAAAGGTATAGTCAACAAAAGAAAAAAATAAGTTGACTTCATGCAAGTTTCTTCAAAAGATAGTATCAACATTACAAAAAGGCAATCTACAGAATATGAGAAAACATTTGCAATTCATATATGAAAAAAGATTAATATTCAGAATATGTAGAGAACTTTAATGCACAGTAACAAAACCCAATTCAAAATCTGTCAAATGATTTAGTTAGATATTTCCCCAAAAGATGTAAATGAAACATTATTAGTTATCAGGAAAATAAAACTCAAAACTACAAAGATGTAACTACCTCACAGTCATTAGGATAGCTACTATTTAGACAGCTTAAAAGCAAAAATATGTGTTAGTGAAGATGTGTTAACAATGGAACTTCTTGTGCCTGTTAGTAGAAATGTAAAATGATGCAGCCATTGGAAAACAGTTCAGTAGTTTCTCAGAATATCTTCAAACAATTCTACTGGGAAGATACCCAAAAGTACTAAAAGTAGGCCCTCAAATTTTTATGTTTATGATAAAATTATTTATAATAGCTAAAATGTGGAAGTAACTAGATGGATGGACACAAAAACGTTATTACATACATATATATCCCATATTTATATGGACATACACACTACAGTATCATTCAACCTTAAAAAAGTAGGAAATTTTGGCATGCTACAATACTAATGAAGCTGGAGGACCTAACAGTAAGTAAAAAGCCACACACATACAATAAGACAAATACTGTAAGAGATTCCATTTATTTGGAGTACTTCAAAATAGTGAAATCAGAGACATAAAGTTCAAAGATAGTTACCAGGGGCAGGGGGAGAAAGAAATGAGAAGTTATTACTTTGTGGATATAGTGTTTCAGTTTTGCAGGATGAACAGCTTGTAGACAGATGGTGATACCAGTTATATATCATTATGACTGTATTTGATACCATTGAATTATAGACTTAAAATGGTTAAGATGGAAAATTGTTATGTCTATTTAACACAATAGAAATTGGGGGGTAAACTAACTCAAAATGGACTATAAACTTAATTTTTAAAAATCAGAGAAAAATTTCAGAACCTAAGGCTAGACAAGATTACCCATCAAAAGGACAATCTGAGTTTCAGCAAAATTAAAAATTTTTGATTCAAAGACCCTTGTAAAAGGATGAAAAGAGAACATATTGGGGGGAAAACATTTACGAGACATATTAAATTATAAAAGAACTCTCGAAACACAGCAGTAAAAAAACAAAACAAAACAGAGTACACACTTCAAGTAAGGGCCAAAAACATGATTAGACATTTTATTTAAAAAAGATTATGTGGATGGCAAGCAAAGATAAAAAGATGTCCAAAATCATTAACTGCTAGAGATATGTAAATTAAAACTAAAAACCTATAAAAATTGCTAAAATATGAGATATTAAAAAAGGATGCAGATAAATATGCACTCATAAGATGGTGCTGGCAATGAAAAATGATATTGCCACTCTGGAAAGCACTAGTAGTTTCTGTTAAAAAAAAAAAAAAAGACTATCCTCTGACCAATCAATTATGCTCCTTTTGGGGCATTTGGCACAGAGAAACAAGTTAACTATGGTCACAGAAAAGTTTGTACACAAATGTTTAATAGTAGCTTTATTTGTAGCTGTTAAAAACTAGAAAATTCTTAAAGCCTAGAGTTTGTACTGCTGAAGAATTAAGCAACAGAAAGACAACACTATTAATATACACATCAACAGTTTCCAGGTCAACTCAAGAAAATTATGCTGAGTAAAAACAGATGATCCTTGCTTATATAAAAGTCCCTTAATGACAAAATACTAGAAGTGGAGAATTGATCAGTGGTTGCTTTGAAAGTTAAGAAGGGAATGGAGCAAAAAGGAAGCAAGCATAGCTAGAAAATTATCAACATGCAGTGGTGATGGAAATGTTCTTCATCCTGATTATATTAATATTAATATCTTGGTTGGTAATACTATTCCATAGTTAGTATTGGAGGAAACAAATTAAAGGCACATAGAATCTCTGAATTCTTAAAAAAAAAATACAAATCTACATTTATGCTCCCCCTCCCAACAAAAATCATTTAATTTTGAAAAGAAACCATAAAAATAGAACTTTTTCTTCTGCCGAGGGACATTTGGAGACTTAGAACATCATTTGTGAGCCATACAAAATTAGCCTGCTACCATCATCAAAACAAGATAATAGATGCTGACAAGGATGAAGCCTAAAGGAAAACCTGTTGTGCTGATGGTGAGAATGTAAACTTGTTCAGCCACTCTGGAAAGCCAATGTGGAGGTTTCTCAAAAAATTAAATGTAGAACTGACCTATGATCCAGCAATTCTACTCCTAGGCATTTACCCAAAAGATTACAAGCCTGGATACAGTAAAGCCACCAGCACAACTGTGTTTATTGCAGCACTATTCACCATAGCCAAGATATGAAATCAGCCCAGATGCACTCAATGGATGAATGGATCAAGAAAATGTGGCATATACTCACAATGGAATTTTACACATCCACTAGAAAAAAATGATATTGTACCATTTGTATAGAAATGGGAAGACCTGGGAAAAATTGTGTTACATGAAGTCAGGCCCAGAGAGACAAAGGATACTTGTTTTTTCTTATATGTGGAAGCTAGATTTAGCTTATAAATGTGTAAGTGAATACACTGGGTGACATGCAAGTGTATACAAATGTATTAACTGAAATTTGGGAGGTTCAAGAGAGAACTCAAATAGTGTCATTCCTTAGAAAGGTAAAGTCAAAGTTCAGCAAAACAAAACACCAGGAAGCAGGTACTCAAAAGGGATGGGTGAAGTCAATGGATAAGGGGTGGACAAATGAAGAGGAGATCAGGGAATGCAGTCAAGAATCCATTGTATATCCTACAAAATTATGAAGAATAAAGAAAGAGGAGGGGAGGGGAGGGGGAAAACACTGAAAGGAATGACATTGATTAAGATAATACTGTATTCATAGACTCCTTTGCTAAATGGCAACTCCTTTGTTCAACCACTTAAAGATAATAATAGGGCTGGGAATATGGCCTAGTGGTAAAGTTCTCGTCTCCTATACCTGAAGCCCTGGGTTCGATTCCTCAGCACCACATATATAGAAAAAGCCAGAAGTGGCGCTGTGGCTCAAGTGGTAGAGTGCTAGCCTTGAGCAAAAAGAAGCCAGGGACAGTGCTCAGGCCCTGAGTTCAAGCTCCAGGACTGGCAACAAAAACAACAACAAAAAATAATAAAAAAAAATTAGCCTGCTACATATCTGGTCATACTGTGAATTAATTCACCAGTAATGTGATGGCCAGATTTGTTACTCTTTGATGAAGTATGTGATGTTAGCTGGTATTGATGAGGTTGCCATTCATCACTGATTTTCTAGGCTTGTCTCAATCAGTTTGGAGCACAATCAGCTATTTCCAATGGTAAGTTTTTACAAGAACTGCTTCAGCACTTAAGTTGTTCCAGACACAAGATGTGTATTTTAATGCATGGCCCCTCCAAGTGGAAAATTTACTCAAGAAGATGAATTAAAAACACTCTTCTTGCCAGGCACCTGTGGCTCATATCTATGAATCCTGGCTAGTCAGAAGGAAAGCCAGTCCAGGCAGAAAAGTCTGCAAGACTCCATAGCACAAGAAAACTGCAATCAATTATCAAAGAGCTAGACTGGAGGTGTAGCTCAAATGGTAGAGTGCCAGCCCTGAACAAAAAAGTTGAACTTTAAGGTACAAGGCCTTGACTCTAACTAAGGTCCAGGACCAGCACAAAAACAAAGAAACAAACAATCCCCTCTACTTATATGTCCAGGGAAAATTAGGGTGTATGTCCATAAAAACATCAAGACTGTCCAAAGAAGCTTCATTTTTAAGTCTCAAATTGGAAACCTTAATTCCCTCAATAGCAAAACAAATAAGTTGTAGTATATTCACAAATATTACGGAGTATTAAAAAGGAACAAATTACAGCCATGTATAGTATTGTTCATGCTGAGTAAAGAAGTCATCGATAAACATATATGCTGTATCGATCCTATTTATATGAAGTTCTAATCTACTGTAACAAAGGCCAGCAAATATTTTCTCTGGAGAGGGTTCAGTCTTAGAACACACAAGGAAAGAGTCTTCTAGGGTACTAGAAATGCTTTCCAACTTTAGGTGTTGATTACACAGTTATCAAGCCTTTGAACTCCTTATGTTGATTTGCACATTTAAAAAAAGGAAAATAATAATAAAGTTGACAACAATGATAACCAGTATGTGAGGCAGAATACTTATGGTCAGTGAACAGAAAACTCTGGGAATTACTGAAGATAATAGTACACAACTAAACTTGAAGAAGGGTGCCAATGAAACAAGCACATTTCCCTTAATATGCATGCTGCTTAAAAAAAAAAAAACTATTGCTAGTATTCTGTCCATGTCTTTTGAACAGTCAAGTTAAAATTATCTTTTTAGATGTTTATCTTTTGTAGACAAGAATTTCATATAGGTCTGGGGTCAGGTAACACTTCCTTGTTAAAGGAGCAACTAATAATTGTAAGGTGGGCCTGGGAAGGCCTTGTAGGAGCCTCCCCATCTAATTCTCCCAATACCTGAGTTACCTAGGTATAACTGGCACCCATGGAGGCAGTACCTCCCCCTTCTTTGAGGTCACAACCTGGGCCACCCCTAGTCATACCTCCCATTTGACCCTGGGAGAGTCCCAGGCTCTGAGGTCACATCCACATCTGGTGTGGCTACACCTTCCCTCACCTGGGCACATCTTTTCCCACCCCTTCCCTAGACAAGCCTGGCAGACTGTGTCTCCAACATGCAAAGGCCAGTGTACTCAGGGAAAGCAACCAGGAAAATAGAGCAAGATTTCAAATGTTTTTAACCTGTCTGTGTAGAAATTTGCAGGCAACCCAGCAGGAGGTGTGACAATCCATCCAAGGGATGCTGGTGCATCCATCTGAGGGACACAGCCCAGCCCAGACTCCTCCTGCCTGGACCATCCTGACTACCTCTACGGTGGTAAAAGTAGACAGGACTCCTGCCTGACTCCATCACACACAGCTGATTTCTGGTGAAAGACTGCTTTGGATTTGCAAAAACTAAGACTCTTGTGTGACATTCTTCCTGTAGTACATGGATTTGTTTACCATGTTTATCTTACACATAGAACTGGGCTTTACATACAGTAGACACTTAAGAAAACAAAGGTAGAAGTAATATTTTAAATTATCTCTACTAATTCCTTCACTTTACGGTGAAAACATGAGATTAAAGGTTAAAATTAATTGAACATAATGATTTTAAAGCAATGCCTCCTTTTACACAGAGATCTTATATCCCTATTTAATATTGCTTCAAACTTCAAGAGTTGAATTATTTTGAAATGAGAATTTCAAAATTCTCCAACACCAAATAGCTAAGATAAAACTAATCATTTTAGAAAAATTATTTTTATATATTGTTTGCTTATAAGTTATCAATGCAGGCTGAGTCATACAGCCATAAAGGATCAATCTAGCAACTACTTGGAGCTAAAAAATAAATTGAGAAGCTAAAACTAAAGTCAATTTTGTTCCAGGACTCTTAGGTCTTCCAAAAGCCAAAATAACAACAAACCACATTCATGGGTATTAGTATTATATTGCTTTATTTTAACAACTTTATTATTAGGATAATCCTTTATACAGTTATAGTTCCATCCACATAACAACATACTTAAAAAAAATCATACTATTTGCATGGTAATAAAAACTAGTCAACAGTAGAGGGCAGCATTTCTACTCATTTGAACTAAAAATAAAATCTGTAAAAGGTTTCATACTCCTTTCAAATATGCTGGCAAAGATGCAATTTTAATACAACCTGATATAAGTAAAAATGCTCTGACATGTAAATATGAATATTTTTCCGAAGGAACCAAATGCAGTATAATTCCCAAACAGATAAAAAAAATAAAGGGAATAAAATGATGGGAAATCGAACATTAATCAAAATATTAAATTATATCTTTTATATTAGAAATTCTTCATCCAAAGATTATAATTATACTCATAGGTTGAACATTGAGTTTATCATTTTAAGAGGAAAAAAAGAAATAATCCAAATGTTGAGTGAACAAACTAGAATATCAAAACCACAAAGCCATTTTAAATAGCTTAAGAAAAGATTCATGTTAAGAAGGATTTCCAAATTATACTAAATACAAATGATCCCATTCCTGCCCTTTCTCAATTCCTCAGCCATAGCAAAGACTATTTAATACTAACTGATTATATAAGTCTTCCCTTCAACTTGTTATCAGAATTCTCAATACATTCTTCTGTGTATCCCACATCAATCAGAAATGTTTGATTTAATCCAAGGTACATTTTGACTTAGCTAACTAGTGAAATCATGGAGCAAAGTTTGCAAACTTAGAAAATATGTTAAGTATGTCTTTAATTGCTCACTTTGATTTGTTATTGGAAAAGTCTCTACACTATTAAAACTCAGTCTCTCAGGACAGGGACTCAAAAGGCTATTGTATAGCCTTCTTGAGTGGTATTTAGGTGGGAAGGTACGGAAGATAAATTTACACAGCTTCTTTTCTCTCCCTACTAGGAAAGAAACATTTCTATGGCATATTCTTTAAATTTATAGGAGGTTCACAGTACCAAAATGCTTTTTTCTTGGATAAGATCGTTTGAGCCTAAACTTCATATGGAAAAAAGTAAAAATATGTTTAGTAAGAAATGCTCTAAAATAGATGCAGTGAGAGAAGATAACACCATTACATGTTAACACATACTACATAATGATTACTAACAAGACTAATATAAAGCATTAACAGAACTGGTATCCAGGGAGGTCTGCTTCTGACTCCCTAACAGCAGTTTGTTGAGAATCTTCCATAAGAGAGGAATACTGTGGCCTTACATAGTAGAAAGGGTAGAAGGGCAATTAAATATTTCCTTCAAAGCCAACATGACATATCCACTTAAAGCCAAATCTCTCAATGCCATCACTGGGGATTAAGCTTAAACATAAATATTGGTGGAAATATCATTCAAATTATAGCATGCATCTTTTAAAGATTTGGAAATATTTTCTGATATCCAGTATTTGGTGTAAATCTAAATATTGTATCTCTCCAATGGAACCAGCATGTTATTTATTTCAAGGTCTATTCACACAAATGTGTGTGTATGTATAATATTGTGGGCGGGTCACCAATCCTGGGGCTTGAATTTGGCCTGGATGCCAACTGAGCTTTTGTGCTCAAGGTTAATGCTCTATCACTTGAACTACAGCTCAACTAGCAGCAGTGGTTAATTGGAGATGAGTCTTAGGAACTTTCCTGCCCATGCTGGCTTTGAAGCACAATTCTCAGATCTCAGCCTCCTAAGTAACTAGGATTACAAGCATTAGTCTCCAACATCTGGCTTCAAACATATTTTTTAATGCAACAAGAAAAATCTCTATGTATGAAAATGTAGAAGCCTTCAGGATATTATAAGTACAAGCCAAAGGGTGGAAGATCATATAATATAAAACATACTACCATATAATAAAAACAAGACTATTATTTTACCTTCTATTTGCATAAGCCCTGAAAAGATAAATAGAAATGAATAAAAACAGTATCCTATAGGAGACTTTGGGATACATGATAGAAATGAGATGTACCAATATAAATTTTACAAATGACAGTTTTAATTTTTTTGTTTTGTTCTGTTGAGATAGCATGCTTCTCTGTAGCCCAGGCTGGCCTTGAACTCAAAATCCTCTATCCCCACTTCCCAAATACTGGGACTACAGGAATGCTATCAAATCTGGCTAGTTTTTTTTTTTCTAATTAAGCTTATTATCTACCCAAAAACGATGTTTAAAATTTCAGAAATAAAAAAGTGAAGAGTCGGCTGCTTTCTAAGAATAGTGACTAAAGACCAGTAACCTAAGGCTGTTTAATTAAAATTAAAAATTCAGTTCTCTGTCCAACTAGCCAAAGTGCAGTTTTAGAACATTTCCATTTGACAGTGGAAATATTAATATTTTGTAGCCCTGAAACAATAGAAATGACTTCAAAAACAAGTAAGCCTAAAACAAGTAAGTATGCACTTTATATATCCAGTTAACAAATGAATCAAATATTTAAGTTATTAGTAACCAATTAAATGTCAAAATTATAAACCAAGAGCTGGATGATAGTGTCTCACATCTATAATCTTAGCTACTTAAGAAGCTTAGAACTGGGGCTGGGGATATAGCCTAGTGGCAAGAGTGCCTGCCTCGGATACACGAGGCCCTAGGTTCGATTCCCCAGCACCACATATACAGAAAACGGCCAGAAGCGACGCTGTGGCTCAAGTGGCAGAGTGCTAGCCTTGAGGGGGAAGAAGCCAGGGACAGTGCTCAGGCCCTGAGTCCAAGGCCCAGGACTGGCCAAAAAAAAAAAAAAAAAGAAGAAGCTTAGAACTGGAGGATCAAAGTTTGAAGAAAGCCCAAGCAAAAAAGTCCACAAGACTTCATCTCCAAAATCATCAGCAAAAAACCAAGGCTGGCTCAAGTGGTAGAGAGTAAGTTAAAAGAGTAAGCTTACAGTAAAGAAGTCAAATCTCAATATAAAGAACTAAAGAAGGGGCTGGGAATGTGGCCTAGTGGTAAAGTGCTCGTCTCGTATACATGAAGCTCTGGGTTCAATTCCTCAGCACCACATATAGAGAAAAGGCCAGAAGTGGCGCTGTGGCTCAAGTGGCAGAGTACTAGCCTTGAGCAAAAAGAAGCCAGGGACAGTGCTCAGGCCCTGAGTTCACGCCCCAGAACTGGCAAAAAAACAAAACCAAACAACAACAACAAAAACTAAAGAAAATAAAAAAGATAATAAACTAAGAAATAGGTGAAAAACAATGGGAAGACAAGTTACTTCTAAACCCTTTCATTATATGGATGGTCAATTACAGAGACAATTTTCTACAATATTAACATATAGCCATATCAAAAATATCATAACCATATCAAAAATTAAAGTAAAATATTTATACATTTACTGAGTACTGACTGTGAAATATTTGGTCAGATAGTGATAACAGGAAAAACTAAATAATTTTAACATTCCAATGAGAAACAGTAATAAGGAATCACCTAAACTCATAAGACACTGGGTTTTATAAAGAAAAAATACACTTTTATAGAAGTAGAGAAACTCAATTTAATTAGAAATAAAGTAATGACAAGGTAATCTATAAACTGGAGTCAGAACAGAAGAGTTAATAGGAGAAAGGGACTTGTAAACTTTTACACATGATGGTCTTGAAGATGACTCAAACACCACACAAGAATGGAAAAAAAATTCTGTTAATAATAATAACTCATCTGTACCTCCTAAAACATATGCACTGCCAATTCTTTAATTGGGAAAAACATACCTAACGATGCATAAACTTTAAACATTTTTCTGATAGCACTTAACAGGGATTTCATATGTTTTGAGAAGTAATGTAAATACTAACAACTTGGCAGATTGTAAGAGAATCTCCTGAAATAAAAATGCTTATTTTCTCCTTCCTAGGCTTAAGAGCACAAAATAGAAATTTTTTTCTTTTCAGTTCTTTTCTCTGCCATGTGAACTTCTGCTAAATAGTGTTAAAATAAAGGAATAATTCTTTTTCTACTTGCTTGATTAAAAAGTAGTAAAATAGAGTAAACAATGGCCTTACCATAAAATTTCTTGTACTAAAGTTACACCTATCTGCTGCCTCTCTCGATGTTTTTCTCCCTCCCAGAAATTACTGGACGGCTTCTTAAAAAAAAAAAGAACTCTCAACTGGGTGCTGGTGGCTCACACCTGTTATCCTAGCTACTCAAGAGGCTGAGATCTGAGAATTGAGTTCGAAGCCAGTCTGAGCAGTAAAGTCAGTTAGACCCTTCAACCCAATTAACCACAAAAAATAGCTGTGGAAGTAAAGCTGTGGCTCAAATGCTAGAGCACTAGCTTTGAGTACAAGAGCTAAAGGACAGCGCTCAGGCACAGATTTAAAGCCCCAGGACATGAAAACAAGAAAGAGAAACTCTATGGTGAAGAATATGATTACCCTTAGCTGATTAAATGTAGTGCTTTTCTGCTAAAGTAAAAAATATATACTATGTATATAAAATACTACAAAATCACTTTTGTTAGATCTTGCATGCTCCCAGCTAAGTTCTACAATAATAAACCTAACAAAACCATATTAGCTCCACATCAACTAACAATTTACACAGCAGTTAAGAACCTAAGAAATAACTTACAAGTGTAAAACTAAATACCTTCTAGAAAGGCATTATGTGGAAAAGCACAGAACAAAATATTGTATCCATGCTAACTGAATAACAAAATCTATTACTAGTACACTTACAATAATCAGAAATACTGACATGACAGAAATACTCACTAGCATCTTTCCTACTGTAAAATCCAGAACAATATTTTCTAATTTAAAGAGGAAGAACATTCTCAATTATACTAGTAGGTGCACACACATGCACGTGTACATACAGACCACTTCTGTTAATAATATGAATTAATCAGGGTTGGGTAAGTAGCTCAGTAGTACAGTATTTGTTTAGTATGTGAGAGGTCCTGAGTCTATTTTCTAGCATCAAAGAAAACAAAACAAAACCCATCATTCCTTAAAATATATTAATCAAAAGAAGAACGCAGAGAGCTATTTATGATTATCTTAAATTAGTAAATGTCATTTATACTACTATAAATGGAGGCCAAGATTTGGCAGTTCAGTAACTGAAGATTTAGTCACCACATCTCACAACCTAGTCATTTGCAAATGTTTTAAAATAAGTCTTCATTGTGAAGAACATACAGTTATGAGGGGGTAAAAACTAGAAAACTAATCATCATTGCTTTAGCTCAACCCACATGCCTGTTCTTAAGGGTATCCATGGTAGCAATGATGCATCATGCCTACCTAGCTCACCATGCCTACACAAGTGGGAGAAAAGGGGGGCGGAATATGGGAAAAAAATTCATTTGGAAAGGTGTTTTAGTATTAACAGGATAGAAGTACATCAACTACACTATTAGATTTTAAAAACACATTTTAGAAAAAAACCCCACAAAGCTCTGTAAAGATCAGAAAAGAGAAAAGATTTTAGTAAGGCTAAGGGAAAGATATACTGTAGCTTTTGGTTGAAAAGAAAATCAAGAATTTTGGTCTTTCTGCTATAGCTGCTGGTTAAAAATGTTTAAATGGCTTATTTCTAACAATAGAATTTAACTTTTCTAAAAGTAACTACAAATAATGTTTCAGGCTTTCTAATTTCCAACCTACATCTTTTTCTATTTTTGATTTAACAGTTACATAATAAAAATATATAAATACTTTAAGGATAATGATTACATCCAATGTTTTAAGCAATAAAAAATTGTAGGTGTCTTTTGCTAAAAATAAAAGGGTATGTCAAATGCAAAAAAATTCTTTAGAGAAATGGAAAGAAAGATAATTTCATATGTAATACTAGAAATAAAAATCAAAACTGAATGAAGTAATAAAACGTAAATCACAGGGGAACTCCAGCCACCTATGTATATAAAGTATATTAAAAGAACTTGTAGAGGGAGAAAAATTAAGGAAGCTCTCCAACTGAATTGCGTTTTAAACATTTTTTTGGACTATTTCAATAAGACAGTTTACCTAAGAGATATAGAAGACATTCTCTTAATAACAGGAACAAGCCTACCTAATGGGTATGTCTATATGTTACAACAAGCAAGTACATAACTCTGTGTACACAAGAAAACAAAACTAAATTCCATGAACTTCCCCACTTTAACTGTAGTGAAAAATAATTCACTACAGAGGAATAGTAATAGCCTATTTCAAAAACTACACATGTATTTTTTATTACTAATTTCTAAATCATTATGTCTATCACTATGTGACATCAATGTACAGAAAAAAACCCAAAAAGGTAAATTATTTCTTGTTTTAAAGATGAATGTGTGAATTTTAAAAGTAATCAACTAGAATATAAAATAATCAGTGTCCACAAAGTGGTAGTCACAAATTAAGCCAAACTTAAGACACTAAGTGAAATACGCTGCACTTTAAATATAATGAACAAAACAGGCACAAGAATTTTTAAGGTCCTATACAAATATAAACATTTTATATTCAAATCAACATCTTTCCAAAGATAATAGTCAGAACTTGACTGGTTTTTTTTTTTTTCAGTAGAACCCAGAAAATGTTCTCAAAATGAGTTACACTTTCAAGTAGCATGACATGTTGGGGCAAAAAATAAGGTGGAAGATAAGAACTTTGAGAATACCTTTACAATATTTCAATACAATCAAGGTCTAACAGATATTTACTGTTAGGAGAAAAGACCCTTTACATTTCAGGAAAAAACAATCTGTTTGTCATACTATTTTTAAGCAATCTGAAGTACATTTCAAACTACTGCCTTTGCTAAAAGATATGAATAAGCATCACAGAGATTTGAATATTTGTTTTTAAATTTTAAAACTGGTTGTTTATTAAAATACATATTGAACAAAAGATCTCTCACATCTGTCACTGGTAATGAAACAAACACAGAAATGCATATTTTATCTTACCTTTGTGGTTACAATGCACAGGCAATCCATTATTCTACCATTACAATAGTATTTTATACAAAGAAAACTACTGTTAAGTTGCCTAAACAAAAAACTTAAATAAAAATTTAAAATAGTGAGATAAAATCATAGATGAAAACTTATAACTGTGACAAGATCTCTCCAGGATCCATTCTTAGAGGTAGCAATTTTTCTACTATCTGAAATGTAAGAACCAGAATGTATCACGTGTCCTACAATCTTCTTTATGTAATCTGTATCTGAAGAACTTGAAATTATTCCACAAAACACTGTGGAAGATGTCAGTGTTTATTCCAAAGGAGTCCAGTGCTGTTTCAGATGCTATTTCATTAATCCCTCTTTTCAAGATAAGAGGTTGACAGGGAGTCATCTGATAAAATGCTCCACAAGGAGGTTTCCCCGATATATATTTAAATCTGCTTCTCCTTGTTTGCTACAGTTTGGCTATTTTAAAAACTGGCAAAAAAAAAAAAAACCCCACACAAACCACTAAAAAATTGCAAGCTAACATTTCTTCTACTAAACCATTTCAGCAACTGCAGCCTGCAAAGTAATGACTTTCTCAGGCAGTAATGAATGGAATATTCCATGTGGTATTTTTGAGAAGGGGAGCAGGAAGAAAAAAACCCCACAACAGTTATTTAAAATGTCTCTAAATCTTTTCTCTCTTCAGTAACATAAACAAATAAAATTTCTATCAATGAAGCTAGATTTTAACTTTAGAGCATTATTAAATCCATTTCACCTAATTATTTGCTCCTTTAAATAAATTGTTTAAAAAGCACTACAGAAACAGGTATAACTATGCACCATTCCAAACTCCTCAAGAAGTCTTCATTTTTTAACCCAGAAGTCACCTAACTTTGTGGAATATGACAGCCTCCAGATCATCAGGGACAGAGTTAGACTAACAGGTGACAATGCACAAGGATGGCAAGTGGCTTTCAGTCTCATAAACTTCTAGCCATACTCCTTAATCAAAACATGAAGGAAGAATAGTACCTGTAAATTCTGTCCACAATGTTTCTTAATATTCTATAGGTACTATGAATGACCTCAAATTCAAAATACTTGAATTGTTTTTATATACCACTCCTACTCTTTCTTTTTTTTTCTTTTGCCAGTCCTGGGCTTGGACTCAGAGCCTGAGCACTGTCCCTGGCTTCTTTTTGCCCAAGGCTAGCACTCTGATACTTGAGCCACAGAGACACTTCTGGCCATTTACTATACATGTGGTGCTGGGGAACTGAACCCAGGGCTTCATGTATACGAGGCAAGCACTCTTGCCACTAGGCCATATTCCCAGCCCATTCCTAATCTTAACATGTTAGGTATACGGTATATGTGTGTGTGTGTGTATGTGTGTGTGTGTGTATTACTTAGTAGTTGTCATAACACACACTGTCATAGCACTGTCACTACTACGAATTAGCAGTATCGTGACAAGACAGTCTATGTACTATTATCGTGTAACAGAAAATATATCTGGTCTTTGTGTCTAAGTTCCTGTTGAACAAAGCCTTAAAAAAAACAAAACAAAAGCCCGAAGGACTGGGAATATGGCCTAGTGGCAATAGTGATTGCCTCATATACATGAAGCCCTAGGTTCGATTCCTCAGCACCACATATAGAGAAAAGGTTCGATTCCTCAGCATCACATATAGAGAAAAGGGTGGTGCTATGGCTCAAGTTGGCAGAGTGCTAGCCTTGAGCAAAAAGAAGCCAGGGACAGTGCTCAGGCCGAGTTCAAGCCCCAGGACTGTCAAAACAACAACCACCACCACCACCACCAAAAACATACACCACCAAAATCCTGAGAGTTCCTGAGTGATCTTAAGTATCTTTTGTTTTTCATAAAAAGCTTTTTCCATCACACCTGAGCTTATGTTAATGAGGTAACTTAAGGTAATAATGGCCCTAAAATGGAGCTATCACCAGAAAGATTAGAGTATTAAGAGGGTTAGAAACGTTCAGCCTCACTTACCAACTTCCAATAAGGGCAAGTGGAGATCAAACTCAAAATTTCTTAAATAACAAGAGTGGATGAACTTCAGGTCAACAAATATATCCACATGCCAAGAGTATGGAGCACCTCAACTTCACCAGAACAGAAGTTCCTGTACTCAAGATCCTTCTAGACCTCTCAGTATATACTTCATCCAGCTATCAATCTGTATTCTACATTGTACCCTTATGAGCCTGTATGCTTCTGAGTTCTATGAATTCTAGGAGGGGGTGTGGGAATGCTGACTTACAGCTGTCAGTCAGAAATATACATAACAACTTATTACTTAAAACAGGAATCTAAAGTGCAGGCAGTCCTGTAAGGCTAGCTGCCAACATTGGGGACCTCACATTATCTCTAGTTAGAGACAGTTTAGAACTGAATTATGGGACACCCAGTTCATGTCTACTGGAGAACAAAAACCCCCACACATTATGCTTTGCTACATGAGAACAGAAAGGGGAAAATGGTTTGTTTTCTCTCAAATTGACACACATACATCTTTATAAGGTTTGGGAAATGGGCAGAAGTACATTTCATCACAGGCTAACAAACATATTCCTTCAACCAAACACTGCCTTGAAACTACATGCTCTGTTGAAAACTGCATTTCCTTCTCCCAACTCAACCCAATCTCTCAACAACCATATGCTCCCAACATGAAACTGTATAAAGTCTATTAAAAGCTCGTGATAATTTAAATAATTAAAATGTATCATATCTTAAACAGAATACTGAAAATGATCTTAAACAGAATACTGAAAATGCAGGTAATATATAAAGAAGTATGTGAAATCCTTTTGCTGCTTTCTCAAGTACAGTATTCTAAAAACATTGTATAATGGGATGCCAAAGAGGGTAAGCATCTCCCTAAGTACGGAAGACCTCATAACAGTGAAGGTCAGAAAGACCCTATAGCAAGTCAGAAAAATCACCTGCCAATTAACAGGCTGTGTAACTTTAGTCTTTTCTTTGGGGGTAAAAGGAGTCTTCTGTTTCTCCTTTTATAAAATACAAGGTTTAATGGCTTTTAAGACTCTTTCTACTTATTGTATAGAGTCCACGCTCCAATAGGGCAAAACTCAAGAATGCCTCCTTACCTACCACTTTATCTCCAGTACCTATGGAATGACATGCACTGACCAGAATGCAGAAGGGGCACCGTAAACACTTGTTGAATTAACCTTTCTACTACCTAAATTACAAGTGATTCATCTTGCATTGGAAAGAGTCTAATTTGACCTTGAATATTAGTAAATTCATTTTGCCAGGAAAAAAAAACTTGCAGACAGTTTTGCCAACTCAAACAAAAATCTACAAAAAAAAAAAAAAGGAAATAGCAGAGTGCTTACATTTGAATTTATTGAGTCATTTTTACTTTTATTTAACAATGCAACTTTATTTAAATAATATGACTATAATATTTTATTCATTACATTTCAGGAAGCTATTTTAGTCAAACTCTTTATTCATCTTGGATATTTAGATCACACTATATAACTTTTGAATAATCAAATCTAGTTGAGCTGTGAAGCTCTTACCATGGACTTTGGAAAATGAGATACATAGTCATAGGACAGCTATCCAATATTGTGTGCATCCTAATGAAATACAGCCATGTGAAACACAGCTGTAAAATATAGCCATGCACTGCATAACATTTCACACAAAAGATCACATACACAAAGCATGTGTATTTGTTGGTCCTACAAGAACTTACCACCTAGTGATCTCAACCATTTTAGTTTGTAGAGGTATGCTCTACAGTGTTTGTAGAATAACCAAATCACCTAATCATGCATTTCTAAGAACACATTCCTGTCATTAAGCTACACATGACTATATGATAGATCACTATGAAATCTTACCAAGAATAAATCTCATCAACCTTCCTAACTTTGTTACCAAAAATAAGACTTTAATAGAATGAGCTAAACAAAAAGAGAAAAAAAAGACAAAAACATAATATGTAGTGTTCTATTAATACAATTAGCAAAATCTTGACTTCAAAAATTTACTATCATGTAAGGAAAAAAATGAAGACAGCTATTTTAAATAGGTCAAAAAGACTAAAGGCACTATCAGTTTTGGTATGTGTTATCCCAGACTCATTTCAACATTCCCTATCCAGATCTTTACAGTTTCACTGTGAATTGCACTAACAGCACATCTTATACTTCTGGCTTCCAGTTCATAGCTCCTCCACCCTCTCCTGGGTGGAGGATTTCCTATTAACCACAAAAACAAACTCCACTATCCCTTAACTGGACACCACTACTCCCTGTATTCATAAGTCCAAAACTCTCTAGTGTAGATTTTTACTGCTTCCCAGTAAAACCACTATACAAAATTCTTAATATTTCCTTCATCTTATGGATTCGATACCAACCTCCAGCAATCAGTCACACTTAGTAGCAGGAAGCACCTTTTTGTATTAGTTTTTCATTGTTCCTTCCCAACTTTTTCCACTTCATCTATCACTTCTATTCTCAGGTAGTACTCTGATGAAAACAGAGACCTTACAATTAAATGCAACACTTGTATTCTTACTGAATCGTGTGTGTGTGTGTGTGTGTGTGTGTTTCAGAGTCCTACAAGATGGGTTACAATTCTGAATGAAGAATTATTGTTAACTTTTATAGGTATGATAATAATACTAAGAGCTAGGCACGAAAATATCTGACTTTTCTGCCTGTTAGGAGATAGGTGCTGAAAGTTTATTTCAAAGTGTATAATGTGTACAAATGATGAACAAATGGTTCTAAAAACATAACATACCAGGTAAACAAATGTTACAAAATCTATTAACTTTTTTAACTTACATGGTATTTTCTATATTATTCTTTCAACTTTAGTATATCTCTGAGATTTTGTATAAAAATATTATCTTTAGCCTATGACTCAACTACAATATAAAAGAACACATGCTAGGTGCCAGTGGCTCACTTCAGTCATCTGAGATATTTCAGAGGTTGGGATTAGATCACAGATCTTCTGAAAATGAGTGCACTCTTCCCTACCATTTGTATAAAAGCCTGTTGCTCACATCATTGTCAGTTTAATTTGTATTTGTGTAAACTGAGGCTGAATATTTCAATACAGCTTTACTGCCCCATGTGTACTTTTTTCTCCAAACTCCTTGCTCACATTCTTTGCTCACTTTTCTATTTTTTTTCACTTAGTGATTTACAAAAGTTTTCTTAAGCTCACAGGGCTAGAAAACTTTTTAAATGTTCTGCATTTCATTTGACAAACTCTTTTTTTTTCCCCTTTTCTTTTCTTGGCAATACTGGGGGATTTTAACTAAGGGCTTCATCCTTGCTAATTAGATGATCCATTGCTGAGTTAACCTCTAGACCTGTTTTTTGCCAGCCAGTTTTGAGACAGGGTCTTATTTCCTGCTTATGTGTACATCTGAACTGCGATCTGCCTATTTTAGGCTTCAGGTTCTTGTTGTGACAGAGTCACGAACCATTGCATCAAACTTTCCTCTGTTGATATGGAGTCTTGTGGATTTTTAAAACTGAGCTGGTCTAGAACCACAATTCTCCCATAGCTTAGGACACAGGCAAGTATCACTATACCCAGCTAGGAATTAAGAACAAGTCTCATGAACTTTTCTTTTTTGTTGCTTTTTAAAAAATTGTTATTATAAAGGTGATATACAAAAAAGGGGTTACAATTGCCTAAGTCAGGTAAAGAGTACATTTCTTTTTTAATAATGTCACCCTTTCTCTCCCTCTCTCCAAGTTTTTCCTCCCATCATGAACTTTTCTACATCAACTAGGCTCACATTGCGATCCTCCTGTTCTCATTGTTAGTTACTGGCACTCAGCAATGTTTTTCTTTGTTTTCTCCTGTGCCAGTCCTGGGGCTCAGGGATTGGGCACTGTCCCTCAGTTCTTTTGCTCAAGGCTAGTACACTAGCTCTACTTCCAGCTTTTTGCTAGAGGTAAGATTTTCATGGACTTTCCTTCCTGGGCTGGATTTGAACTGTGATCCTCAGATTTCATTCAGCCTTCCTAAATAACCAGGATTACAAGTGTGAACAACCAGTGCCCGGCCCAGCTTCATGTTTTGAAATAGGCTCTCACTATGTAACCCATGCTGGTCTCAAACTGCTGATCCTCCTCACCTAGCCTCCAAGTTCTGGGACTACAAAGCAAATACTATCATACCTGGCACAAGCCACAAAAGCTCTATAATTAAGGTTCAAACCATCAAAGTTGACATCTACTACAAAACTCTATAGTTGCCATTCTTAATTTTCTTTTCTTTTTGTAGTACTGGAGATTGAATCTAGGGCCTCAAACAGTCTATGCAAGTTCATACCTTTAATTTCATACCCTCAGATTTTTTTTTTCCTTGGGACAATGTTTCATCAAATTGCTCAGCCTGGCCTCCAATTTGCCATCTTCCTGCTTCAGTTTCCTGATTGGCTGAGAATAGACTTGTGCAACGATGTACAGTTGTCATCCTCAATCAGCATATATTAATACATGAGGGGTCTGGGGTCATGCATATAATCCTGTTTGGGAGGACTATGGTTTAAGGGCCAACCCAGGTATACATGCAAGACTTCTTTTCAAACAATAGCTGGGTGCATGTGCCATCATCCCTTTTACAAGGGAAGCTGAGATTATAAGGATTACAGTTCCAGGTCAGCCCAAACAGAAAACGCCCACAAGACTCCATCTCAACAGAAGCAGGGTGTGGTGTCTCAGCCATTATCCCAGCTATGATGGGAAGCCTAAATAGGCAGAGTGAGGGATCCAAGGGAAAAAAGTGAGATCCTATCTCAAAAATAACTTTGCAAAAAGAGCTAGAAGCAAGGCTCAGATGTGGAACTAGTGTGAGGCCCTGAATTCTGACTCAAGTACTGTTACACAATAATAAAACGCTAAGATTTGTGATAATTCCATAGAATTCAGTATATCCTAAATAAGTTTACTACCTTACAGTATATTCTCATACCCTCTCCTCCATTTTTTCTGTATTTGATGAGTTTCATTATTCTGTCTTCATAGGTGTGTAAGTAAAATCCTTAATACTTTAGATATTTTGGCCTCCCCTAACTCAGACTCCCTTTTGCATTATTATTATCATCATCATCATCATCATCATCAACATTTCAGGTTAGGTTCCAGAAATGAGTAAACATATGCCATATTAGGCTTCTTGAACTTGGCCTATTATACTCAACAAATGATTTCCATGCCCTGCAGTATGTATATATATGTGTACACACACATTTCCTTTACTCATTCATCTGTTGTTGGACACTTAAGTGAATTATACAGATTTGCTATTGTGTACAGAGCTGCAATTGCAGGTGTCTCTCAATTTACACTCCTTCAGTTATATATTCAACAATGGTCATAAGGTAAGCCCATTTTTAGTCTTTGGAGGAATCTCCATACTTAGCCATTTCCATAGTGGCTGTACTAGTTTACATTCCCACCAGCAGCGTTTGAGGGTTCTTTTTTCCCCATATCCTTACTAGCATTTGTTGTGTGTGTTGTTTTTTTTTTTTTTTTTGGCCAGTCCTGGGCCTTGGACTCAGGGCCTGAGCACTGTCCCTGGCTTCTTCCCGCTCAAGGCTAGCACTCTGCCACTTGAGCCACTGCGCCGCTTCTGGCCGTTTTCTGTATATGTGGTGCTGGGGAATCGAACCTAGGGCCTCATGTATCCGAGGCAGGCACTCTTGCCACTAGGCATTATATCCCCAGCCCCGTGTGTTTTCTTGATAACTGCCATTTTCACTGGGATAAGATAGAATCTTTGTATAGTGTAAATTTGCATTTCCTTTATCGCTCAGGATCTTGAGCATATTTTTCATGTACCCATTAGCCATATACTCCAACAACTGTTCAATTCACTTGTCCATTTATTCATTGGATCATTGTTTTTTTGCTGTTCAGTGTTTTCAGTTCTTTGTATATACCATATACTGTATATACTGTATATTAATCTTTTATCTCTTGAATAGCATGAAGATTTTCTCCTATTCTATGGATTGTCTCTTGGTTCTTTTGCCATGCAGAAACTATTTGATCTATTAGAACTAATTTGATGTAGTCCCATTTGCTAATTCTTATTCTCATTTTCTGAGCAACTGGAGTCCTATTCAGAAAATAATTTTATCAGTGCTCAGGTCCTCTAGAGTTTTCTGTATTAGATTTAAAGTTTTAGGTAGGTCTTAAGATTTCTTTAGTCCATTTGAAGTTGATTTTGATCTCCACAGAATGAGAGATAAGGGTTAAGCTGCAGTCTCCTACAAGTGGATCTTACCAGCACCATTTGTTGGACAGGCCATATTTGCTATAGCACATGTTTGTGGCTCTTTGGTGAAAATAAGATGGTTGCATCTGTGTAGTTTAATGCCTGGGTCTTGCATTCTGGTTTTTTTTTTTTTTTTTTTTTTTTTTTTGCCAGTCCTGGGTCTTGAATTCAGGGCCTGAGCACTGTCTCTGGCTTCCTTTTGTTCAAGGCTAGCACTCTGCCACTTGAGCCACAGCACCACTTCTGGCTGTTTTCTATATATGTGGTGCTGGGGAATTGAACCCAGGGCCTCATGTATACGAGGCAAGCTCTCTTGCCACTAGGCCTCATCTCCAGCCCCGGGTCTTGCATTCTGTTCCACTGGTTTTCCAGTCACTTTTTGTGCCAGTACCAAGCTGTTGTAACTGTCATCTATCAATGTTTTAAGCTACTTACACTTTCAGATATCAGGTTATTCTGCCACCTCTGTGAATACAATACTTCCTAGTAACCAACCTTCGCTCACTCAAATTTGACACATATTTTTCTCTAAAACTCTAGGACTTGAACAACATATCCCAATGTTTCCCTTACAGTCCACCTATCAATGGCAACTTCAAACATTAACTTTCTGTAAGCCCTAGGCAATAATTGGTTTTCATCCATTTTCTAAGCTAGCAAGATCTGAAATGTTTTGTTTTTTCTATTCACTTGTGCCTTTAACATATCTAGGATATATCCTTTAGGATTTGCAGAAAGCAAACTTTCCCACAGGTATGAATGCTCCAGACTCTGATAAAAGCAGAAATGTTTCTAATACCTTGTTTACTCACTTTTTATGATGTGCATAATCAAACTCTGCCTCAAGCACAGTAAGTAAATGCCCTACCATTAAGTGATATACCCTCTATCCCTCTAATATAATTTTTGATGGAACTCAATATATTGTGACCTTTCTCACTGAAATCTATGTGATAATAAACTTCCATCTTACAAAATTGTCACTATATTCTAGTTTAATGAATATTTACATTCACTGGAAAACAGATCTAATCATTATCTAAATAATCTATAAAGACAGACAACTAGATAAAAGAATTGCATGCTTTGTAATCTTGAGAAGCAAATCAAATAGAAAAATAGTAAATATGAAAGTCAATGTTCTTAAAGATCAACATTTTTATAAAAAACAAGTTTAACCCAAGAAATAAAATAACATGTATGAAATAGTAACTATATAACTGCTTCATTCTATTTCATGCTGCTAAAACAACTCCTGAGACTGAGTAATCTTTAAAGGACAGAAATACATTTCTTGCAGTTCTGGAAGCTGAGAAATCTAAGATCTAGGGGTGATCTGGAAAGGGCCTTCTTGTTTTACCCATGCATGTGAGAAAGCAGAGCTAAAGTCTTTATAAAGCCTCTTTTATAAATGCCTTAATTACATTCACGATGAAGGAGCAGTCCTCATGACTAATCTTTTTTTTTGCCATGCTGGGAACTGAATCCAGGGCCTCACACATGATAAGCAACTAATCACCTCTTAAGGGCTTCACATCTTGACACCATCATATTGGCAATGTTAATCTTAGTTTTCTCATCATTAACATTAAGAGGGATCAGATGTACTCTGATTCATCCTGCAATAAAATTCTAGAGTTTTATTTTACTTGTATAAAAGAAAAGACACTTTCTACTTCATTACCAAAGTGCTATCTCTAGTTACTTCCCATCACTTTTCTATGGTTTATTACTCACCAAACAGAAGCAATTTCTATTTTCAAGGCATTGTCTAGTATACTAAGTAGAAAGGACTAGACCCAAATTTAGAAGGGCAACTGCTTTTAAATGACTAATGCTTCTTAGGCAGAACCTTTATTACAAAAATGCTTCATTATCTCTACTGTACCATAATCCAACTCTATTAGCAGCAATATAATACAAGAAAAGAGCATTACTAAGATAGTTATTAAAACTCAATGGTTTTAAATACAGAAAAATGTAGAAATCAATACTAACTTTAAGGACCATTGATCAACTTCTAGTCAGTTTGAATATAACCCTACAAAGTTAATAAACAAGTATAACTAAAGGAACCATAAAACAACATACTTCAGTATTCTTTTAAAAATTCCAGAGCAATATCATCTTTTTTAGTCCAATTTCCATGTTAATTATTACAGAGATGAAGTTTCACTGAGGTCTACCATGCAAAGTACTTTTTAATTGTTTAAAACAAGTATTACAGATCTGAAGCCAGTTAAAACCTTTTAAGACAGAAGCAAACCTTTTTGAGAATGTTTAATTCTGTTCTCTTTACTCCACTGTAAAGATTTCAAGAAATGCTATTTTAATAAAATTTTTTAAAGTAATCCAAATAAAATGATCACTAAAGAAGTTTTAGGGAGGAAAATGATCTTACCTCTATAGTAGGGCTAAGGCTGCTTGGCAGTGTTTCTGAAGTCACAGTAGTGCTTGGAAGGCTGGAAATGTCCCAAGTATTTATAGGTTGGATTGGTTCAGACTGTCTTGAGCGATCTATACATTTTGGATTATCCAGTAAGGTCACTTCATAAAACTCCTGAATATCTGTAGGTGAGGAAAGGAAGTATTGATGTTTCAAAATTTGTATTTCATATTTATAATTAAAAAGTATTCATAATTTCTAACTGGAGAACTTTTAATAGTCTTCAATGTATGAAATGCTAAAACAATTCACAGCAGAAATTTTATTCTTTAGAAAAACATATCCAACCCTATACTTTACATATTAAAACCTGCATACTATACATATTAAAACCTGCAGGGCACAGTGTGAATGTCATGCACATTTCACACTTCAAAAGTATATGCTGAGAGACAAGCCTAGAACACAGAAAACAAAGGGGCATGATCTCCTTGATATATGACTGTTAAGGTGGGGGGAGGGGGAGACAGTAGAGACCAGGTCTGCGAAACCAAAAACTTCTTGTCAAATGGTATTTCCCACAGGTTTGGGTCAGCGACCCTACTCTATGTAACTAAAACCAAACAAGTACTCAACATATAAAGGTCAAAAATAGACCTCTCAGTGGATCACAATAGCTATGTATGTATGTTCATATTAAGACAAGGATAAGCAAATTCTATTGTTGATGTTACATTTCAAGTCCTAGGTGAATTTCCTTTGGTGTAGGCCACGTGGCTACTGTATGTGTTTTTGGTACACTGTGTATTGTATATATGTCTACCTGATCTAGGGAAGGGAAAGACAAACAGGGTGTAAGATATCACAAGAAATGTACACACTGCCCTATTATGTAACTGTACCCCTATTGCACAACACCGTGTTAAAATTTTTTTTAATTAATAAAAAGATACATTAATTTTTTTTAAATAAGTGCATGCTGAGCCAGGTAAGCCTAGTAGCTTAGGCCTGTAATCCTAGCTATTTGGAGGTGGAGACTGGGGAATCACAAAACTTTGAGAGACTCCATCTCAACCAAATGGTTGATCCTGGTAGTTCACACCTGTCATTCAACAACAAAAGCAAGTATAAATAGGAGGATCCCACTCTGCTTATTTCTGAGACCCTATCTCAAAAATAAGCAATACAAAAGGACATGTATAAACAAATGATTTACACTATGGTAAGTTCCCTCTTGTTGTGAATTGTTGCAAGGACTGATGATCACAAGAAAATAATAGGGCGTAACACTATGTAATAGGCTCTTCATACATGTTAACTAGTATCATCAGTTACACAATTAGTCATTACCAATATTTTGTATTTTTATTATCAATCCAGACTAACAATGTAAATTTTTCAGGTAGCTTTAACTGTCCTACCCAAACAACAACTTTTTTTAAATTTTAAAAATCAAAGAACTAGATGAATTTATTCTCTAATATGATTAAGTTAAATGTTATACTATTTAAGAAAATATCAGTTAAAGATATGAAAAAACCCTGAAAGAAACTACAAATTTACTCATTGTAGCACAGTATAATTTTAAAATCAAATTTACTTTTCCATCAGCTGGAATCATATGAACTTAGTATATTAGCAGCAGTTATTCACACTGCTCAGAAACTCTGGGTGATAATCATATAATGTTTAGATTCATACTGTGAGCTCTTTACTCACTTATTGGTATAATCTTTTGAATTGATTTTTTTAAGGGAGAGAGAATTATTGAACAGCAAAGGTGAGAACTATCCTGTGTAGGATCATGCACAATAATTTTTAGATAGAATAATTTTTACTTCTGGTTTCTATTTGGTTGACACTATTACTGTTAAAAACAAACCTAATAGGACAGTAGGATAAAGTAACTCCCTTTTCAGTTTTAATAAGCAGAATTATAGAACTTTCCAAATCAAGGGCTAATTAGAACCTAATATTTATACATAATACCTGGACTATTACCAAACTAGCAGGAGGCAAAATTAACCCACAAATAGTCAGTAGCCTTTCTTTATATCAACAATGTACAAGCAGAAAGAACAATCAGGAAAAATACATCATTTGTAATAGCCTCAAAAAAGGGGGAGGGGGAGAAATAAATCTAACCAAGGACACAGAAGTCTTTTAAAATGAAGAAAGAAATCAAAGTCAACATCAGGAAATGGACTTTCCATGTTCATGGATAGAATTAACAGATCTACAAATTCAACACAATCCTCCTCAAACCCAATGACATTCTTTATCAAGATGGAGAAAACAATCCAAAACATCTTTTTTTTTTTTTGTCTGAACTCAGGGCCTGAGTACTGTCCCTGGCTTCTTTTTGCTCCAGGCTAGCACTCTGCCAACTTGAGCCACAGCGCCACTTCTGGCCTTTTCAACAATGTGGTGCTAAGGAATAGAAGCTAGGGCTTCAAGTATATGAGACAAGCACTCTTGCCACTAGGCCATATTCCCAGCCCAATCCACAACATCATATAACAAAAGACCCGAAATAGCCAAAGTAATTCTAGACAAAAAAAAAAAAGCAGTGCTGGTGGTATCACAATCCCAGACTCTCCAAGAGAGAGTAGGAGAAACACTAGAACTTAAGAGGCATAAGCAGAAACTGTTTGAAAAGAGTTCCGGGGCATGGCAGAAAGGAAAGAGACTTGACAAATGGGATTACATCAAAATGAGCTTCTTTTTTTGGGGGGTGGGGGCCAGTCCTGGGGCTTGGACTCAGGGCCTGAGCACTGTCCCTGGCTTCTTTTTGCTCAAGGCTAGCACTCTGCCACTTGAGCCACAGCGCCACTTCTGGCCGTTTTCTGTATATGTGGTGCTGGGGAATTGAACCCAGGGCCTCATGTATAGGAGGCAAGAACTCTTGCCACTAGGCTATATCCCCAGCCCCAAAATGAGTTTCTGCATAGCAAAGTTACTAAACTAGAAAGACAGTTAAAAGCCTGATAGATCTTTACCAGTAATACATCCAACAAAGGCCTAATAATAAAAAATATACAGTTCAAGAAATTAACCCTTCCCAAAGCTAATAAACCAATCACTAAATGGGAAATGGAGCTAAGGAGAGACTTCTCAGAAGAGGTAAGAATGGCAAAGAAACACATGAGGAAATGTTCAACATCCTTGGCCCTAAGGGAAATGCAATTCAAAACAACTCTGAGATGACATCTCACCCCAGTAAGACTGGCCAAAATCAAGAATTTGAACAACAAATGCGGTGGGGAAGTGGGAAAAAAATGAGGCCTTTTGCACTGTTGGTGCCCTATAATAGATGAGTGGATCCAAAAACCATGATACGTATATACAATGGAATTTTACATAGCCATTGGGAAGAATAATATTATGTTATTTGCAGGAAAATAAATGGACCTAGAACAAATCATGTTAAGTGAGGTAAGTCAAGCTCAGAGAGACAAACAGCTCATGTTTTCTCTCATATGGGGAAGCTAGATCTAAAATACACCAAGACATGATCAATTATACAGGGCTCTAAGCATTCACACATAGTGAGACCAAAGGAGGATACTCTTAGAGGAGGAACACAAAGGTGCAGTGCTTATGTGCATCTGATCATACAAAATACTATTTATCAAAATGAACTCCAGGAAATGGAAATGAGGGTTTTTCTTTGTTGCTGTTTTTGTTTACTTGTCTTATGGTATTTACCTGTCTTTCAGAAGGTAAAGGAGGGGCACAAAATGGAGAGACAAAGGGCAGCAGGGGTACTCACTAGACATTATGTTGAAAATGATCTATACAACCTGTGGGGGAAAACAGGAGAGAAAATCTTGGAGAGCATGAGGGAAGGGGTGACACTGTCCAAAAAGAAATATACTCATGTAACTAACATCTGTGTATGTCACCTTATAACAAAAGTAAAATAAAATTAAAAATTTTAAAGAGGATTTTTTTGTCTTGTTGGGGAAAACAGAAATGGAGGGACAAAAACATGAATAAATGCATAGTACCAGTAGATACTATGAAAATGAACCGCGTAGCCTGTGGGTGGGGATGAAAGGGAAAAACGAGGAGAAAGCAAAGCAAGAGGTGACATTGTTCAAAAGGAAGTATAAGTTGTTTACTAAGTCATTATTGACTTATGAAATGGTAATTGTTTTGTAATAACAATTTAAAATTTTTAATAATAATAATACTGCATGTGAAAGCACTTTATAAACCAGGGAGCATTGTCTAAAAGTGACTTCTACCCATCACAAAAGAAACTGAAAATTCAAAACCAAAAGCATCACCTATGAATTATTCTTACTAGATAGAAGTTAACTCCATCCTATATCAAGTCTTCAGACCCAACTTCTACTTCACAGGAAATAGAATACAGGAATAAGTTAAATGACACCAAAGCAAGCCATGAAATAAAAAGTCCAGAAAAGAACACCCTACAGACAACTGGCCTAGTTTCTTTACAGAGTCAATGTCTTAATGCCTGGGGTCAGTGAATCAAACCTGTAATACTATCTGGAGGAGACCAAGATCTGGAAGATGACAGTTCAAAGCCAGCTCAGACAGAAAAGTTTGCATGACTCCATCTCCAACCAGAAAAATGATGACTTGTGGCAGGTGACTCAAGTGCTAGAGTGCCAGCCATGAGCCAGAAAGTCAAATCAGAGTAGAAAACTAAGTTCAAGCCCTGATACACACACACACACACACAAAAAGTCAATGCCATAAAAGGGAAAAGAAATTATTTCAAAGTAAGGATGGATCTATACTAAAGAAGCAAATATATGGCAAACAACAACGTCTAAGCCATTGGCAATGTAAGACTAGGCAGAATATAAAAGATGCTGTGATAACAATTAGGGAAATCTGAATATGGATTATCTGACAGAAAATATTAGGGAACATTGTTTTTTGTATAAATAATATGTGGGCATGGGTGTATTTATACATTAAAACATATTTTATACACATAGATGTACATTTATAGATCCATCTATCTATAGAGATTAGCTACTCCTAAACATATATGTATATAAACAAATACAACACATACATGAGTTCCTATAGAATGCTCCCAAGAGCATGAAATGAGTGAATATATATATACATACATATATCAAGTAGACATCACTTATGAAAAAAAGTCTTACATTTGTTAAGTATTATAAGTCAAGTTTCAAACCCTAAATTTCTGTAAGTTTTTAGTCTGTAATTAACTAGCAAAACATTGCTATATCTTAAACATTTCAAATGGAAATCTAGATCAGTGCTGATAAAAACCAAAACTTCCCACAATGATTAAAAATCCTCTCTAGCTGCCCAATCCAAGCTTCATATGAGTACTGGGCATTTGAAATGTAATGAATGTACATGTGAGGAACTCAATTTATAAATTTATACAGATTTAATAGTCATATGTGCCCACAATGACTACTATACAGGACAACAGAAAGCTAGACTGACATAACAGATAACATCTTATGTAGGATAAAAAATGAATAAAGTATTCCACATGATAATTTTTTTAGATTCACTAGCACCTTGCTTCTAACTGAAGTGCCTTACCCCTAGTTCCTCTATTCATCAAGCAGCCCTTTTTAATTTGTTCTAAGCTCCTATAACTAGAAAATCAAATATCCATCTTATTTTAACTGTAACAGGGTTAAGACAAAATAAACCAATTAGAATGGCTCATAAAACAAAAGAATCAAACAAAACAGAAAGTAACAAGAGATATTAGAGTCCTCATGGATTACCAGCAAAAATGCAAAATACTAGTCAAGAGAGTGATTCCTCTGGAACCTGTGGACCTGTGGTCTGGCAATTCCATTTCTGGCTATATATAGCCAGAAATATGGGAGCTAATTACAGGCTTATGCGTGTAATCCTTGCGACTCAGAAGCTGAAATCTGAGGATTGCAATGTGAAGCCAGTCTAGGCAGGAAAGTACTCTTATGCCTAATCAACCACCAAAAAGCCAGAAGTGGAGCTGTGGTTCAAGCACTGGCCTGGAGCAAAAAAAAGCCCAGGGAGTGCCCAGGACCAGTGCAGAAGGAAGAGAAAAAAGTAAACTAAACAAAGACTAAAAAATAGGATTGTTTACCAATAGTTATGGTAGCATTATTCATAACAGCCAAAAGGTAAAAACAATTCAAATGTCCTTCCAAGATGAATAAATGTGGTACATGCATACAATTAAATATTATCCTTAAAAAGAAATTCTGATACAAATGAGTAAACCTTGAAAATACTATTCCATGTGAAATAAATATACCTGAAATAAAAGATACTATGTTCTTCTACAAGAAGAATCAAATTCATGAGACAGAAAGTAGAACAGTAGTCACTAGAAGTTGGGGCAGAATGAGCAAATAGAAAATTTCCAATTAGGTATTAATGGAAATTAATTGTAAAGCATCTATTAATTTTAAATTAAAGTATCCATTAATTTTAATTAAGGTATCCATTAATTTTAAGTTGATGAAAAGAAAAATTTTGAAGATGGATAATGGTGGCAGTTGCACAACAATGTAAGTATATTTAATGCCACTGAGCTATACAACTAAAAAAGGATAAGATGGTAAATTTTGTTATATACACTTGCCAGGGTTAGGGCTAGGGTTATTCTTGCATTATTATAATAAAAAATAAGCTGACCATGAGTCTAGGTGAGTTCATAAATGAGTGAAATACATAAGTTCCTAAATACCTATTCAGCTATCAGTAATCTTACTGAAATCAGGTAACCTGTATCACCAGGTAATTCTCAACTTAATTAGGATACTTAGCTAATTAAGTTGATACGCAAAGATATTGAACATTTCTGTAGTACAACAATCTGAAGTCTTTGATTATGACAATTTGTCATAATAATTTTCCTTAGAAATGTATGCATACATACATAATCTTTAATCTTGACCTATATCCATTCTTGACATTCTAAACATTCCACAGCTTATGTACTTTCATTTTTCCACTACTTATCTTCATTTTTAGGGCACTCTACGAACAAAGTGATAAGAAATATAGTAACAGTTCTTGAGAAACTCTCCATCACAATTAGTTATGTCGACTGAGATTTTTTTTTTTCTTAAAGAATCATCTCATCTAAAAAAGATAATTCTGGAAGAATGCACATACATTTCTTGTTCTTGTCATGGGGAAGAAAAGGGATGTGTACTAAGGTTTGAGCTCAGGGATTTGCACATGCCAAACAGGTACTCTTGAGTCACACAAATGCTTTTTTTTTTTTTTTGCCAGTCCTGGGCCTTGGACTCAGGGCCTGAGCACTGTCCCTGGCTTCTTCCCGCTCAAGGCTAGCACTCTGCCACTTGAGCCACAGCGCCGCTTCTGGCCGTTTTCTGTATATGTGGTGCTGGGGAATCGAACCTAGGGCCTCGTGTATCCGAGGCAGGCACTCTTGCCACGAGGCTATATCCCCAGCCACACAAATGCTTTTTAATTTCATTATTTTTTTAGTAAGTTCTCACATTTTGTGGGGGCCAGCTGGCTTGGGTCAGATCCTATTTATGCTCTCTATGTAGGCTGGATGATAGTCACTATTTTGCTTAACACTGCATTGGTTGAGATGGGATATCACGAACATTTTGCCCAGGATGGCTTGAGCCCATCTTTGTTTCTATGATATCTAGGAGTACAAGTCTTAAAAGTACTTGTGTTTCATTTTTTCCAAGTTAGCAACAGTCCTTGAACTTTATAATTAATCCTCATTTCACTTGTCAGGAAAAAAATTGTATTGATGATGAAAAATATGAAGATTTAGCAAAAAAAAATTTAAGATGAGCATTGTAATAAGGCAAGTACTAATACAAAATGACATTCTGAAATTAAATACTTTTACCATTGTCTTTACTAAAGAGAATTACTTTGAGTTCTAAAGTAATTCACAACTACTGACATTCTAAAGTAAAACAAATTCATCAATCAAACAAGTTAAATAGACAAAAGTAAATGGTAAATCCAAGTATACTACTAAATCTCTCGTATTTCCTGAAAATCTAAAATGACAAAGTCAGGTAAAACTGAAGTTATTCTCAAAAGAAAGAAATCAATGAGTTTATCTTCTACATGTAAGGTGTTGAACCAATAAAGACTAATGGTGTGAATACGTTTTAGAAAAAGAGCTAAAAGGTGAAATGATAGAATCATATTATCTTTGGAAAACTGAGGAAACTAAAGGGGAAAAATATCTAACACCTAAGATTTTTTTTTTACTCAATATTGGAAATGAAGGCATGGCTCAAGTAGTAGAGAGCCAATGAGTGAAAAAGCTAGAGTATAAAGCTCTGAGTTCAAGTCCTAGAAGTAGCGTGCATGCGTGTGAGTGCACACGCGCGCACGCACGCAAACACACACACATATACAACACACACACACAAAGGTAGGGTGGGATGTAGCTCCATAGAACAAAGTACTTGCTTAGCAAGTGTAACACCTTATATTTTATCCTCATTATTTAAAAAAAAGACAAAACAAACACAAGACATCTAAACACAAAGCTGGGTGACATATGCCTATAATCCTAGCTACTTGAGTGGCTGAGATTAACAGTATCACAGCTCAAGACTTAGCCAGACAGAAAACTTCATAAAACCTATTCTTAGTAATTGGGCAAGATGGCATATATCTGTAATCTTAATTATGATGGGATGCCTAGAATAGGCAGATCACCGTTGAGGCACAAGCCCAGACAGAAAGAAAACCCCTTATTTCAAAATAAGCCAGAACAAAAAAGGGCTAGTGGTGTAGCTTAGTGGTAGAACACCTAGCTAGCTTGTGCTGCAAGGTCCTGAGCCACTTGAGCCACAGCGCTACTTCTGGCCATTTTCTATATATGTGGTGCTGAGGAATTGGTTTTTGCCAGTCCTTTTTTCTTTTTGGCCAGTCCTGGAGCTTGAACTCAGGGCCTGAGCACTGTCCCTGGCTTCTTTTTGCTCAAGGCTAGCACTCTGCCACTTGAGCCACAGTGCCACTTCTGGCCGTTTTCTATATATGTGGTACTGGGGAATTGAACCCAGAGCATCATGTATACAAGGCAAGTACTCTTGCCACTAAGCCATAATCCCAGCCCTACAGCAGATTTATACACAATTGATAAAGCTTGTATCCATTCAAGTTGTTCACCGATAGTAAGCACATAAACAACACTGAACATAACACATTTATACATGGAGTACTACTCAGCAATAAAAAGATAGGAGCTATCAAGACATGAAAATACATGGAACTTTAATAGTACACTGCCAATCTAAAAGGGCTACATATTTGTGATTCCCACTATAGGATATTTTAGAAAAAGTCTGATCTTTTAGAAAAAGACAGCAAAAAGATCAGCAGTTGGAGGGGGTGAAGAGGGTGAACAGGTAGAACACAGACGATTTGTAAAGCAATGAAACTATTATGCATATCACAATGATAAATGCATGAATATCCACAGATTCATCCAAATGCAAACTTTGAACCTGTAAACTCTGTCATTTTTAACAAATGTACCATACTAATGTAAGATATTAACAGAAGAGGATAAGGCGTGAGAATATGGCAATTGTACTTTACAACAATTTTTCTGTAAACCTAAAATGACTGGAAAAATGTCTGTTCATATTTAAAAATGCATGAAGGGAACAGAAAAGCAAACTGCCCATGTACATCTGATCATATGAAATGTTTATCAAAATCAACTCAAAAAAAGGGGAACATAACAAAATTATGTTTCAAAAATTAGCAATTTCATACATTATCAAAATTACCTCCCAAATATATTTTTTAAATTAAATGTTTTTTAAAAGTCTTGAAATGACTTGAAAAAGGTGATGTTTCTATAACCTTGGGGCTATATTATAACAACTTCATGGATTTTAATACTGGGCATGGCCTTGCCAAGCATGATACCAAAAGCAGAGGAAAAATATTTAGTAATTTAGACATAAATGTGCTTTTAAAAAAAGTGGAAATTGAAAAACAAACAGCAGACGAGAAAAGTTATCTACAACTTAAAAACAACCTTTTAGCTGGCCATCAGTGGCTCAAGGCTATAATCCTAGCTAATCAGGATACTGAGATCTAAGGACCATGATTCACAAAACAACCAAAAAACAACATTCTTCCATCTTTGGTGTTTTTTTATATCAAAGTAATCAGCAAAATAACTGAAGGTGTGTCACAGGAAAAATATTAAAAATATAATAAAGTGTACAGAAAATTAGTCATTTTCCACATACGCCTTAAAAAACTATTTTTTTTTTTTTTTTTTTTTTTTTTTGGCCAGTCCTGGAGCTGAAACTCAGGGCCTGAGCACTGTCTCTGGCTTCTTTATGCTCAAGGCTAGCACTCTGCCACTTGAGCCATAGTGCCACTTCTGGCTGTTTTCTATATATGTGGTGCTGGGGAATCGAACCAAGGGCTTTATGTATACGAGGCGAGCACTCTTACCACTAGGCCATATTCCCAGCCCTTAAAAAACTAATTTGATTGATAAGACATTCATAGGTATATTTAACCAATTATATCAAAAGCTTCAAAATTTATTGTATCTCCTTTGAAGTAATTCACTTCTAGAAATGTGTGCTTGGGATTTAACAAAGAATATGAAACAAAAAGCCACATATATTACATAAGTATAGTGTTTATAGTTAAGAAAAATCACAAACTAAATGCTACTGGGAAGCCATTAATAAAATGACAGAAAAATCTTGTAAGATAAACCATTATTTAAACATGTACTGCATGGAAGACATCCACTGATAAATCTAGAGAGGAGTAAAAATAACTATTATATATAGTACAGAAAACTCACTGTATATATTTACAAAACATCACCTGCTATACCTGCCCCCCCATAAAAAGGCAGCAGTTCCTATCAGTCTACCCAATAAATGTCACAAATTAAAAATGAGACAGAATACGATTCCCTCAAGCAGTCTTGGTTTACATGTACTTCTTAGCATGTGAACTTCTTGCTGTATCTCACTATACAAAGTGTGATTTAGTTTTGTGTCATTAGCATAAGAGGTCACTTAAACACAAGCTAACTACTTTCTCTGGTGCTCAACAAAGAAAGGGAAGGGTTAATTGTTCCTTTCCATTAGGAAAAAAAAACAAACAAACACAAAAAAACCTTCAAGTACCAGGGCACTAGCTACATAGGAGGCTGAGATTTGAGGATTGCTGTTCAAACCCAGCCCAGGCAAGTCCATAAAACTCTCATCACCAATTATCCACACACAAAAAAAATGAAGTTGAGCTTTGTGGGTCAAGTGGTAAAGCACTAGCTTTCAGCAAAAAAAGCCCAGGGACAGTGCCTAGGACTCAAGCTCAAGTCCCAGGTCCAGCACACACATACACACAGATTTTCTAGGTGTGCGCGCACGCATGCACACACACGCACACAAATTTTCCAGGCAAATTTTAATCAGTTATGATTTTTCACCTTACACTCTGGTTCTGGATAACAATTCCCATTTTTTAGGTTTTACTTATGAAGCAAGTTTCACAAGATGAAAATGTGTATGTACAGAGTAACATTCCAGAAGATTACTTTATATTGAATATAAGCTATAGTTATCTGGCCTTACATGATTATATGAAATATAAATAATCTTCATTTTGGAGGGCTACAGGAAAGGCAACTAGAGAGTTCAAGACATAACCTGCTGTTTCAAAGGGGAAAACAGAACTCTTATCAGTTCAGGATTAAAAGTAAATACAATGATTTTATACACCAAAATATATCCTAACACTTAAATCTACTCAAGCACAGACACAAAGCTTCCTTCTAAACTAATATATATTTTTAAAACCATTTTTGATTCCTAAAGAGAAAAGAATATCCTACAAAATTAAGTATTACAATCACAAACTATAAACAGGAACTGTCAAATCAGTGAGCAAAAATGAGTTATTTAAACACTCCAGACACTCTGACTCACTAGTCACATCTCCCATTAATATTCCTTAAAACAATGTATGTACATGAAGGAGCCAGAATGTGTCTGAGAAATGACTGATTCCCATCACCTTTATAATAACAATAAAAATAAAATTTAAATACCAAATTGTGCAATAAATATTTAAGTGCACACACACACAAAGAAATGGCTGATTCCTGGGCTTGGGCAGAATAAGTACAAGATGAAATTGGAACATCTTGTCAAGGCAAGATGTAATGAAATGTTCAGAGGATCTCCACTGGCTAAATCTGAGACAATCTGAGCACCAGAATTATTAGGATAGTTTAAGAAAAATAAAAAGACAAACCATTAAAAAAATAGAAATATTTCAGTTCATGACAGACAGAGACAGTGGGCTTAATCACAATAAAAATATCAAGTGAGAAATGTGCATGAATGGTGTTGTTAGCTAACTGTGACTTCAACCACCACAGTAAGAACTGCTTCAAGCCAGACACCAGTGGCTCACATTTGCAATCCTAGATACTCAGGAGACTGACAGCTGAGGATCACAGTTTGAAGCCAGCTCAGGCAGGAATTAACCACCAAAAAGCTAGAAGGGGAGTTGTGGCTTGAATGGTAGAGAACTTGACTTGAGCAAAAGAAACTCAGGGATAGCACCCAGACCCTGAGTTCAAGCCCCAAGACCCAAAAATAAATAAATAAAAACCTGCATCAAGCAAGATTTGTCAATTGATGCTAAGGAAAATGAAAATTGTATATGGTGTTAAAATGTCTCTCCCAGATATTATTTGTAAGATTCGAAGAGGAAAAGCGACTAAAGATATATATGTATATATATACATATGCATACATATACATATGTATATACTCATATACGTACATACATATATATATAAAAACTGGGTAATCAAAATTAGCATCACCAAGGACGACAACATTGTTATATATATATGTGTGTGCGCGCGTTTGCATGTGATATATAACATCTGGACATATAAATTTCTAAACCTAGAATACAAAATGTATTTGTTTTGTGGTACTAGGGTTTGAACCCAAGACCTAGCACTGGCTAGGTAAGTGACCTACACAATTTAAACCATGCTACAAACTAATCACAAGCAAACATCTGACAAACTTGAAACAAAAGACTTCATATTAAATCAGTTATTTATTTATTTATTTATTTATTTTGCCAGTCCTGGGGCTTGGACTCAGGGCCTGAGCACTGTCCCTGGCTTCTTTTTGCTCAAGGCTAGCACTCTGCCACTTGAGCCACAGCGCCACTTCTGGCCATTTTCTGTATATGTGGTGCTGGGGAATCAAACCCAGGGCCTCATGTATATGAGGCAGGCACTCTTGCCACTAGGCCATATCCCCAGCCCTTCATATTAAATCAGAACTGTATTTCAAAATAGTTAATGTCATGAAAAATAAAGCAAGAATATGCTCAGGAAACCTTTTGCCCTGCACAGATAAAATGACTTAGAAGAAATATTTATAGATATTTTTACAGCTGATGCTCAGGTTTTAAAGAGAATTCAGCCAAAGCCAGCATAATCAAAGCACTCTTACAGAGCTACAGTTTAAAAAAAAAACACAACTATTAGTAAATAAATAACTCTATCTAATTAAATCAAAACCACAATTGGAAAGTTAATAAACTTTCTTTCAGCTGCAAAGTTTTAGCTAACAGGCTAATCCATGTCCTGTTCTTTTCCTTGCTCAAATTTTTATCAGCAATGTATCAAGGTTCCAATTTCTCTAGATCCTTGTTAACACTTGTTTTCAGTTTTCTTTGTTTTATGATAGCCATCCTAATGAGTGTTATTCTGTTTATTTTGTCCTTAACCCAAATATAGTTACAGTAAGATGAATATTTGATTCTCCAGTTGTAGGAGCTGGGTATAGGTCAGCAGGCTGCTTGATAGATTAAAACAGAGAAACTAGGATTGAGGCACTTCAAAGAACAAGAGCAAAATGTGTGTAAGCATATCCAAGAGATGAAATCACCACCTAGTAAAGATACACACAGTTAAAATCAAGAAATGGCCTGAAACCACTGTGGATCAGAACCTGGGCTCTGACTATAATCAAAGCATATCCAATCAATCTACCTTACTCACAAAATGTTCAAATATAAGTACAGAAATTGGAAATATAAAATCCAAAGTTCTCAAACTACTCTTACTAAACTCAGAAAATAAAATCAAACGGACTTATCTGTTCCATTTACTAAAAAAATGATTACTAGATATATTTTGGGAATAAATTTTTAAGACATAATAACTATAAATATTCAGCTTTAAAGAAACACCTTAGCTGAAATTCAAAAGCCAACAAAAAAAAGAGAAAAACTATACCACTTTCAATAAAATTTAAATCTGAGACAGTCAGTATTCAAGGATACTAAGTACTAGAATTGGAATGATTTCTGTATTTTAGGAAAATACTTAGGAAACAAAATATTTTAGGAAAATATTTAGGAAATAAAAAATTATTATCAATTATAAACTGCACCATTATTTCATGTTTCCCTGAGTTCAAAAAAGCACAGCCAATTCAAAATGACATACCCATCAGACATGGTGGCTCTTGCCTGTATTCCCAACACTTGGAAAACTGGGGCAGGAGGATCTTGGGTTTGAGGCCAGCATGGGCTAAATGGTGAGATTCCTGTCTTAAAAAAAACAAAAAAAGGGAAAAAAAAACACCCAACAATAAAACATATGGGGGATTGAGTTAAATCTGATCAAGATAC
The DNA here is from genome assembly GCF_023159225.1 of Perognathus longimembris pacificus. Taxonomy (NCBI): domain Eukaryota; kingdom Metazoa; phylum Chordata; class Mammalia; order Rodentia; family Heteromyidae; genus Perognathus; species Perognathus longimembris. The sequence continues at coordinate 52,200,723 of NC_063165.1, forward strand.
ACTATAAGCATGATCAACAAAAGCTTCCCTTCCTATTGTACAACTATATAAGCTAATAAAAAACTGTTCAACAAAAAAAAAAATTTCATATTCCCGGGGTGCTGGTGGCTCATGTCTATAAATCCCAGCTACAAAACAGATTGAGACCTAAAGGATCAAGTTCTGAAGTCAGCCTGGACAACAAAATCCTCAAGACTCCATCTTCAATTAAAGAGCAAAATGCTGGACTAGAGGTATTCTCAATTGGTAAAGCACCAGTTGTGAGGAAGAAAGAAGTGCCAGAACAAGAGGCCCTGAGTTCAAGCCCTGGTACTGGCATGAGCGCGCGCACACACACACACACACAGCATATATTCCACTTAGAATATGCCTGTCAACTTTAGACACATTAAAATACTTAAAAATTATAACAGATATATTTACATGTTTGTCCATCTGAATAAAACACAAGATATCAGAAATCTAATTTATATAACATATCAACTGGAGCCCAGGGGTAGAATCAATATTTCTATAACACAAAAACTCCTACAAACCCACATAAACTTTTTCCAAAACACATGAAAATAATCAATACAAATAGTTTTTTAAAAATCAATAAATAAGCAATGCTGACACAAGTACAAAAATACTAAAGCATTCCAAACAAACAAGATAATTTAATTTAAACAAGTGATTTCTAAAGTATAGAAGTCAGTAACTTAAACACCTAATGACTTTCAAATAATGGTGATCAAGACCTTTTAATCCAATAGTCACAAGTACCAGCACAGAACAGTCTCAACAAATATAGAAAAAAAGTGAATGAATCCACGATTTTTCAGTATATACTATACACACATGAATTAGTTTCTCACTTAATTTATAGGCTTAAGGTACATTGTGCAACTTTCAAAAACAAAGGAAAGATGCAAAGGGGAGAGAGAGAGAGAGATATCTTAGCCAAGTGTGTGGCATCCACCTGTAATATAATATTAACATTTGAGGGGTCAAGGCAGGAGGAGAACAAGCTGGAAGCCAACTTAGGCTATAGAATGAGGCTACCTCAAAGCACAAAGAAAAAACTTTCTGAGATATGAGAGGGACCAGAGATAAGTCACTTTGCATTATATATTGGGGACTATGTACAAAATACTATAGAATGAGGCTGTCTCAAAACATAAAGAAAAAATTTTCTGTGAGGTATGGAAGATTATGTACAAAATAGAAGATTTTGCTTTAGTACTTTACTTGGAGGGGGAGAGGCTTAAAAACATATTGTTTCATTTCAGTACTCCCATTATATAGTTAATATAAAATAAATGATTTGACACAATCAAAAACTGAATGCAGGAAAGATGACCACTCTCCTTTAAAACAATGCACCTCCTCAAATTTAGGTTACAGGTAACAAGTGTCTAAAGTTTGTTTGTAAAGTAATGTTAATAAACAATACTATAATTTTACAGGTCTAAACTTAAGCTCCACATATACCCAATTTAACAGAGGTCTATATTAAAGGAATGAATGCTCTTAAATACAGTAGAAGCCTACAAACATTTTCAAGGACTCTAGAGAAACACAAGTCAAATACAGAAACAAGACAACAGTAATTCAGTAATTACCTTTCAGGTCCTGAAATACTTCTGGAGCTTCCCCATATTTTAGTAGTTAATTCTAGCATATGAAACACTACTCTCAAAACCACTGAAATAATTCTACTTAAGTTTTTTGTTACTGGCTATTTTCAGAAAGGGTACTATTGGCCTATGAAAACCACAACTCACTGAAGATGTTCGCTAAAGGCCTCATATGTCACCAAATACATCACTCCCTTAAATTTAAAATCACTGAATTTAGAGAAGCATTAAGCCTATTTGAAACATAGTGGCCACAAAGTTGTAATTCCCACCTATTAAAGCCTGAAAGAGGTTGCTCTGAAATATGTTAATAACCCGTTCAATGGAACTTCTGAGCTGTCTATCTTCAGTTTGACTTAGTTTCGAGCGATATTCTTCCAACAGGTGCAACGCTCTCTGGGTATCTGAAAAGAAAAGTTTAATATTATTATATACATATCTAACTGTGCACATAACATTGTTTTGCAATAAAGTATCACATGCAAGGGCAAAGAGTCCTATAAGATATCTACACAGTTCCTCAAATCTTCTAAGTCAACAGTTCATGTAAACAAATTCCCTAGCATGACCAGATTCTTGTTAAAACACTAGAATAGAAAAAAACAAACCAAGAAAGTCAGTAGTTTCTAATAATAGTGTACATTAGTAGTTTACAATCATAAAAGTCCACCTAGTCAAGTATTTGAAATTTAGTTTCAGATTCCTTGATAGACAACAAAAGCAGTTCTTTTACAATTTGCCAATATAACCTAAATTGTCAGTGCTTCAGAACATTCTTAGTATCTCACAGTTGCTCACACAGTAGGGTTTAGTAACAGTGATAAAATGAAATACTAAAACACCAATTCAGAGTTTTTTAAAAGACACGGTGGGGTAGTTAACAGCTTCTCTAATCCCTAAAGAGACATTATAAAGTAAGTTTGACAAACATTTCGGTGTTTCCATCTTCTGAAATGTGAGGCTTAGATTCCCTAAGCAATAAAGGTAGAACACTGCTGTTTCTTTAAAGCTACACAAACATTTTTTTAAAGGCAATCACAAAACTGTCATGGGGGGGGGGGGGGAAGCAAGTGGCATTCCCAAGAGAGTTCCGAAATTAATTCTCACCTTGTTTCCGGACCGGCATTTTTCTCCAGAATCTGGAAGCGGGCACACACCTTCAAAAAAAAAAAAAAAACCAAAAAAAAAAATCAAACAGAAAGATTAAGAGAAAGAGAGGAAAAAAAAAAAAAGGTCAGGATTCTGGTTAAATTAGTATTTTCCTAAGAGTAGAAAAACTCCCAGCCTTATCAGAAATGCCCACATTCCAAAGTTTCCCCAAGTGAAAGCAAGAGCCTTAACCTCTCTCCGCAGTGTCAACCCACCCAGAAACGCTGCTCTCTCCCGGGCTGGGGTCGGTCCCTGCTCCCCGAGAACAAAACCTCCTCCAAAGCTTCCCCCTCCCCAATGGTACCTAAAAGCCTAGCGGCGGAGCCACCACCTCCCAGACCCCCAACCCAACCACACCCCCACCCACCCCAGGGGGGAAGGCGGGAGTGGAGGCGCTCCGACCCTCGGGCCCCCCAGCCAGGGCGGTGGCGGGGTGCGTGGCGGTGGGGGGGATCGCACGGCCGGTGCCCCCGCGCCGCTCCGCTCGGGCCCCCTCCTCTCGCTTGCCTTTCTCCGAGCTCGGCTCCGCCAGCGGAGATCGCACAGGACAGCGGCCGCTCTCCGCGACGCCCTCGCGCCCCACATGCACACCTCCACGGGCCCCCACACCTGCGGCGCCGCCACCAAGTTCCTACGAGCGGCGGACGCCGGGTGCGCTCCGGCCGGACACGGAGCAGCTCCCCCGCCCGGCCCCGTTCCACGTACCCCGCCCCGCCCCGGGCCAGAGGAGCTCGTCTGAGGGGGTGAGGGGACAGAAGGGGAGGAGCTCCCCTCGGCGGCCGCACCCACGGCTTCTCCCAGCACCTCAGGACGTGGCCAGTAAACTGGCTCGCCGGCTCGCCCACTCGCCACCGGGCCGCCCCACCCCCGGAACCTCGCCTCTTTCCGCGCCCCCAGTCGCTCTCCCCCCAAACTTTCCGCCAAGATGGCGGCCCCGAGCTGGATTGCCGCGCTCCCACGTGACTGTCTTCCCGCGTTCTCAGCCAATCAGAAGTGAGGAGGCGGCTCGCGCCGAGCCCGGGGCTCGCAGAGCTGCTACCTTGGGGCTGCACAGGGGAGGGGGACGCCGAGACGGCTGAGGAGCTGCGAGGGGAACTGGCCGGGCATCCCCCGGGAAGCGGCTCCCTTAAAGGCGCGGTCGTCCAGTGGCTCCGGAAACACCGGAATTGACACATAGACTCTACAGGTGGTCCGGAGTGGCTCCGGGACAGCCCAGCCCGTCTTCACCTCGCCCAGAGCACACCGTAGTGAGCGGCCGGCCCGAGGCTCGGAGCTAGGAGCGCGCCCAGCCCCGCCGGGTCCGGTGTGGAAAGAGACATGGCCTCACCTATGACCTATCCGAGACTTGACCCCACTGACCACGTGCTGTCTCCAACTTCAAGGCAGGAATGATCGTCTGGCGTCCTCGGGGATGGGTCTCCAAAGGGGAAAAGCGGACTTGCAAAATTAATTGCGCCACCCTTGTTTGGGGGCGGAGGAGGGCGGGACTTGGGAGGTGGGGGAAAGGGAGAAGATGGGGGTGGGGAGGGGATCTATGTTGCCTTCCACTCGGTACTGATTTTTTGTTGTTAGCATTCGCCTCTCAGTGAAAGGTTTGAGGAGTTTAAGTAAGAGGATGTAAAACACGGAGACTAATCAATCTGGTAAAAGTTTGAGGAGTTCGGAGGATTTTTAAATCTTAGCGGTTAATACCAAATAGGAGTGTAGTTAAGGGTGGGGAGAGATGGTTTGTTCATTCAGTTTTTCATTCGTTCGTTCCCTACCCACCCCCACACTTGCTTACCGAGCCAGCCAGTCGTCTCAGACCTTACTCAAGTTCTGGCGTCCCTTTGAAAGGACTCACCTGTAGCCTCCTTCCGGAAACGGAGTCGCATTCTGCAAGCACAGCGCCTACATGGTTTTAAAAGTCGTGCATCTCAGACCCTAACTAGTTAGTTGACAGTGATTTGCTCCCAACCGTGCTACCCGGCTTGCAGAAGGGGAATCTCGGAAAGCTCTTCAAGTCACTCACTGCCCAGCTCTTCCTCTGTCTTAATGATAAGGACTTCCCTTCCCTGCTGTGAGGTCCTGGAGAAAAGTTGGCCCAAGGTCACCCAGAGTTAGTGACATAACCGGAAACCTGGATAGGATTTATTAAAACGTTCCAATACAGCTGACAGCCTTTCAGTGCCGCTGGATCCAATCGATAATGGAGGGAAGTCTTAGGAGCCTTGCAGGGTTCCCATAACAGCCAATCAAGAGTTAAGATGACCGCTGCGTTTCACTTTTGGATTACACTGAAGAAGACTGATTTTCACTTTAGGATTACACTTAAGAAGACTGATTTTCGAGAATCTCAACTTAAGAGCTCACTTAGACCCATACTTAATTGGAAGAAACTGAGATCCAGTAAGAGAAAAGAACTTCCCAAGGCCATATAAACTAATCAGTGACAGTAACCCACAACTCTCTTCTTTTGGATTCATCCCAGGGCTGGATCCTGTGATTTTGGACAACTATGATTTTTCCACGATGATTTTGAACAACTTGGTACTGGTGTTTTGGGAGACTGGCAGCAGATTTTTTTTTTTAACTTTGCTAGATCAATCGTGCTAGGTAGGATCTTGAGCAACAGTTAAAGCAACATTACATAGAGGAAATGGACAAGAGAGTCCTATGGGGTGAACTCCTAAAAGGTCTTTAATAGAAGGATGGGGATTATTAATAGTGAAAATGTCTGGCAGCACATATTCATTATATTATTATCCGGACTTTATTGGTGAACTGCCAACGGAATGGTTTTTTTTTTTAAAGCCATTCTAAGAATAGAATTTCTTTAGGATTCAGAAGGGAGAAAAGTGGATCGGGAAAGGAGGAAAGTCACTTGCTAGGCAATTGGGATAGAAATAAGTGAGATCCAAGCTCTGCTTTCCCAGTACCTAAAGCCTCAGCTCATATAAGGCCAATGAGCTTTTCCCAGGAATCATCAGTGTTGTCTTAATTGTCCTCTGAAGAAAAAAAAGAGGAGTAACAGGAAGATATGTACCCTTTTCTTGCCATCCACTGTGAAAACCCTATTTAGTTGTCAATAATGTCTAAAAACAGGATTGAACCCAGTATTCTGCCCGTAGTAGCTAGGACTGGTTCCAAGTGTAGTAAGAAGGGCCTTCCTATTTGTTCTCCATTTCTGTCCATCTGTATTGGTTATTTGTAGGTACATGACAAATTCCTCAAAGCTTAGGAGCTTAAAGCATAATAGTTGAGTGACTTAAGAAAAATTATTCTATGGACCATGAAATCAGGATGAGAATAGTTGGGTGGTTCTGGCTCAGGATCTTATGAAGTTATAGCCAAATTGTCTATGGGGGCTGCAGTCCTTGAAAAGCTTTTGTAGGATGAAGAGAAGCTCTTTCAACATGGCTCATCCACATGAATAGTAAACCAATGCTTGGCATTGATGGATGACCTCAATTTCCCACCAGGAAGACCTTCTGTAGGACTCAGTGTCTTTCCCCCAGAGCAAGTGATCCAAGAGTGCAAGGAAGACACCGTAGTATCTTTCATGACCTAGTCTCAGAAGAAACACTCTTGGTTCATTTTAGTACCTCAACTATAAAGAAGAGATTTATCACAGTTCTAAAAGTTAAGAAAGCCAAAGTTTAAAAAGATCAGTACCCCAGCAGATCTCATATATATTAAGAGCCCTGTTCCTCATAAGTATTTTCTTGAATCTTCATATAGAAAAAAAAGCAGACAAGCTTCTCTAGCCTCTTCTAAGGGCAACAATGTCACTTATAAGGGCTCTTCTCCTATGACCTAAACATCTCCCTTAGGGGAGTATTCAAGGATATGAATATGAGAAGGTAAGAATCATCTTGGCGGATGACTGCCATTTTACTTGTGAAATACAATGACATTTGTATTTTTTTTCAAATAACTTTTCTCAGCGTCTTCTTACTTTATGTAGCTAAATGCATTAGGGCCCACTAGAAGATCTGATTATCTATCTTACCAACCTCTTCATAAAAATATTTGTGTACATGCATATACCCATGCGTGCATGCACACACATTCAAATAAAAGAAGATACTTCTACAAGAAGATATTAGTGGTTAACGTTGTTCGTACAACTTTGCAGCTCCAGGCTTTGGAATCACAGGAGAATGTCTTAATCTCCCATTCTTTGATTGAGATGCCCAAGATTGGTCTCAGTATTGTCTCGCAGCTCCAAATTTCCCAACCAACTTTCTATCCAAGCTGCCTCTGTAGCTTCACATCTATGTCTTTGTCTTCTCCCTGTGTCTAGGCCCCCAGCTTGTCCTCTGTTAAAATGTCCAGGTTCTATCAGACTCTACTGCATGTTGAACTCTTAGTTCAGCAGAGTCCTTAAAAAGAAAGGATGTAATGCTTAAGAAAAGAAAAAGGCTATGCCAATCTATGAAACTCTTATCTCTTACCAACAAAAAGCTGGAAGTGGAGAAATGGCTCGTGATAGATGCCAACTGTGAGTGGAAAAAGCCTAGTGAGAGTGCAAGGTACTGAGTTCAAGCCCCAGTACCTGCACACACACATAATAAAGAGAAAGGCTATGCCAGTTTAGACTGCAAGAAGAGAAACAGTGTCAAAAATGATGGAAGTGACCATAGTGGTCAGATTGCTATGAGAGAGCCCAGTAGCATATCCTGGCAGAACACTTTAAAAGAAATGTAGACAAACTAAGACCTGGAAAAAAGAGAATAACGAGTAGACACGTATATGAAACATCCTAGATTCCAGGAGCACTTGTGGGGGTGGGGAGTGGTGAAGGAAGGGGAGAGGACTCTTGAGAGTTTGGCTTTAATCTTCAAAAAAGGCTTATTTTGTATATTCAGGAGACAATTACAACCAGTGGATGAAAATTATAGACATGCAGGAAGGTCTTCCTTAACATGTTATGTCAGAACTCAAAAATTCCCAAAGGTGCTGGGAATTTCCTGTGAGAAAGAAGTTGATTGAACGCATCAGGACTTCCTTGTTGAAGAATGGCAGATCTAAGATAGAAAGTTAAGCTAAATAGTCTCTGCTATTAGTACCATTTCCTCTACATCAACAGTCCAGTCTACCCAGTTTAGGTGGTACCAACACTGACTTCTTTCTCATGCATAATTCTTATCAGAGTAAAAGACACATGTTAAAACTAATTTCCTTTAAAATATGGACAGCTGCCTATCTCCACTATTAGCAACTAGGCATTAAACTCATGGCTTTTAATGGAGGATAACCAAATTTACATGCTATAGTGGGTTCCTGTGGATGTTGGGCAAATAACTGCATCCCATATAAACTTGAACACCCTTCTACCTGTATAGCCTTTTGCATAGGGTTTTAAGACAAATTTAATTCATTTTAGTCTTAAGGAATCCATGAACAAACTTACTCAGTATGATTTCCAACTTTGCAGAGGAGGACGCTAAGGAAGAAAGAAATAACAATGCAGGGCTGGTAATATGGCCTAGTAGTAAAGTGCTTGCCTCGTATATATGAAGCCTTGGGTTCGATTCCTCAGCGCCACATATATAGAAAAAAGCCAGAAGTGGCACTGTGGCTCAAGTGGTAGAGTGCTAGCTTTGAGCAAAAAGAAGCCAGGGACAGTGCTCAGGCCTTGAGTTCAAGCCCCAGGACTAGCAAAAAACAAAACAAAACAATGTAAAACACCACAGCTAGTGGATCATAAAGCTAAGACATTTCATTCATTGTTTTCTTTACCATTAGTTGTCTTTCTCTACTTGGCCCCTTTCTAAGGTAAAAATAAAAGTAAGTGTGTGTGTGTGTGTGTGTGTGTGTGTGTAAAGACAGGCATGTAAGAGCTAGAGAGAGAGAAATAGATAAACAGACTAAGAAGAGAGAAGTTGATTTAGACAAAGTAAAGCACAAGTAAATGGCTAGTTTCTATATTTATCATATATTTGAACAGTGGAGACAATTTTGATGGAAATAGGAATGTTTCCCTGACCCTCAAATAAATATCCATATCCTTGTTTTATGTTATGACAAGGTCACCTGGTTTTTTGTTGTTTTGAGTTCCCCTCTAACAACAGGGTGTGTTTAAAACATCCTGTAGGGATGAGATTGGTAGGCAGTGTGAACATGTATGGAGATATAACAATGAAATCCCTTTCTGTGGAACTAATATAAGCTAAAAGAATACAATGAAATGAAAAACACCCTGAAGCTTCCTTCTCTCCTTCCTTTACCCTGCCAAGTAGCCTTGAGTATGAATGAGAAGTTTTATAGATGCATGAGACACAGACGTCGGGGGCTCTCAGATACCATAGAGTGTCATCCCCTTGATTGACAGATGGAAGAACTCCCAGATTGTGTCAGTACACAATTAAAAGCATCATCTTATACAGCAGTTATGTCACACTTCAGCAATAATCAATCTTCTTACAGAGAGCAGTGCAATGGTAAGGGCGAATTAGCAATTTTTACTAAAGGAACATGTAACCAACATTGTCTTTTTGTTTTTGAAGAACTCATGGTATTGACCAAATTATAGCATCTTATATTGAAGTCTTCAGGATTACACTGGAGTCTACAGGAGGTGGCTCCTCACCACAACCTCCTGCCAGGAGGATTACCAGTGTCTGTTCAAAGAAGGCCCCAGGTATTAGGATGATCCTTTTCTAAGGGGATAACACAAACTTAATTGGAATTGAAAAAGTGCTATTAGGATTTTATGTTTTTAATATTTTTAAGTTGTATTCCATTTCTGAGATTTGGCCTCACAGAATTCTTCTAAGCAAAAAACCTGAGAGATCTATCATAATTGAACGTGGATTGAGTCAAATGACCAATTACATTCAGGATACAAATCTGCCACAGCCTTCCAAAAAACAGGTTTTTTGTGTCAGTCTTTTCATTTGGGGGAGTGACACTAGAGTTATAATTTTCCTGTTTCTTGTGGTGTACAACCTTAAGTTCCTTTATTTTCTTTTTCATTTTGCATTCACAGCAAGAACAAGAAAGACAAAGAATCATTGAAATCTTACTCTTTATCTACATTTCCTTTGGATTAGATTAATTTCTTCCCAAGATAATTTTAGCTGAGATTAAATATTCATAATTAAAATATCTTACCTTTTATCAACCGGTTAGACTATAGCTGAACAAACTTTTCCAAATATGCTCCGAAGTAATACTTTAAAAAATTTTCCCAATTCAAATGTCCTCTCAAAAACTGAAAATATTCACAAGTTTGGTATTACTTGAAATAGCAAATTACTCCATGAATAAAGTTGAATCTGAAGAGTGTGGGGAAATAACTATGGATCAACAATTAAAAGAGGATGTTACCAATTGCTTATGAAGATGAACACAGTAATTTAGAAAATGAGAGGAGCAAATATTTAATATGAAATACTGAAATAATGTAGAGAAGTTTAGTCAAAGAAACAAAGTTATATCCTTTTTTCCTCTCAGAAAAATCACTCCTAAAATATTAGGACACGAACAAATGTATTCTTCTATCCTTGGTAAAACTAAGAGCCTTTAATAAACGCCAGCAAGAGAGAAAGCATATGGAGAATTGGTGAAATACAAACTGTAAACAGTAGGGGAAAATTACACACACACACACACGAGAGGAAGAGGGGAGTGAGTTTTCTTACCTTATAATAGGGTCATGTCCTGATAAGCCCATTGTATATCAAAACTGTCCCAAAATACATCCTATACATTTAAGCTACTGAATATCATATCTTAGGCTAGCCTATCAAACATTTTCAGAATATTTACACTAGCGAACAGTAGACAAAATTACCTAAAACAAAGTCTATTTTATAACAAAATGCTGAATATGTTACATACTTTACTGAACACCTATATTCAAAAAAACACTAGCAATACAATATATTATAGAATATCAGTTGTTTATTCTTTTGACAGAGTGACAAATTGAGAGCTACAGCATCACAAGAGAGTGTTGTAGGGTATATCACTAGCCTGGAGAAAGGTCAAAACTCATCATTTAAGGTATATCATCATAAAATGGAAAAATCATAACCCAAGCCATCTTTTTTTTTTCAAATTTTTATTATCAAACTGATGTACAGAGAGGTTACAGTTTCATACGTTAGGCATTGGATACATTTCTTGTACTGTTTGTTACCTTGTCCCTCATGCCCCCCTCCCTCCCAAGCCATCTTAAATACTACCTCAGAGCAAAAAAAGCTCAACAACAGAAGCCTAGCTCTGAGTTCAAGTCCCTAGACCAGCACAAAAAAGAAAGAAGGAAGGAAGGAGAGAAAGAAATACAGAAAAAGCATATTAGCTAAGCACTGGAGGCTCACACCTGAAATCCTAGCTACTCAGCTCTCAGCTGAGATTTGAGAGTCAAGGTTCAAGGTTCAAAGCCAGCCTGGGAAGCAAAGTTAGAATTTTACCACCAACTAACTAGCCAGAAGCCAGAAATGGAGATGTAGCTCAAGTGGTAGAGTGCTATCCTTGAATGTGAGAAATCTAACAGTAACTGGGTACTGAGTTTAAGCGCTAGTACTGGTGCATGTAAGTGCACGTGTACACACACAAACACACACACACCCATACAAATCTGCTCATTAAACAGAAGTAATGTCTCTACCTGGAAGATACCCTTCAGACAGAAAAATTCAATCCTCTTAAAAAAAAAAAAATTGGGCTGGGGATATGGCCTAGTGGCAAGAGTGCTTGCCTCCTATACATGAGGCCCTGGGTTCAATTCCCCAGCACCACATATACAGAAAACTGCCAGAAGCGGCGCTGTGGCTCAAGTGGCAGAGTGCTACCCTTGAGCAAAAAGAAGCCAGGGACAGTGCTCAGGCCCTGAGTCCAAGCCCCAGGACTGGCCAAGAAAAAAAAAAAAAGAATGAATGCATACTTATAGTTGGGAAGTTCCCAATAAAAGTTAAGCTGAACCATCATAAAAATGCAAGTCGAGGGCTGGGAATGTGGCTTAGTGGTAGAGTGCTTGCCTACCATGGACGAAGCCCTGGATTCCTTTCCTCAGCACCACATAAACAGAAAAGGCAGGAAGTGACGCTGTGGCTCAAGAGGTAGAGTGCTAGCCTTGAGCAAAAATAAGTCAGGGACAGTGCTCAGGCAGAGTCCAAGCCCCAGGACTGGCAAAAAAAAGGCAAGGAGATATGAATTCACATCCACTAGGATGGCTGTAAGCAAGAAGATACATGTCATTACCATATAAATGAGTTATTATTATAACCAGGAATGAAGAAAAATTAATTAGAAGCTTCTGGATTAAAATGTTTTAGCAAAACAAGAGCATAAACCAGGAAAGAACATAGAATCTAAGGAACAGAAGATCCAACATGAAATAGATGAAGGGAGTTCCCAGGATGTTGAATTCATACAGTTTCAGGATTCTAGTCAGCTAACAGGACTTTGAGAGAAAGTAGTTTGAATGAGATGTTTGAAAGATTCCAGGGTTGATGTAGCCAAGAGAGTTAATGTGGGCCAAGTAAACTCTTTAACAGGGTTGATTATATGGATAATTATATGGGAAGATTTACAGAACTATTGTAGGATTAACTCCAGGAAAACTAAAAAGTATAATCTCTGTATACTATGTGTCCCTAAAATATAGGGGTTTTGTTTTTGTTTTTCTGCTTGTTTTGTTTTTGTAGCTTTAATTTAACAGATGCTTTAAAAGCTGCTTTTGCTGAAAAGCACTAATTACTTACTTGCGCTCATAAATTTACTGAAAGCAGGCATTCCAGCTTCCACGTTGTATCTGTGTCCTTTGTCCTGAGCCATTCTTTCTTTCTTTCTTTTTTTTTTTTTTTGCCAGTCCTGGGGCTTGGACTCAGGGCCTGAGCACTGTCCCTGGCTTCTTTTTGCTCAAGGCTAGCACTCTGCCACTTGAGCCACAGTGCCGCTTCTGGCCGTTTTCTGTATTTGTGGTGCTGGGGAATTGAACCCAGGGCCTCATGTATAGGAGGCAAGCACTCTTGCCACTAGGCCATATCCCCAGCCCCTGAGCCATTCTTTCTGATGTCATTTTGCCTCCATCTTGCACTCCAGAAAGAACTAGACTACCTTCCAACATCAGTGATTAGGCCTTACCTAATCAATCTGGAAACAATGGGCTGTCAGGCCACCTGCTGCCATCTCTGCCACCAGATCATACCTGGGACTAAGACTGCTTAACTATGCATTTCTCTCTCCCCCCACATCCCCAGTTCTTTGTCTATTTAAATATATAACCCCTGTCCGGATTGAAGCAGACTGAAGATGGGGTAAAGTGCTGTCTCCCTGTGACTGCCATGTAATAAATCTCCCTTCTCTGCCCCTCACTCACCATGTCTCTTCATTTGGTATATAGGGGTGAATGGTTAGATCTGACACTTAAAAGCCCAGACATTTAGGGCTGGAGTCTAAAACTCCAGTTTCATTAACAATAAAAGCATACCAACAATTACTGATTTCCTAACAGAAAGAAGTGCATTTATTATTGGAGAATGGGAGTCACTGTACTAAAAGCTTCACCTATTGTAATAGAAAGCCTTTCGATTGCATCACCTGCTGAACAAAAATACCAGTTTCCACATTATTTAGAAATATAGAAGTTGATACTAGAAGAAACAGCTGAAAGAATCTAAAGATTCTCTCCAGAATGAGATAGGAGTAGCAGAGAAGGGAGGAGAGGGCAAGAAGGAGGGAGAGAGGCAGGGAAGGAGGCAGGATGGAAGAAAGGATGGAAGAAGGAGGTGCTGCATGCTGTAAATGCTGTTGTTGCTGTTGACACCCCTCCAGCAGAATGAACCAGCTGGAGGAAAGGGCCCTTCACAGGAAGAGCACAAGAGAGTAGAATCTTCCCCTTGAAATCTGTCTTTGTGTTCTCTAAGAAGGCTTGAATGTGATTCTGCCTTTAGATCATTTTTAAAGTACTTCTCAGAACCTTCCTAATTCAGTATGTGTGTGAGTCCCTAACATTCTTAGAAATGAATTAGAAGATTGTAAGGAAAAAATGTCAAACTCCAAAAGTCATGAAGAAAAAACAACAACACTCCAAGTAAAAAATCACTATTATTGGCATCCAGTATTAATGCTGTAGTTTGTATTCTGATGCTTCTCAGAGTGTATATATAAAACAAATTTACTAATTTTAAAATTAAGTAGCTGGGGCTAGAGGAAGAGTTCAGTGATAAAGCATTTGCTTCGCATGTATGAGATCCTGGTTCTGTTCCCAGAACCAAGGGGAGGGGAACTAATACCTGCCTATGATTTAAAAATAAAACTGTCAATAGTTAACAAGTATGATTACCAACAAAAATTGTTCTCCATTCCCACTCTTCCCCACTATCACATTATAATAAGTTTAGAAATCACTTTGCATTCAGAGATGCCAAAGGAATTGGGGAAAAAGGTCATTTTAAAAAAAAACCTAGCTGCTATATATGTTGAAAAACTAAGTCTACATACAGACAATGGCTGGACCAGATATGACTATTGGATTGTGAGTTACAACTTCTGCAATGATTGTTTGAAAAGGAACAAAGACTTGATGGGAGAGATGAGGGAGAATGGTGGATAGAAGGGGTAACATCAATCTAGATATACTGCACTCATAAACAGATATGCTGAATTGAAACTCCTTTGTAAAACTACTTAAAGATCATAAAATAAAATAATACAATAATGAGAATAAGAAAGAATAGGACTCACTCAGGGACTATCAGCATTCCTAACTTTTGCTCTTGCTTCTAATTTGAAACCAACCAGAGAAAGACAGAATACAACCCAAAACATTCATATATTGTGCCTTACTTCTAGTGATTTCGCCGCCAATCAGAGTGTGCCTGCAGATTTCCTTTGTTGTATTCTCCCCCCACCCCTACCCTTTTTTTTTTTTTTTTCGTTTTCTTTTCTGGTAGTGGTATTGGATTTTGAACTCACCACCTGAATGTTTGCTAGGCAGGAACTCTACCACCTGAACCCTTATGCCCAGCTCTTTCTGCTTTAATTATTTGTTGGATAAAATCTCACTTTTTTTTCTGAGACCATCCTTGGACCCCAAAACTCCTTCCTATAGCTCCTATGTAGCTGGAATTAGAAGTGTATACCATCATTGCCAGCTTATTTATTGGAATGAGGTTTCACTTGTTACCTGTGATCTTCCTACTCTCCACTGCTTTCTGGAGTAGCTGGGATTATGGACATGAGCCACAGTACCTGGATTTTTCTTATTCTCCTGTAAGGCTTCCCTTATAGGCTCTCTCCCTTGCTATTGCAAATTCTGCATACATGCCTCTGTTGGTTCTCATCCATTACTTATTGCTATAATAGCAAGAAAAAGTTCTTAAAAGGAGTAAACATGACAGTTTTATAATAGAATAGTTGTTGAGACTGCTACTTCAATAAAAGCCTTATTCATTACATCATTTGTTTAAATAATATGGATTACGAATGTGCTTTGAGCCAGACCCTAACATAAATTGCTTTTCTCTAGGACAGATTTGTTAAGGAAGGAAACCACATAGCTTAAATCTTGTGAGTTGCAAGTTCAAATCCTTATTGTAGTTTGTAGCAGACAAACTACTTCAAACTTTCAGTTTCTTTAGTTACACATGAACAAAGAGAAGCATGCAGCAATGAATATAATGCTTGAAAAAGAATTACTACTGGTCTGGAAATATGGCCTAGTGGTAGAGTGCTTGTCTCATATACATGAAGCCCTGGGTTTAATTCCTCAGCACCACATATTTAGAAAAAGCCAGAAGTGATGCTATGGCTCAAGTGGTAGAGTGAGCAAAAAGAAGCCAGGAACTGTGCTCAGGCCCTGAGTTTAAGCCCTAAGACTGGCAAAAAAAAATATATATATATATATACTATTAAAAATGGTTTTCATGCAGTTTATGTCTGCCTGCCTTTCTTCCTTTCTTTTGTGCCATTGCTGTGGCTTAAACTCAGAGCCTGGGTACTGTAATCCCTTAGCCTTTTTATCTCAACACTAGCACCCTACCACTTGAGCCATAGCTCAATAAGAATCTCACAGACTTTTCTGCCTGGACTGGCTTTGACCCAGGGTTCCAAACTCTCAGCCTTCTAAGTGGTTAGGATTCCAAGGCATAGCCAACAGTAATGGACTTTATTTATTTCTTTTAAATATCTCAATAGTTCTGAAGGTATGTGAAACTATTTTTAGAGCCATGGTCTTATATTCAATTTACTAATGCAGACCAAAGGTTTTCATTAATAAAATTGGCAAAGTGCCTGAAAATCTTTCCCTCTAGGGAATGATATTCTGGTAAGTTTTACTAAAGATGACATTTTCATTAGCACGGCTAATGAGCTATGCTTATTTCTTTTGGGAGCAGTGATTTATTAAAAGAATTAAAAGTTGAAAAAATACCAAGAGGATTATACTCATTCATTTTACATATGACCACAATATTTGCAATACAAAAATTAGTGAGTATTCCCAACAGTCATAGGAGCTTTTAAACACGGCATAATTTTGGGTATTGCCATTAAGAAAGCATTGCACCATTGCTCATTAGAAGGATAATGTCATTATAATAGCTTTACTCTGAGGCATAAATCAGTTAAATGAAACACCAGAAAAAGAAAGGCAAAAGATTGTTTGGTGAATCATTCTTGCTCCATGGTTTGGTGGCTCTATACTGAGCCAGAAAAAGAATGTAACTACTGGCTTAACTTCAAATCTTCTAAGGAAATACCACAAGAGATGTAATTCCTATAACTAGTCTCTAGGCTTCACAATGTCTGCTCGTGAAGTTGTCTGTTTACCCAGCCTTGCGAGTTAATTGTGAATGAATCAAGACAGAATAAAAACTCAACGATAATACAGCACTTAGGAAGATCTTGGAGCAGTGATTTTGTTTTTTGTTTTTTGTGGGGTTTTTTTTTTTGTTGTTGCCAGTAATGGAGCTTGAACTCAGGGCCTGAGCACTGTCCCTGGCTTCTTTTGCTCAAGTCTAGCACTCTACCCCTTGAGCCACAGTGCCACTTCTGGCTTTTTCCATATATGTGGTGCTGAAGAATGGAACCCAGGGTGTCATGTATACAAGGCAAGCACTCTACCACTAGACCATATTCCCAGCCCCTGGAGTGGTGATTTTGATCTTCTTTCCACTAGGACCTAACACTGGCAACTTAGGAAGACTGAAGCTGTTCTGGACCAAAATGCCAGGTAGTTGAGATCAGGACAAGGGCAAGCTCAAGCCAGCCCATTCATGTGTCTTGTTTAGGTTGGGATCACCTGAGGAGCACTATCAGATTACTGCAGATTGGTGGATCTGTTCTCCAAAGCTAAACCAATGAGCACAGAAAGGAAAATTGTACTGTGTTTTGGATCTGGTCTGTGAGCACAGAGTCCCACTGAAGGCTTTATCAAATTGATTATGGAGAGGATTCAAGCAGGAATGAGCAAGAGCAACCTCTTTCTCTTTTTCTTCTGCCAGTACTGGGGCTGGAACACAAGTCCTTGTACTCTCACTCACCTTATTCACTCATGACTGGTTCTCTACCACTCGAGTCACCTCTCCACTTCCAGCTTATTGCTGTTAATTGGAGATAAGAGTTTCATAGCCATGCATGGGTGGCTTATACCTCTTATCCTAGCTACTCAGGAAGCTGAGATCTGAGGATCACTGTTTGAAGCCAGACTGGCTTGAAAAGTCCCCACGAGAGTCCTGTCTCAAATTAACGACCAGAAAACTGGAAGTGGCTCTATGTCTCTAGTAGAGCACTAGACTTGAGTAAAAAAGAGCTCAGGGACAGTGCCCAGTACCTGGGCTCAAGCCCCAGGACACACACACACACACACACACACACTCTCTCTCTCTCTCTCTCTCTCTCTCTCTCTCTCTCTCTCTCACACACACACACACACAGAGAGAGAATAATTTTGTAGATTTGACTGCAGATTAAGATTTGTTTGGGTAGGCTGGCTTTGAACTTTGACCCTAACATCTCTCAGCCTCCTAAGTTGTTAGGATTTTAGATGTGAGACTGGTGCCTAGATAGAGAGACTTGTATTGAGAGAAGGCTCTTGCTCCATGTGCCATCATTCTCAATGATGGGACTGTGACTAGCTCATCACACTGCCGGCATATCAAAGACATTGGGAAGCCCTAGTTAGTGCTTTCTGGAAAACTGTGTGCGTCCTCCTGCACCAAGGACATCCCACATCAAGAGGGTCCCACATGGGAGGCACACGAGGACAATGCTGATGGATGGTTGTTGACTCTAGGAGGAGCCTAGGCCTCCAGAAACTCTAGAGATTGATCAAGTCTCAAGCCCAGTTCTCCATGAACAGGTCATATACACCATCAAGTAGAAAGGTAAATACTTTAGGAACAGGAAAGTCTTAATTCTTCTGCACATTCAGATAGGCTTTTATAGGGATTATTAATCCCTGAACTCCAAAAGAAAAGACTGACATTGTTATCAGAATATTCTAGCGATGAAAATTTGACATGTGATAGACTCAATCCAAGCATAACGTTGTCTTCAATAACATTTTTTTCTAGTTGATATGCTAGTGAAGAAACATTTAAAAACAGAAAAGCAAAGAAGAAAAAAAATAACCCAAATTACACAACCTAAAGATAACTGCCAACTAACATTTGTTGTGGATATTTCTAGTATTTTCCATGCATATACATTTTTTCTTATAAAAATAGTATTGTATATGTTATTTTGTCAACCCCATTTCTTGCCTAGGGAATTTTACATTTATTTCTCTGCTTCAAAGAGCGTTAGGTCATAAGAAAGACAGAAACTTCAAGAGATATTAATTATTGAAAACATGTGTGCTACACTTCAGCTTAAGCACTAAACATTCAGGTTAAGCACTAAACATTTCCTTACTTAAAATGATTACTAAACATATGTATCATGTATACTAAACACATGTACCAGTGAACATCTGATAAACTAGACATCAGGAGATATGAGTAATTCTAGAAATATTCTGCCCATCAACTCAATGACCAAATTAACTCAATAGTGTTTTTATAGATAAAGTTCAAATTCTTTTCTTTGTGTGTGTGCCTGTACAGAAACTCAAATTCAAGTCCTTGAGCTCACTTGGCTTTCTTGCTCATGATAGTGCTCTATCACTTGAGCCATGCCTCCAGTTCATTTGTTTTGTTGGTGATGGTGGTTATCATGGTGCTTGAACTCAGGGCTTAGGCACTGTCCCAAGCTTTTTTGCTCAAGGCTAGCACTCTACCACTTTGGGCCACAGTG
The DNA here is from genome assembly GCF_023159225.1 of Perognathus longimembris pacificus. Classification (NCBI taxonomy): domain Eukaryota; kingdom Metazoa; phylum Chordata; class Mammalia; order Rodentia; family Heteromyidae; genus Perognathus; species Perognathus longimembris. The sequence continues at coordinate 52,219,721 of NC_063165.1, forward strand.
CCACTTTTAGTTTTCTGGCCATTAATTTGAGATAAGAATCTCACAGGGACTTTTCAGTCCAGGCTGTCTTCATACTGTGATCCTTATATCTCAGCCTCTTGAGTAGCGAGGATTACAGGTGTCAGCCACCAGCACCTTGCTTTATTTCATTTAGTTATTTTATTAGAAATAGCCTTAGGAACTTTTGTGCTCAGGCTGGCTTTGAACTCAAATCTCAGCCTTTTGAATAGCTAGGTTATGTTTTGGGGAAGCAGGTAAAAACTCTGATTTAATAAGAAGTGGTTTGTGGGCAACACATGGAATGTCACCCCTCCCCAACTGTGTGTTGCCCTGCACATTGTGGGTACAGGACAGAGGCAGCATGTTGGGTGTTGGGATCAGCCTGTTCAGACTTGAATCTTGGCTCCACAGAACTGAAATTGGTGATATGAACAGGTTACCCTCTCTGTGCTCCCATCTCTTCCCCTACAAAATGAATAACAATAGCTCCTGTTTCAGAGGATTGCTGTGAAGACTTGAGAATGACAGTAAAGCAATTAGCTTTGTGCCTGGCATCTGCTGACTGTCTGGTACACGATAATTCTTATTACTAGGTGTTAAGAACCTAATAATACTCTTCCCTTCTTTTATCCTGGGACAGAGGTTACATGGAAGGTGGCAATGGAACACAGAAGGAGAACCGGCCTTTTTGGATCCCTAACTGATTAAACAAGATAATTTAAAAATTCTCTAGTCTGTATGTTCTTGTCACTCAGGTCAAAATATTTTGTTTCCCTGGTTATTTTTTCTGTTACTGATGAGTTTTTTAGGAGTTCTATTGTTTAATTTCAAAATGATTGCAGTTTTCTGAGCATCATTGATTATATTTTCTAATTTAATTTCACTGTGATCAGAGAGAGTTGGTGAATGTTCAATGTGTATTTATGTTTTAGAAGTATACATTATGTTGTTTGGGGGAATATTGTCCTGTAAGTGGCAATAAACCAGATTGGGTGATAACTGTGATTAATGTTTTCTACAATAATGTTTCTCTTCAACTATTCTATCAATTATTGGAAGAAGTTTGTTGAAAACACCAATTATATGTAATTTCATCTACTTTACTTTTCCTTTGCATTTTGCTGATATTTGTTTCACATTTTTTTTTTTTTTTTGGCCAGTCCTGGGCCTTGGACTCAGGGCCTAAGCACTGTCCCTGGCTTCTTCCCGCTCAAGGCTAGCACTCTGCCACTTGAGCCACAGCGCCGCTTCTGGCCGTTTTCTGTATATGTGGTGCTGGGGAATTGAACCTAGGGCCTCGTGTATCCGAGGCAGGCACTCTTGCCACTAGGCTATACCCCCAGCCCTGTTTCACATATTTTAAAGCTCCATCTAGAATTGGTATATGTTGCTGATTTAAATTGTTTACAATATTGAATATCTCTCTGTATTACTGATAATACTCTGCAAATTATGTATTATTTGTTCTAATGGATGTGTAAAATTCTAGTGTGCATATGTAACATTTTTTAATCCATTCATCTATTGTAGAGCATCTGGGTTGTTTCCATAACTCGGCTATTGTGAATAGTACAGCTATGAACATGGTTGTGCAAGTGTTTACTGTATCCTGGCTTGTAATGTTCTGGATAGATGCCTAAGAGTGGTATGGTTGGATCTTAGGGAAGTTCTATGTTTAGATTTTGAGGAACCTCCAAACCACCACCCATAGTGTTTGTACCAGTTCACGTTCCCATCAACAGTGCAATCGGATTCCTTTTCCCAACATTCCCACCAGCATTTGTCATTGTCCAAATTCTTTTTAAATTTTTCTTTATTGTCAAAGTGATGCACAGAGGGGTTCCAGTTTCATTTTTAAGGCAGTGAGTACATTTCTTACCCAACTTGTTACCTCCTCCCTCATTTTCCCCTTAACCTCTCCCCTCCCCATTTCCCTCTCTGCCCCCCCCCCCGCCATGAGTTGTACAGTTGGTTTACATCATATAGTTTTGTATGTAATGCTGTTGCATTGCTTTGTCTTTTTATCCTTTGTCTCTCGAATTTGGTATTCCCTTCCCCTTCCCTAGTTCCAATACATAAATATACAATATCCAGGGTACTAAAATCAGTTACAATGATATCAGGGGTAAAACCATTGGAAAGAAATATGAAAAACAAAAAAAGGGCACAGTTTCACATGGGATGTTGAAAATAACAACGATATACCATTTGTTTCCATAATTTGAAAGTCATTTCGCTTAGCATCATCTTATGTGTTCATATGGACATAGCTTTTGAGCTGTTGTTATCTTCTGCTAGGACTATCCTAGAGGTGTACTAATTATTCCCAATGAAGGAAATCATAGATTCCATGTTTCCTTGGGTCTGGCTCACTTCACTTAGTATGATTTTTTTTCCAAGACCTTCCGTTTCCTTACAAATGGGACAATGTCATACTTTCTGATAGAGGCATAGAATTCCATTGTGTATATGTATCACATTTTCTTGATCCACTCATCTACCAAGGGGCATCTGGGTTGGTTCCATATTTTAACAATGACAAATTGGGCTGCTCAAATTCTTGATGTTGGCCAATCTAACTGGGGTAAAATGAAATCTCAATGTTGTTTTAACTTGTACTTCCTTTATGTCAGGAATATTGAGCATTTCTTTGTGTTTCATTGTATTTGCCATTCGTTGTATTTGCCATTCTTACTTCTTCTTATGAGAAGTTTCTCTTTAGCTCCTTTACCCCTTTATTGATTAGTTTATTCATTTTTTTGTGTGGGATGGCTAGATTTCTTGACATCTTTGTATTGTTGGTAAAGATTTTCTCCCATTCTGTTGGCTGTCTCTCTATGTTTCTTGCTGTACAGAAACTTTTTATTTTGTTGTAATACCATTTGTCAAGTCTCTCTACTATTTGTTGTTCCCCTATTGTGATGATGCTTCTAGGGTATATACTTTTAAAACTTAAAAAGTTGTATACTTTTAATATGTGCAGCGTATTTTATCTAACTTATCTCAATAAAAATTTTAAGCTATCAAGCTGGCATACTATCTGATATATGCACTTAGTATACCCAGTCATTTTCCCCTTGGATTTCCCCATGGATTTCCCAGAGAAATCCATGTACTCACAAATATTGTACATGAATATTCATAGCAGCTTATATTAGTAAGAAAGACTATAAGTAACACATTTAGTGTTCTTTGGTGGGTGAATGGTTTAACAAATTCTCTCATATCCCTACGATGGCCTGCTACTCAACAATAAATGAGGTGCCTAATGGCAAGAGTGCTTGCCTTGTATACATGAAACCCTGGGTTTGATTCCCCAGCACCACATATATAGAAAGCGGCCAGAAGTGGCACTGTGGCTCAAGTGGTGGCAGAGTGCTAGCCTTGAGCAAAAAGAAGCCAGGGACAGTGCTCAGGCCCTGAGTCCAAGCCCTTGGACTGGCAAAAAAAAAATAAATAAAACAATAAATGAGTGAACTACATACTATATCATTCTCAAATGACAAAAAACATGGAGTTAGAGAGATGTTTAGTAAATCAAGGTAGAGAAAAAGAAAGGAAAGAAGGAAGGAAGGAAGACTGAAGGGCAGACGGGAAGGAGAGAGAAATGAAGGAAGGGAGGGAGGGAGGGAGGGAGGAAGCAAACAAAGATTTGCCAGACTCCTATTTTACCAGCAGCAAACAGCTGACTGAAGGCTGCATCTAGGTGGACTAGTGCAAATAGGGAGGCCCTAAAATGGTCCCCAAAGCAGTCCCTGGTGAGAGAAATAGGGATTGAATGCAGGACCTTGTACATGCTAGGCAAGCACTCTACCACTGAACCACATGCCCAGTCCTGCAGAGGAAAGATTTTAAAGGATGAATATGAGGTCTTGACTGAAAGCTCAGGTCCAGCCAAGGATAACTAAATATCAAACCCAGTCTAGAAGTGGGGTTTGGAAGTCAAAGCCTAGCTGGAATCAAGAGTCAGAAGGGACAGCTGTGAGTGGCTCCAAGATAAGTGTGGAACACCTAAACTGTGAGAGGTGCTCATGGCCTTTGTCAGCCCTGGTACTCTCTTTTCATGTGTAGTTCTTTCCAGATGACTGACACAGATCATGGTGAGAACTGACTAGCTACTTCATTGGCTACTTACTACATAGAGAGCTAAGAGACTCTCAAGTTTCCTAAAATATTTTAGAATCCTCAAAAATGTTAGAAGAGTAAATACTTACATAAATTCTGAGGGCTTCCTTCCTCAACACTACTATGAAGATGATTTAGTTCATCTTTGGTAGGTTGTCTCTGAGTTCGCCCTTGCTTTCCTTCATACCTTTATTGTTGATTCTATTGCTGCCCCTCTATTTACCTGTCTTCAGGTCTCGCTCTTCTCCTTTCAATCCTTCACACTATGGCTTAGCTACTTGAGTTCAAAGGGTTAAAAAAGGTAGAATTAACATAAATGTAGATATCTAATCTTCCTAAGAAGTACATGGACTATAAAATGGAGGCTACATTTTCCTCGACTTAGACTTCTCATCATATTCCTAGCCTTTCACATCATTTCCTGAAGCCATTTCATCTTCTGTCTAAAGTGCCAACCTAAAAATAAGTAATCACACTGAAAAGGATCCAGATGGAAACAAGAAAACACAGACACACTCATTTGATACACAAACCATTTTCTATATTTGTCAGTAGACTTGAGTGTGCTTTTTATTCTTCATATTTGTCTCAGCACAGAGAGGTGTTCAAGAGTCACAGAAATGTTCGGAAACAGAATTCACTCAACAAGGGTTTTGACTTTACATGGTAATCATTTTGTTGGACTTTTTAAAAGTTTGAGACAGTTTTCTGGAAAGAAAGACATGTGACTTACATGTTTTATTTAATCAAATAAAGACTTCAGGTTATTGGATGTGTTCTTTTTGTTTGAATATTTTAGGAAAACAAGGTTGTATCAAGTTCAGAACTTGGCAAATTCCCTAAATTTTCTTGCTTGTCTGAATGAAAGATGCTCTGAGGCAGGAATTTAGCCTCTTAGTCATGGAATGGATGCTGTCATCTTGTCAAAGTCAGAAATGCAAAATACCAAACAAACTCGAATCCCTAATAAACTATTATTTTAAAAACATTGTTTCTAGAAGAAATAACAATGCACACACACACACACATACACACACACACACACACACACACACACACTCTTCTCTCTGAAGGGACAGAGGGAGTAACTCATTTTCAAGAAACCTTCTGATGTCAGGACACAGTCCCTTCAAACATTGACATTTTTCTTATCGACAATTCTGTCCAAGAGCAACTGGCATCCAGAGTGAGAAATCTGATACACTGCAAGACCCCAAATCATCAAAGGAAGCAAATAACTTATATTTATTACCAAGGCAAGAAATCTTTTTGGGTCATATCAGAACGTTTATCAGAATAAGGAAACAAAATGCATTCACTGAATAAATAACTTTTAGTGGAGGCCTAATTCCCTAGGCAACAAGATGAATCTTGTGATATTGTCTTAAGAGTTATAAACTTTAGGAGTGAGTAAATGATTTAAGAAGCCAAAGTCTGCAAATTAACCCCACATGATTTGAAAACATTATTAGTCCCCAAATTGTCATGTTTTAGGTTCTAAGAGTGGATCTTTAACCTGCTGATTGGTTTGTTTTTACCTGAATGATTAGCCACAACTTGGTTTCAAAAACTGTCCCTAAATTTGATAGTACAGATGCCACAAAGGTAACTAAATTATTGCTCACATTGTCCTGAATACATTGAGTTGAAAACCAAGAGAATATCCCTTAAATATTTCGAAGACTACTTAAGTAGAGACACTGTAGCCTGACATATCTGGATTACACCACACTGATTGTGTACAGACTTGACCTGAATCAAAACTAGACATGATCTCTTGCTGGGTCACCTGTAGAAACTTTGGCATGGGGCTCTAGGACAGTTGTGCATTCTCTGGTCAGGACTTGCCCTTTTCTTTAGGACATGCATCTTTCTTTACTTTGCAACACAGTAACTTATCTGAATGTTTTATCTCCCTGCTGTGGTTTGAATGTGACTTGTCTCCCAAAAGTCTATCTATTGGAAGCTCAGGATGCTAGTACTGGCAGGTGGTAGGACCTTAAGAGGTAGGGCCTTAGTAGGAGATGCTTGAGTGACTGGAGGTGTGGTCGTAAAAGGGATTTAGGTAGTTTTCCTGCAATCCCTATGCAATTCCAACACCATCAGGATTGTTAAAACAGGAGAAAATTTAGATCCTCCCTCTCTTTTTCTGACTTCTTGTTTGGCAATGGGATGCTTTCTCCTATATACATCCCCACCATGGTGTGACAATCTGCCCTTAGGCCCTTATGAAAAGCTGAACCAATATGGTACACCCATTTTGAATTTTAAGTCTCCAAAACTATGAACTAAAGCATCATTTCTTCATAAATAGGTTTTCTCAGGCTTTTTGATGTAGTGGTAAAAAAGGAGAGCGAGTGAGCAAGTGAGTGAAAGAGAGAGAGAGAGAGAATAATTTAGTCCTCTATCAGGTTATGAACTTTTTGAGTATGAAGACCATGTCTGTTTTGAGGCAAAACAAATGAAAACCTATTGTATATTTTGAAATACATTCCACATGCCTTGTTTTATTATTTTCCTTTTGTGCCACTACTGGGGCTTGACCCCTCATTTGGCTTTCTTGTTCTACCACTAAGCTGATGCTAGTGTTCTACCACTTGAGCTGCACCTGCAGTTCAGCTTAGCATTTTGCTGGTTAATTGGAGATAGAATCTAGCAAACTTTTCTACCCAGGCTGGTTTTGAAGTAGGATCCTCCAGGTCTCAGCCTCCTGAGCAGCTTGAATTATAAGTGTAAGCCACCAACACTCAGCCTTATAAACTGTTTAACCAACTGGAAAAGGTCCCAGAACAGGGATGTTACTTCTAGGGGAAAAGCACAACCTTGTGTATCTAATTATGTGGGAAATTTCCAAATAAACCCTTAACAAAGGAATTTTTTTTCCTTAAAAACAAAATTAAGAAACTTGATTTTGAAACAGGCGAGAATGGAAACTTTCTGTCTTTGCACTGTCTGTTTCTGCATAGAGCGGTGTACTGGCACAGGCCCTGATGCTGCTGACATCCCAGGTGAAGTCAGAGCGCACAGATCCCATGCTATGCATGCAATGCTGCCCTTAGATCATTTACCAACTACTGTATTTTTTTTCCACAGTGTCTCACTATCTCAGCATAAAGGCTAGAAGAACAGGCCCTTGTTCTCAGGCAAGAAAACACAGAAGCTTCATTTGTCTGTTATTTTAACCATTATGCATTTGGGGTGTTTTATAGCTTCTTTGGTGATTGTTTACTTGTGAATATATTGGCATGTGATTTGAAGTCAGCTGCTTGATCCCTGGGTGGGACATTGAAACAAACTCAAAACAATTCCAAGACTTTACAGTATTGCCATCTTTAAAAAAATTTTAATGCACAGACCATAATACAACAAGAATTTACTTTCATTAATGTGTTCAGTTCCTACCAGTATACAGCTCAGAGGATCATCTGTCTCTGGGAGAATGGGCATTTTAAGAAAAATGTGATTTTCTGTTACTTTAAAGCCATTATAAGAAGGCATCAGTGGCTTACATTGGTAATCCTAACTACTCAGGAGGCTGAGACCTAGAGGATTTGAGGATCATAGTTTGAAGCCAGCCCAGGTAGGAAAGTTTATGAGACTATCTCCAATAAACTACCCAGAAAAGCCAGAAGTGCTCAACGAAGATCCAATGAAGCATGAGAAGTGTGGTAAGACTCTATCAGTCACATCCTTCAGGGGACAGTGTGATGGTGGAGCCAGGGAGATTCATTAGGAGGATTTAGGTAAGAAATAATGATGGCTTGTAATAGGAAGTGGCAGAGTAGGAAGGGACAGATGAGAGATCTTTAGAAGATAGAATCTAGATTACAAGGAGACAAATTAGATATGGGGCCCTGGGGGAGAGAACTGAGAGTAACTGCTGGGTCTGAATGGTGGAAATTCAGAGACAGGAGAGGAATATGCAAACAAAACCAAACAAAAAAAAACAGCAAAACATTCTGAGCCAGGGAAACCTGTCATATATGTTGGAGGTGCCCAAGAAACCACGTGGTTTATCGATTTGGAGTAGATGTGCTCTTTGCTTCTCTTTGTTAGAAGGAGGCACCACAAAGCAGATGCCTCAGATGTGGCTGAGGACATGGCTATGTTGAGGCTGTCCCCAGAAGAATGAGGGAGAGAGAAGATTCGAGGCTGGAGCTCTGATAGAACTCAGTGTTTAAGGATGGTGAGAAAGAGAGAGGGGTGGTCCAAGAAGAGGAGTGAGTGTTGTCAGTGAAGGTCACATGTGCTAGAGGAGAATAAAGGAAGAAAAATAGTACCTGAGTTTAGAGCTTGTAGGTAAGTCAAGTAAGATGCAGTGTTGCTTGACAAAATCTAGCAGGCCAAATTAGATTTTAATTTAGATAGAAATGATTCTTTTAGTATAAATGTGTCCTTTAGCTTTATTTGTTAATTATGCCCATCCTAGTGTATCCTAATAAAGACTACAACACATGAGCAGAGATGGTAATTAAGTCAGGATCAGAAGACTTCAGGGAATAGAATAGGAGAGGGCATAGGGATTATCCTGTCAACTAATCTTGCAAGGAACCAGGCTGTAAAGCAACAGGGTCAAGGTTAAGGCAAGAAACATTTCCCTTATGGGAATAGACACTTCATATTATCATCTGTTTTCCATCAGCCAGAAACTACATGAGGTTCACCACTGTGCCTTAATTGTCCATATATATGATCAAAGCTCTGACCTGGGTACCAGGAACTCAGTAAATGTTTACTGAATTAACTCCTTAAGGTTCTCTAAGGCAATTGTAAAGAAGTGAAGTGAATTTACCTCTATTTGAAGCTTATCAGCCAATATATTTTGGGCAATTATAGTTCATGTTGGTCAGACTGATCTGAAAAATGTTCTCAACTCTCTACTTCTATGTACCAATAATGTAGTCTTTTACACTAGAAGCCAGTGTCTTTTCTTCCACCTTGCTAGTATAAAATGATGTTTTAACAAATAGGAATGTCTTAAGAACATTGAGCTTGTCAAGAATGCTCCACTTTCTTTTTTTTTTTTTGCCAGTCCTGGGTCTTGGACTCAGGGCCTGAGCACTGTCCCTGGCTTCCTTTTGCTCAAGGCTAGCACTCTGCCACTTGAGCCACTGCACCACTTCTGGCCATTTTCTGTATATGTGGTGCTGGGGAATCGAACCCAGGGCCTCATGTATACGAGGCAAGCTCTCTTGCCACTAGGCCATATCCCCAGCCAAGAATGCTCCACTTTCCAGGTGAGTAAAACTGATCCTAAGTGGCTGAGGGGAAAACAAAACAAAAGCCCCAGCCCAGCGCCAGAGGGTTGTGAGCCCTGTGGGAAACTCCAGCACCTCATCTGCCATCTGCTGCTCTATTTGGCTCAGAAACTGTCTTTCCTCTTTTATGTAGTTAAGTGAAATACACTCACCCTATCAGAGGCATAAACCAACCACAAAACAAACCTATTAAAAGGCCACTCAAGTCTGCCTTAAGTGATCTAAAACAGGGAAGCAAATGTACCATGTGCTTTCAAGGAAAGATATTTTGCATTTCTATTCCTAAAGCACTCTTGAGTCGACCCTGAAGATCCTTGTGGAGAGAGGATGGAACAGCTGTAGATGAAGTGGAGATTCCAGCGCCAGCTGCTGTGGAATGTGGGCTCGGGATGTGCCTGGAGCAAAAAGGGTAGAGGAAGGAGCCAGAGAAGAGTGATTGAATGGAAACCCTTAGATGGTGGGGTTTGTTCTGACCTGGGTCAAGTTCCAGATCTGACTTACTCTTGTTCTACAGTTTTGGATGTTTACTAATTTGGTGAAGAGCAAAGTTCTAGAGCAGCACACATTTAGTACCTAGGGCTACAAATGGAGTAAGGTCAGTGTATGTCAAACTACCTTCCTTGTATATGTTTCTTACAGCCATACAGGTTGCCAGAAAGGAAAAATGATAATGGCAAAAACGTGAATAGACAAAACTGTGTCTTTCCATATGTCACAATTTACTGAATAACAATTGGGTGTGGAGCATGGCTTTAGAGATGGCCTAGAAATCTTGAGGACTTGTGTTCATACCTCAGTACTACTAAAAAAAAAAAAAAAAAAAAGCAGAACACTCCAAGACAAAGAAAAAACAAGCTCTATCATTTTTATTGTTATTAATTTGCCAACTGCTACTGATTTCCCTTGATAGTTGTGAGCCAATTAGCCAACAGACCCTTTTATCACATTCATAATTACTAATATTAACTTTCAAATCACAACTTCACAATAAATTAGAGGTTACAGAGAGCTAAGAAAGGGTTAAAATGGCTACAGGGGTCAAAGAGCCTTTTCTGGGCATAAGGTAAACAGTGACAAATGTAAGGAAAGTCACTGCAGGTGGTTAGATAAGATACTAACATAAAAACCCCAGTCACAGAGCTCTTGAGGTAGTATTAAAATGTAGATTCTATTCTAAGGCACAATACAAATTCAAAGTACAGAGTCAATGCTAAGTCTCAAGTGGTTCAAGATAAGCAAAGGGAATCAGGCTGAGAGGAAGCCCTGAGGACAGCCACTTGTCCATCTTTTTTCTTTTTTTTTTTTTTTTTGCCAGTCCTGGGGCTTGAACTCAGGGCCTGAGCATGTCCCTGGCTTCTTTTTGCTCAAGGCAAGCACTCTACCACTTAAGCCACAGTGCTACTTATGGCTTTTTCTGTTTATGTGGTGCTGAGAAATTGAACCCAGGGCTTCATGCATGCTAGGCAAGCACTCTACCACTAAGCCACATTCTCAGCCCCACTAGTCCATCTTGATGCATGCATTAGGAAGGTCTACTGACTAGGTTGGCCTATGCTATAGTACTCTAGTGTTAGGAGTCCTACCTTCTATGTGAAGGTTTTCTGAGATATATATTGCTGGCACTGGTGATTGAACTGGTCTTGGTCCCTGAGTCTTTATGCTCAAGGCTGGTGTTCTACCACAGCTCCAATTCTGGCTGTTTTGGTAGTTAATTGGAGATAAGAGTCTCACAGACTTTCCTTTCTAGGTTGGTTTCAAACCACAATCCTCAGATCTCAGCCTCCTGAGTAGCTGGCATTTCAGGTATGAATGAAAAGAAAGAAAGAAAGAAGGGAGGGAGGAACAAAGAAACAAAGATAAGGGACCCATCAATTGTGCCTAGCTGAGGTCCAGTGCATGCATTTACAGCACCCCCAAGTGAGCTTTGCGAACTTAGGTTACCTACATAATCTCTGAGCCTCAGTTTCATCATCTGCAAACTAAAGAAAGCAGCTCTTTATTAGAGATGTTGGGATTTTTCAGTGAGATAACACATATGAAGCACTAGCAGTGGTGCCTTTCACATTGTCCCTTAACTTCTTGTTTGTTTGTTTGTTTGTTTTTTTGGCCAGTCCTGGGGCTTGTACTCAGGGCCTGAGCACTGTCCCTGGCTTCTTTTTGCTCAAAGCTAGCACTCTGCCACGTAAGCCACAGCGCCACTTCTGGCCGTTTTCTGTATATGTGGTGCTGGGGAATCGAACCCAGGGCCTCATGTATACGAGGCAGGCACTCTTGCCACTAGGCCATATCCCCAGCCCATTCCTTAACTTCTGGGAGCTTCATTTTCTATGTCTGTGAATTCAGGGTTGCAATATTCACCACAGACAATAGAAAGATGAATAGGGGAAATTCCCTTCTCCTTTTCTGAAGAGCTAGTTTATCTTTCTCTTCTTCCACCTCAAATAAATCCATCTCTATTCATTAATTCCATCAAACAATTGTTGCTGTGTGTCTGCTCTATGCAGGGCCTCTCCCAAGGGGCTCCAAGATGGCACACGGATGGTATTCATCATTGTCAGAGCAGTTTTCTGCTGGAGGAGGGGAAGGTAGTTGCCTTACTTCTTCGTAATCAAGGGAAGCAGATGACAGATGCCGCAGATGCAGGGTGGAGAGTCAGGAGAGGCACTGCTTAGGTTCATTTAGAAGGCAGGAATTCTCACTTGCAAGGCAGCATTTGAACTGGGCCTTGAAAAATGAGGTGATACTGGGAGAGAGCAAGGCAAGGGGGAACATTGTCAAAAAATATACTCATAACCCGACTTGTGTAACTGCAAACCCTCTGTACTTCATTTTTATAATAACAAACAATTAAAAAAATTTAAAAAGAAATGAGAGTGACATAGGCTTGTAGGGATGGGGAGGGCTGCCCAGGTGAGGAACTGTAGAAGCAACAGCACCATGAATGGTGTGATTTGGGAATGTGTAGGTAGTTTTGTGTGAGCAAACCAGAGACAGCAAGAAATGAGAGGATAAAATAAGCCGGAGAGCCAGATACAATGGTTCCATGATACTACCAAGCTGGTAGTTGATGACTTGTAACTGTCTTCATACTACTTTGTGGAAGGAGAGAAAAGGGAAAGGAAGGAAAATGGATGAAGTCCTAGATATTTGTAAGACACTGCACTGAGACTGTTTTTCTATGGATAGATAGTATGTCTAATCCTCATCCTCATTTGTACAGTTTGAGGAGACAGTTAATGTCAGTCCAATTATTGCATTTTATCAATGGTGACATCAAAGCTCAGAATAAGAAACTGATATGTTTAAAGGCCAGAAAAATTTTAGCTATGGTGTCTGATCCAGGTCACAGATATATTGCCTATGGTCATCGAGTGATTTTTCCACTAATATTTAATAGTTCTGGCCCAGGTGGGTGTGGTGGCTCATGCCTGCAATTCCAGCACTTGGGTTGCTAAAGCAAGAAGATGGTGAGTTTGGGGATAGCATGGGCTACATAGTGAGATCCATCTCAAAAAATTTAATATGATTCATTTCTTTCTGGGACCCGCATCAGGGCCCACCTGGTCCATCACTGCCATCATCACCCCCCACCCTATCTGTGTCCTATGTGAGAAGGCAAGAGGAAGTGAATTGCTTCTTTACCCTGAAATCTTTATACTGTCTTTGGTTTGTTGTTGTTGTTTCTGTAACAGGATACAGAAGATGGGGGTATATGTAAAGCAAAATGGTTATTTGGGATTATAGTCTTGGAGGTCTCTGTATCCAGGAGCACAGTGGTGCCATCTGCTCAGCCTATGGAGAGGTTCTCATGCTGCTTCAATTCATGATGGATGGCAGAAGGGCAAGCTGGCTTCCTTCGTGCAAGAGGCACTAGGCAAGGTGCCATCACTTTACAATAACCACTCTTGCTTTAAGGAATCCATTCCTACAAGTAAGGACTCTTTTAACCCATGCCTGAGGGCTCCACTCTACCCCCCCAAATACCACCCACCAGACCCCTCCTCCTAACAGAGCTACATGGAGGAATTAAGATTCTATATGTGAACTTTTGGAGTATGTACTCAAACCATCACACATATCGTTCTAATTTTATGAAGAAAGGAGGTAAAAATGTGTTTTAATTGTAAGCTGCTTGTCAAAGAAATTCTCTAGATATCTAGCTTACAAGTACATATATTTTGGGGCACAGACTCAGAAAGACAAAGCAAACCAGTCCTATGCTCCATCCTATTTTTTCTGAAGCTCCCTGATACAGAGGGAATTTCTTATGCATTTGGTGTTAAGAACTTCTTTTCTGATAAAAAAATTTTACACCTCTAAACAAAATTCTGCACCTCTACTCTTGCACGCCTGAATTTTACCTGGGCCCAAAGCAATCGCAGCAGCAAAGCTTCCCCAGGCCCTCTGCTCTCTGGAAATAAAGGCCTCAAAGCTCTTCCTTGGCTTCCCGTGTGTGTGTGTGTGTGTGTGTGTGTGTGTGTGTGTGTGTGTGTGTGTGTGTGTGTGTGTGTGTGTGTGTGTGTGTGTGTGTGTGTGTGTTGGAGGGAGGACTTGACTGGTTCCCATTAACCCTGCTGTGATGGCTGTCTCCATCACTTCCTGCAGGAGGCACTTGGAAAGGCCTGAAAGAAGGACAACCCCCTTCCCCCATGGCTTCCCCTCCCACCCCCCCACCCCCGCCCCCCCACACACTGCTCTCCTGGGATCGGCACATACTCCCTTCCTGCCCTCCCAAAGCCTCCTTCTCTACATCTGAAGTGACTCTCTCCTGGAAGATGGGCCCAGCCAGAAGGATGCATTTGGACTCTGTTCTGCATTCCTGCACAATCCCTCAGGCGCCACAGCTGGAAATGATTTGTGCAGGGCACACGGCCAGCCAGCCTTTTAATCACTCCCATTCTCACAGATGCAGGGACTCCCAGTCTACTCCCTCCCTCCCCTCTGGTGGGCGGGGAGAGGAAACCCCCCTCACTTTGATGGGTCTCCCTAAGTGATGGGCCGAGCAGTGATTCTGTTCTCCAGGAAAGATGTTATAAACAGTCCTCTCTCTGAGGTTAATTATGAAATCGATATCTCCGGAACCCCTCCCCTGCTTTGGGCTTCAGCAAGGCAGACACTACTGGGATACTGTACAGAGACAGCCATTCACTATGCAGGCCTTCTCAGCACCACGTGGCCTGGGAGGAGGGCAGAACTCAGCTGGGGTTAGAAGGATGAGCAGGATTTGCTTAGAACATCTCAGGCATGGAGGTGAGGGTAAGATAAGGCTTGGGCTGGAACTGGGGTAATCAAGGAAGGAGTCATTTTGTGGAGTGATTGTGGAGAAGGTAGGGGTGAAAACCAGCCAGAGTCCCCACAAGGAACAGAGATTTATGTGCAAAGGAATGGGAGTACTGAAATCACAAAGAGTAGCATACCTTGATCAAGGTTGGATGCCACCAGGACAAAAAAGTTTGGGAGTTCAGCTGGATCCTGTAATCCTAGATACTCAGAAGGCTGAGATCTGAGAATTACAAGTCAAAGGTAGCCCAGGCAGGAAAGCCCATGTGACTCCTATCTCCAAATAACCATCAAAAAGCCAGAAGTGGAACTGTGGCTCAAAGCTGTAGAGATCTATCTTTGAGCACAAAAGCTCAAGGACAGTGTCCAGGTCCTGAGTTCAAGCCCCAGCCCTAGCATGCACATGCACATGCACATGGATGCACACGCACATGGACACACACGTGTGCACATTTATGCACACATACAAAGTTAGGTAGATCAAATCCAAACACGTAATCTGGGTTTAGTGATTTACATCTGCAATCCCAGCTACATAGAAGAAAGAGGAAGAAGGACCACAGTCATCACTGTCTGAGGGCAGCCTGGAGAAAAGTAGAAGATTTTATATGAAAAATAACACAAAAATGGATGAGAATGTGGCTTAAGTGATAGATCTCCTGCCTAAGATAGAAGCCTTGAGTTCACCCTCACTACTGCAGAAAGGAAGGAAGAAGGAAGAAAGGAAGAGATGGAGGGAAGGAGGGAGGGAAAGAGAGAAGAGAGAGAGAGAGAATATCAAAGATTCTTTGAAGGCATGGAACCCAAGTTTGGGGTAGAGCTGCCTCTATGATCTTTCTGGGTTTGGGGCATCCTATCCTCCTTCCTGTCTTGCTACTGGGTTTCCAGAGAGATTCCAGAGAGAGTGATCCTCTCCTTTGTCATCCCACTCTGAACATGGAAACATGGCTGACCTTTCCCATGCTCTGTTCACCACCTAGGAGGAGGGCTAGATCTACTATCATCTCCAGCCAGCTGGCCTTCCCAGGGCTCCTTTTATCCAGTTATCTATTACACACCTCTTTCTTGGGTCTCCCCCAGATACCTCAAAAACTATGTACTCAAAATGAAAATCATTAAATGCTGACAATCCTTCTCTTTCATTGCTCAGATTTATTGTTTACTTTCTTCCTTCCTGATGTTCCCTTACATAGATTCCTACTAATGCAAGTCCCAACCGTTGTCTTGGTCTGTTATAACAAGTCTCCATCCAGACTTGTTCTAATCACTCCAACTCCAGCTTCCCAGCCAATCCGCCCAGCTCACAGTGTCAGGTGACAAGCCTAAGATGGACCATGACTTTCCATTGATCAAAACATTTGATGGATCCCCATCATCTCTTAATCTTATCATAACCTCTCAGCCTGGCCATCTTTGTCTACAATTGAACATTCTTATGGTGCTGAAGTTATTTTAAAGCATTCAATCATGTCCTCATTGCTTGCACCAGAGAACTCCTCCCACCACATCAACCTAAACCTTTGGAGGAGACAGGCCTCGGTGCACTTAGTACTCAGGAAATGTGCACTTTTGCCACAGTCTTCCTGTCTAGCTTAGCATGCTATACAGTTTCTTCCCTCTCGCAATTAGGTTTAGTCGGAGTCAGTTCACTGCTCTCCCTCATGCCCAACCAAACTCAGCCCTTAGCTGTGCCCTTATCCCTGGTTCCTACTGAGAGGCTGACTTCCTTTTGCAGCCTGCCTGCTGCTTCTTTCCAACCTCTGTGAACACTCATATGCAGGCATTTGCTCATGCAGGCTCACACCACATATAACCCACACATACAGATATATCTATGCTCCTTTTTCCACAAAGCCTTTCTTGCTTCTTTCTTCTCTCTCCAAGCACTTACCTCTCTGAACCTTCACAAGATTGAAGTATATGTCTCTATGTCTCATATCATAATTGCGGACATATTTCACCAGGGGTTTGTAACTCTTATTTTGTCTCGTAGGCAGAGAGGCCTCTAGGATTCAATTACACAGAATTCATCTTTTCTTCCTCAACAGCTTGGCCTATGCCAAGAGCTTGGGTGTTTAGTGAATGAAAGGATTACTGGACACATTTGTCCCTTAAAGCATGCAAGTCTTTCTCGTTATGGGTACAAAATATATTTTTTCATTATACATATATAATTCATACTATACTCTTTTGTGATAGGATTGGGGCTTGAACTCGGCCTCACTTGTTCAGCTTGCCTGTTCACTTAGTTGGCACTCTACCACTTGACCCACACCTCCAGACCCACAATTCCATTCTTTTTTTTTTTTTTTTTTTTTTTTTGCCAGTCCTGGGTCTTGGACTCAGGGCCTGAGCACTGTCCCTGGCTTCTTCCCGCTCAAGGCTAGCACTCCGCCACTTGAGCCACAGCGCCGCTTCTGGCCGTTTTCTGTATATGTGGTGCTGGGGAATCGAACCTAGGGCCTCGTGTATCCGAGGCAGGCACTCTTGCCACTAGGCTATATCCCCAGCCCCCACAATTCCATTCTTACACACACACACACACACACACACACACACACACACACACAATTCATTTTGCTTCTTCCCAGTCCCAGTCCTCTCCCTACCCATATGGCTGTACACTGCAGGCATAATATAGCTTTGTGAGTTTGTTTGTTAAAAAAAGTGATAGAGTGTATATAGACTGTATTTATTTGACATCCATCTTGCATCTTTCAAGTTACAATATGGCAAAGCTCTCTTTCCAGTTGCTATTGCTTAGGTTAGAATGAGTCATTCTTTCTACTAGTGACAGGATTCTCTACTTTGAATGTGACAAGGCTTATTGCACCATCTCCTTATTGATAATGTTCAGCTGGTTTCTATTGTTTTGCTGTTTCAGCAAAGCTGCACTAAATAGCCTAGACATGGCATATTGCTTAGTATTTTCCCTTAATTCTATTAGCTTGCTCAGATGGCTTTCCCCTTTCTTTGCTGGCACTTAGATTTATTCCTTTGGACTTTGTTCCTTTGGTATATAGGCATTGGAGCTATGATTCTCCCACATGCTACTCCAGCCCTTCTATTTCTCCCACGTGGGTGCTTCTTTTCTCACCAATGAGATATTGAGAACATTTTTACTTCTCAAGTTTTCTCCCTCTTTCCCCAAGCAGCCTATGTACAACCTGCCTAGCTCCTAGGTTTTGCTGAAATTGCTTACTTAGTATTTTTCTTTCTAAACTTTATTAGACTTTGGTTTGCAATATTTCACCTCTATTTTAAGAGTCCTTACTCAGCATCACACTATTTCCAAATAGTCTATCTTTATCTATTTATATCAAATGATACATATCTATGCACACAAATTATATGTATCTATGCATACAAATATATACCTATATATACATATACTAAGTATTATATATGCATACATATATGCAGATTGGTGTGGATGATTGTTTCCTTTATTTTATGTTAGAATTCATTTGATTCTGGAACATTTTTCCCCGTGTTGATGTTGGCAATTGATTCCAGGGCTTTTCACATGCTAAGCAAGCACCCTACCACTGAGCCACATACCCAGCCCTTAACTAGCACTCTACCACATGAGTCACAGCTATACTTCTGGCTTTTTGGTGATTAATTGGAGATAATGGTCTCACAGAGTTTCATGCCTGGGCTGGCTTCAAGCTGTGATTCTCAGATCTCAGCCTCCTGAGTAGCTAGCATTACAGGTGTAAACAACTGGCTTCCTGTTTCATGGTGTGTATGATGTGTGTGTGTGAGTGTGTGTGTGTGACTGTGTGAGTATGTGTGTGTGTGTGCTGGTCCTGGGGCTTGAACTCAGGGCTTCGGCATTGTCTTTGAGTTTTTGTGCTGAAGGCTACAGTGCTCTACCACTTGAACCATAGCTCCACTTTCCAGCATGTCCAGCATTTTTGGTGCATCACTGGAGATAAGTGTCTCACAAGCTTTCCTGCCCAGACTGGCTTTGAACAGTGATCCTTAGATCTCAGCCCCGTGAGCAGCCAGGATTACAATCATGAGCCACTGGTACCTAGCAGAGAATGCATATGAGCAATATAATTTTTGGACATATTTATACCCTATATATATGCATATAAACAAACATACATCCATTCATATGTCTAAAATTTAGATATATGTTTTACTCCATGGGTGACTGATAAGCTGGCTAGGGATAAGTATGGTAGACTACAGTCTTTGGATCAAGAAGTTTGGATCTGTTATTCCACTATGTTTTTGTCCTTTCTGTCATCTGATTCTCAGTCATCTCCTAAATCTGCCCGCCAAATCTCTTGATTTCCTTCATGATCTCTATCTCTTTGTATTTTGCTCTGTGGTTTACAGTATTTCTCACCTACTATCTTTCAATCCAGGGATCCAAGTCACATCTCTAGCTATCTTGTCCCTTAAATCATCCACTTCAATGTTTTGGTTAATATGAGCATAGGTTTTAGTATAAGGACATTTTCACTGAGCTGTTTTTTACTGTCCTTGAAATTGTCCTTTGTCTCCTCTGTCAGGACAAGCAGCAATTCGTTGTTGAGAGGGAAGAACTTGCTGCTTCTAGAATTTACAGCCCCAAAGGCACAGCAGCTTTTGATCAGGTGGTTGGTTCTTGCTTGGGTCTAGGGAGAGTTTGGCATCTTCATGTGTCCAGGCTTAAGCTTTGCTCTACAGGGCATCCAGGCTGTGTTTGAGGGAAGGAAAAGCTCTGCTTCAACAGTCCAGCAGCGTTCTTCCTCCAGGTTCTTGTTGATTCCTGCAACTGTGCAGCTCAGGAGAGGTGGTGGGTGGAGCTGGAATGGTATGAGGCAGGAAAGGAACAGCTTAATCCACTGCTGTGCTTGGATGCTCTGTTTCTCCACTCTCTATTAGGTTTTCCTGATCGTTACCTGACACACTAGTAGCCCAGTGCCTTCCCTTAGTAATTGTTGCAGTACTTCCCTGTCAAGCTGTGTCTGCTGTCCTCCCCTCTCTTTTCAAATTTGCCTTATTCTCCTGAAGTTCTTCTTCCTGATGAATATTAGAATCAGTTTACTGGGTTTTGCTTTTATTTGGTTCTGGTTTTTTCATTTGTTTACTTGTTTGAGATAGGATCTCCCTAATGTATTCAGGCTGACCTTGAACTGACAATCTTCTTGCTTATACCTCCTGGCGATGGGCCACCATGCTTGGCTCAGCCTGATGCATTTCATAGAGCATTATTTATTGACTTTTTGGGTAGGACAATTAAATTTATAAATAAATATAGAGAATATGGATATTGCACCATGATTACATTTTTCTATTCAAGAGCAAGACAACTATTTACACAAAGCCTCTTTTATATGCATTAGTAAGGATTTGTGGTATTTTAAAATACAGCCACACACGTTTCTTCTTACGTTTATTACTAGGATATTTTCTGCAGTTTGGGTTACTATGATAAATTGTGATGGTTAATTTTATATGTAAACTTGATAGAGTTAAGGGTTGCCCAGATAGAGGATAAAATATCTCTTGGTGTATCTGTAGCACATATATTTGAATCTGTAGACAGATTGAGATGTGTTTGTCCCCAAGGTTCATGTGTTTAAAGGCTTTCCCCTCATGTGGCAATGTTAGGAGGCAGTAGTCCTTTAAGAGGTGAAGTCTAATGGTAGATTGTTGGGTTGCTGAGGGTACTACTTTCAGAAGAAATGAATGTAATTGCCCTGGGACCTTGGTTAGTTCTCCTGAGAGGGTTGTTATGAAAGAGCAAGATGGGGCATGTAATCTCTCCCTCTTGTATGCTCTCCTGCTCTGATGCCATCTGCTATGATAAAATGTAGACAAGAGGCTAAAGCAATGAGTTGGGTTAATCATGGACTTTACCCTCTAAAACTGTGAGCTAAAATACCCAGCCTTGGGTATTTTGTTATAGCAATGGAAAACCAAAAATACAAGTGAAGAAGATACTGAGTCAAGAAGATCCAGTCTCAACAACTATGGGTGTTAGGAGGTCTGAAGAGAGCAAAAAGGTGAAGGAAACAATGTTTACCTCTTAGCTGGAACATCATCTATCTTTCTCCATCCTCAAACATCAGAGCTCTTGGTTCTTGGGCTTCTGAACTCAGAGCCATAATAATAGTATTCCTTCTCTCCAACCCCAGAATCTTAGCCCTTTGTACTTTTCCTGTACTTTACTTTCCTGTACTGTACTTTTCCTGTTCTTCAGCTTTCCGATGGTTTATCATTGGACTTCTCAACAACTATAATTGCATGAGTCAGTTCTCCTAACAAATCTTGTTCTTACGTATTTATCCTATTAGTTCTGTTTCTCTGGAAACCACTCACCAACATATGTATGAAACATGTTTAGTTCTTTTTAATAAAAATTCCAGGGCTGGGGATATAGCCTAGTGGCAAGAGTGCCTGCCTCGGATACACGGGGCCCTAGGTTCGATTCCCCAGCACCACATATACAGAAAACGGCCAGAAGCGGCGCTGTGGCTCAAGTGGCAGAGTGCTAGCCTTGAGCGGGAAGAAGCCAGGGACAGTGCTCAGGCCCTGAGTCCAAGGCCCAGGACTGGCCAAAAAAAAAAAAAAAAAAAAAAAAAAAATTCCAAATGCACACAGAAGTATAAACAGGATAGTAGAGTGCATACATATATATCACTCAACTTTAAATTTTTTTCCTTGAAGGTTTCAATTGTAGTTAACTAGGCTTAACATAAAACTTAGTATCTTAACATTTTTGAGGGTACAAGTCAAGGATGTTAAGTGTAAGTCATATTGTTGTGCAATCAATTCCAGAACTCTTCTTTCTGCAAAGCTGAAACCCTAAACCCGTTAAACAATAATTCACTGTTCTCCTCTCTCCTAGCCCTGGAAAATGCCAAACACTTATGCCTTTAATGTGTTCACCCATGTTGTAGCACATATTGGAATGTTAAAATCGCCTTCCTTTTAAAGGCCAAATAATATTCCATTGTATGTAATACAATTTGTTTATCCATCTTTTGATGGACACAGATTGCTACCACCTTTGGTTCTCATCATTGATACCATTATGAAGCTTCATCAATTTTCAACCCAGAGCCAATTCTGTTTCATCTTATGGATATAAGATGGATTTCATATATGGATATGGATAATTGAATATATATTGAATATATTATGGTACAGAGGTTTGCACTCTGGGCCTTATGCTTGCTGGGCACATGTTCTACTACATAAGCTATACCCCTCGTCCTTTTTTGCTTTACTTACCTTGCCAATAGAGTCTTGCATTTTTGTCCAGGCCAGCTTCAAACCATGATGCTCCTACTTACACCTTCCACACAGCTGAGGTTACAGGCATGTGACATCCCATTAGCTAAAATAATTTTTGTTTTTTTGGCAATACTGAGGTTTGAACTCAGGGCCTTTCACTTGCTAGGCAGGCACTCTACCATTTGAGCCATGTCCCTGTTTCATATAATTTTGAAGCAAATTTGAATTCTACTTTCTATTTGATGATCATTTCCAGCAAGAATCAGAGCAAAAAGCTAACAAATACTTTTTAAAAACTAGTAGACTAAATCTATTTGGCATAAATATGGAGTACAGCTGAGGTGGAAGGTTGCCACAGGAGGAGAGATGAGAAAGAGTAGGTCAGAGAGCGTCTTATCTATGTGGACTTCTATTCCCCTTTGTGCTACCTCATTCTTCCTCAAACATCTCCTCCTATGGTCTCCAAAGTAGAGAGGACTTGTGAAGATCCCATCCTGATTAGGGGCCTCAGTGAAAGCTCTTTAAACCTCCACCCATGGCACATAGAACATTTTGCTTTGGAGGTAAGAGGGCTAGAGTCAAGCTATGCCTTGAACTTGCTGACATTGTGTTGGAAGCCAAGGTCTATTCCTGGAGGGGAGATCAGTGGAAAATCCTCAGGAAGAAATTGGCTCACAGTGAATGTCAGGAGGCACTACTAGATAACCTAACCAGCAACAAGAGTTTTCTGATGTTCATATCACTTTGAAATTATACTGAACACCTGTATGTGGCACAGTTTAATTGAATTATCTAGGCCTGTATTGGGACATCCCCACAGAATAGACAGAGGCTCTCTGTTGGTACTTATGTCGTAGATGTGTTGTTGTTTTTCTCCTGTTACCTCGATAAATGAGACCTTGTGCTAAAGGAACAAAACAGCACATGGGACATTCCATTCTGGAAGGGCCTGCACTAATCCTCCTGTGGCCTTACAGAAGGCAAACACAGTCACTCTCACCCTTCATTAAAGGGCCTTTACCTTGGACTCCCAGTTTCCTCTTCTCAGCCCTATCAGTATCATAACTCAATTTTCGACATCCCCTAAGGAGGATGCTGTAAGCAGCTCAAACATGGCTGGCTTACATCCAGAAATTGTTAGTGTTGTAAGTCTTGCTCATGGCATTCCACAAATGGGCATCTGAGATACTACTGAAT
The DNA here is from genome assembly GCF_023159225.1 of Perognathus longimembris pacificus. Classification (NCBI taxonomy): domain Eukaryota; kingdom Metazoa; phylum Chordata; class Mammalia; order Rodentia; family Heteromyidae; genus Perognathus; species Perognathus longimembris. The sequence goes on from NC_063165.1 coordinate 52,242,823, forward strand.
TCAGGCAAATACAGGAGATCCACGACCTAATATGGCTGTGGGACCACAACATTAAGGATACTTTCTTTTTTCTTTTCTTTTTTTTTTTTTTTTTTGAGGCAGAGAAGAGTTCATTGGAGGGATAGCAAACTGCCAGCCTGCACAAGATGGAGGCATCAGGAAACAGAGGGGATGAAGAAGAGAAAAAGAGAGAAAGAGAGCAAGACAGAGTTAGAAAAGGAAGGAGAACAAGACACATGTTGAGCCAAATTATACAGGGAAAGGCAAGAGGTATGGCCAGGTGGCTTGGATCTGACTTCAGAGAAGGAGGTAACTGCCTCCAGGTATGCCAGTTACCTAGGCAATACAGGTACTGGGCACAGACTTAAACAGGTGGGGGACATCTGCATGGAGCCCTCCCAGGGGTGGACCTTACATTTCAGCCTTTTAATAATTATGAAAAAGGGCATAGGTTCTCTCTGGCTACTTCCTACTGACAAGGAGCATCGACATTAGGGGTAAAAGGTGGAGATGTGACCCCACCAGGAGAAGGCAAGCAGCAGCTGTCCCTTGGTGGTAGCTGCCTGTCCTTGAATGAAGCCTGGAAGAAGTCTCATGAGGCAGGAGCTGTAACTTATTAAGAATTGACCACAAATACTTGTCAGAGTTATTTCTCTAAAACTGCCTACTTTTTCCTTGGGCTTGTGGAGTCAGGTGATCTTAGGATTGCTTCAAAGGAGATTAACTGTGACTCCACCCACCATGTGGCCAAGATGGAAAATTTCTGAACAAGTCATGGTGCTAAGAAAGCTTTGGTCAGTGATTGCAATTATTTTGATATTAGATCAAATCCAGAATGGGTAGCCTTTGGGAGGGAACCTAGAAGGGGGTCTCTGGAATCCAGCCTGCATCACACTCTCGAGGGCACAAGCCAAAAAGTTGGGCCATTGAGACTGATTTCCTAGCCTATAAGATGTTTTGACTTTATGGAGTAATCTGGTGAGGACATAGGAGTCCAATAAGGACATGGGGGTGTGGGGGAAGTCCACAAGGACATAGAGGGGTGTCCATAAGGACATAGAGTCAAATTCTCAATTCAGGCACCCCTGAATGAGAACAAACTTGCCAAAAAGGCATAAGGGGGTCCCTCTGGCATGGTCAGACAAACAGAGGACCTGTAGATGGGAGTCACTCACTAGACTTAGAGAAGAGATGGTGTGGTGGATGCGTAACCAGCAATGGTAAAGGCAAGAAGTCCAAAGTGAGTTTCCTCTGGCTTTCATTAGTTTGGTCTGAGGAGGGGTGGTCAAGGAGGCAGATTAACTTTCAGAAGAGAAGAGAGAGAGGGAGATCCAGCAGAGTCACAGATCCTCCAGGGTCACAGCACCAGATGTAAAGTTCACTAGGAAAGGAAACTCACCACATGGTTCAGGCAGAGAAGAGTTTTTTGGGGGGAGAGCAAACTGCCAGCCCACACAAGATGGAGGCATAGGGAGACAGAGGTGAAAGAAGAAGAGAGAAAGAGAGAGGAAGAGAGGAAAGTGAGGAGACTTCCTCAACAAGGACGCCAAGACTTAGAGTCCAAGGAAGAGCCTGCCAATGGCTTCAATGTGGAGTATAGGAAAAGGATGAAGGCTTCACTTGCAGAAAAGCAGTAGTCCTCAAGACTTCCTGCATTCTCCCCAGTGTTGGTCACGGAACTCAAAGCCTTGCATATACCATTAACTGCATCTGCAGCCTCTTCAGACATAAGAATCATTCACAGGACTTCTTAGAACACACAGAACTACCTCCACTGTTTCCGATTCAGGAGGCCTGTGTGGAAGGTGGAGAATTTGTCTCTCTAACAGAGGGTGTTGGGCCATAAGGAAGATTAACTGTATTCAAGAAATTGGGTGGGTGGGTGGTGGGCAGGGGCAGGGGAGATATCCTGGGTAGGGAGACATTAGCCCAAGCTCTGACCTTTACTAGATGTGTGTCAGGTGTGCCATGTATAAAGCGTCTCCAAACCAGACGCTATAAAATGGGATTAATAATAAGACCAGAAGTAAAGAGTTCACATAGGTAAATTAAGGAAATCACATCTGATACAAAGTAAATGCTCTTAGCCATTTGTCCCTTTCTGTGTGGTAGCCGATGAATGTAAAGGCTTGGGCACAGGGAAGGTGCTCAGTTATGCCATTGTTTAGTGCTAAGTAGGCCTGTGTCCAGTTACAAATAACAAAAACCCAAGAAGAGCAGCCTGAGGAAGGAGGGGAGCCTTCTCAGTAACAAGAGGCCCATGGGACTAGGTATGTAGCTTAGTGGCAGAGTATGTGCTTAGCTTTCAAGGGGTCTTAGTTCCATCCTAGCTCTATCAGCATACATGCATGCCTGGTGGAGAGCAGTTTAGGGCCACTATGGCAGGCAGAAGGCAGTTCTGCTGGTATCTCTCAAGACCCAGGTTCCAGGCAGGAAAAAGGGGGAGCACGAAGGGCAGAGCAGCACACTCTGTTTTCTTATGATAGTTCCCTTTATATTTTCAAAAAGTAGACTTCCCCAGAGACTTTCAGCAACAGACACTATCATAAGGCTGTCCCTAGCTGCCAGGGACAGGTCTGAGCTTTCTAGATTCTGGTAGTGATGGTAGGGAAAAGAGATTGGAGTGGGAGTTGAGAGGACCCAACAAGGTGTCTGCCATATGGTGGAGGTCCAGTGAGGATGGGAGTTCAAGGACCACCATCCTTCTATACCTCTGACTTAGTAAGTTAGGGGGTAGTGGGGGAAGACTTTACTATTTCTCCTGGAAAATCTGTATTGCTCTGTCTCATCAGGTAATTTAGAAGCAGGACCTTTGTACTCTAGCCCTGATCCTTCTCCTTCTCATGGCTACCCTAGAGCCCAAGATTCATATCTTCCTGTAGTTTCTAACTATTCCCTGGACCAGGTACCATACTATTGAAGACACTGTAGACACAACCCCACTGCAGCCCAGTCACCCCCAGCAAACAAATGGATTTTTTTTTAAAGGCATTAAAAAACAGTCTTTAAGGTTCCTAAATGATAGGGACTAGCTTATGGCAATGAATTGAATCTGTCTTATTTGACCAAAAATCATATTTCTTTCTTTCTTTCTTTCTTTTCTTTTCTTTTTTTTTTTTTTTAGTAATTCTTGGTTCTAAGTATCTTGAATATAGTAAAAATGGGCTAGGTGTGGCAGTATAAAACTGTGATCCCAGCATTCGGGAGGCTGAGGCAGGAGGGCCAAGGCCATCCTGGGTTACACAGTGAATTCAAGGCCAGCCTGAGCTACACAGTTACACAGTGAGTTCAAGGCCAGCATGAGCTACATAGTGAGACCCTGTCTCATGAAACAATACAGATTTTACATAAATGTATAAGTATATGTGTATGTATATATATATGTATGTATGTCTTTGGCTGTTGGATGACCCTGCCTCTCTGAGTATTTGATTTCCCTCCTTGGACTCACCAGCATTTCCAGGTCAGAGGACTGGGCAGATTTATTTCTGTATCTTCAGGGTCTAGCTCAGCACTGGCACACAGTAGGAACTCCAGAGATATTTGTGGTGGGGAATGGAATTCAATTTATGTTTTCCATAAAGTCTGTCATGTTGGTAATTGGGCCCTGACCCATTCTGAATGCGTGTTTTCTGGCTCACTATGGTATAACTGGAATAGTGAATTGTTTGAAACCTCATAAATATTTTTGTGTGTGAGGCTACAGCCTCATCCCGGCAGCAGACACACACAGGGTGTTCCCATGAGGTCACGAGTCACAGGGAGAGATTAACTCTGAGAGCCTAAGCAGGTTTCAATATCCCTGGGTGTGGGGCATGTGTGGCACAGCCTGCTGTCTCCCGCTGCCCTTTCCCCTTTCCTCTGTGGGAACACTGATGACAGTGGGATACTCTTCTCCATAGAAGGCAGCAAGGATGGTTCTTTTTAACCTTGTTTCTTGAACTTTCTCTGTGACAACAGCAGGACACATACACTTCTCCTGATCCTTGTAGCACAGAAGAATTGTCAATGTCACAACAATGAGAAAATTTCCTTCTATTCCAATTCAAAGAAACCAAAACATAATGGAATTTTCCTCTCTTTTTTTCTGTGCCAATACTAAGGCTTGAACTCAAGGCTTTGAATTCTCACTTGGCTTTTGTATTCAAGCCTCAACCACTTGGGCTATACCTTCACTTCCAGATTTTTGATGGTTGATGGGAGATGAGTCCCATGGACTTGGCTGCCCAGGCTGGCTTCCCACTATGATCGTCAGATCTCAGCCTCTGAGTAGCTAGGATTGCAGGCATGAGCCACTGAATCCTGGCTAGAATTTGGTTGTCATTGTTCCCTCATACATTTTCTTAAACTCTTAATATTTTTATTTTGATCACTGCTAAGATGAAGTTTCAGGAAGTAGAATGTTTCCTGAAGCCTCATGGACATCACTGTGGGTCATTGCTACCTAGATTAATTGTACAGTGTTGCTCCTGGACATGCTCAGAAGCCACCTGCTGCTTGGAAGACAGGCGTGAAGGTCAGCTTGACCTGATGCTTAATTATCTCCAACTGTTTCTATGTTCTAAACCACCCACAAAAAGGACACTCCGATATAAAAGGAAACATCTCCACATGACTAAAAACTTTCTTCAGTGTGACAGTCAAGCAAGCAGGCCAGCTAGGAGCTCTAGTCTCTAAGCTTAGCCCATCTGTAAGCAAGTCACTTCACTGCTCTGAGCCTCAGTTTCTTTATCTGTAAAATGGGGAATATGATTCCGTACCTACGACTTTCTGTAGGGTTGACTAACATAGCATTTGAAGAATAGCTGATGATACCCCTGACTCAAGAGACATGATCTTTGTATTTCTCTGATCTATACATTGGTTGCTCTCTGGGCAGTGGGACAGAGGATGTAAGCTGGCTACAAGTACATTTGGTTGGAAGCACTGGCTCTAGCTGTGCTTTCCAAGCTTTCAGGTCCCTACATTGTTTTACCAATGGCACCCTCATTAATTCTTGTGTGAGTGTGCATGCATGCGTGTATACAAGTACCGGGGCTTGCACTTAGGATCTGGGTACTGTCCCTTAGCCTTTTTGCTCAAGGCTAGTGCTTTGAAGAGAAGAGTCTCACAGACTTTCCTACCTAGGCTGGCTTCTAACTGCAATCTTCAGATCTCAGCCTCCTGAGTAGCTACAATTATAGGCTTAAGCCATTGACACCCAACTTGGACATTTCTTTTTTTTTTTTTTGGCCAGTCCTGGGCCTTGGACTCAGGGCCTGAGCACTGTCCCTGGCTTCTTCCCGCTCAAGGCTAGCACTCTGCCACTTGAGCCACAGCGCCGCTTCTGGCCGTTTTCTGTATATGTGGTGCTGGGGAATCGAACCTAGGGCCTCGTGTATCCGAGGCAGGCACTCTTGCCACTAGGCTATATCCCCAGCCCTTGGACATTTCTTAATGTAACCAGAAGAGAAATTTTCCAGCAAAGCGATTTTGTCAACCCAAGAACCCAGCCTTGCAGTCTACCCTCCTCTGCTCTATGGAGCCCTGGGAAGGCCTGGCTTCTGCTGCAGATTTTGCCTGGGCACTTTTACTCAGGGATAATGGAAGAGAGTCAGAGACAAAGAGATCTGAGTCTAAGAGAGGGGAAGACATGAGAGAGAAATCAAGAGGCAAGAACTGAAAGAGTATAGAGACAGAGAAAGCCAGAGATTAAAAAGGACCAGTGTGGCATATGTGTAAAATCTTGGCTTAGGAGGTTAATATCTGAGGATCGTGGTTTAAAGCTAGCCTGGAAAGTCCATGAGTGAAGCTATGTCTCAAGTAGTAGTATGCTAGACTTGAGCAAAAGAGCTAAGGGAGAACCAGGCGCTGGTGGCTCATACCTGTAATCCTAGCTACTCAGGAGGCTGAGATATGAGGATCATAGTTCAAAGCTAGCTGAAGCCTGGAAAGTTCACCAGACTCTTATCTCCAGTTAACCACCAGAAAACCACAAGAGGAGCTGTAACTCCAAATGGTAGAGTGCTAGCCTTGAGCAAAAAGAACTCAGGGACAGCACTCAGGCTCTGAGTTCAAGCTCCACATCAACAAAGAAAATAAAAAAGATAAGCGAGAGAGCCCACGCCCTGAGTTCAGTACCCATACAAACCTAAGTAAATGAAAGAGACCAGGACAGTATCTGAGAAACAAGGAGACTGAAAATCAGAGACAAGGACTTCGAAGAGAGACATACAGAGACAGATCCACAGACAGAGAAGTATAGAGGCAAGGAGAGTAAGAGTGAGAAGAGAGGAGAGAGAGAAAAGACTAAGGACTCAGAGATAGAAACAAAGACAGAGGCAGAGAGAGAAACACACAGTGACACACACACAGTGACACACACACGTACGTGTACACACACAAGCAAGGCATGCAGGCAGATGGAAAGAGACCAAGTTATGCAGAGAGAGAGGCACTCAGAGGGCAAGGAAGGATGAACCAAGCATTAGGGGGAAAGGAGGCTAAAGAGAGAACCCAGATCAGACATGGGACAGACAGAACAGAACAGTTGCTCAGCTGGGGACATGCATGGTTTGCCCACTGGCGCTCTGCAGCCAGCTGGGGGTCATGTTCAGAAGACATGCCTCCTGAAGTGGGCCAGGAAAGCTTAGAGGGACAGTTGGGCTCCAGCTGCAGTTCACAGTGGCCAATCCTTTCATCCAGGCCCAGTTTGCAGAAGAGGTCAGGGAGATCAGCATAGGCCCCAATCCCCACAGCTTCCCCTGGGCCCACGACTGTGGGCTAGTGGAGCAAAGGGGAAGGAGTGTTGAAGACACACTGGGGACCCTGCAGGACTCTAGGACTATATCCTTCCACATGGATCCAGTTCTGGAAGGCCTCTGCTGCCATCCTAGAAATGTGGGGAGTAGTCAGGCCATTGTTTAAGCAGAGCTACCCTCAATACCACTGCCATGTGCTCACAGACACAACATTTCCATGGGGCTGCAGGAATGGCTCCTCTTAAAGCACAGAAGACTTAATAATGGGCCAGCCACTATAGCATCTCCATGTTCTCCAAAGAACAGCAAATGCTTTCCTTGGACACCCTTTCTGCTCTTGACGTGGTACCCCCACACAGCTGCATACTCTGATCAGGGAAACCAACCTCAAACATGTCAGCTGCTTTTGGGGGTAGTCTTGAGTCTGAAGCCCCTGCTTCTGCTTACCCCCCTGGCCTGTTCTGTGTGCCTCTACCATCCATCTTTTTCCTTTCAAGTGCCTTCAACACTTGTGATCTCCCTTCTACACTATGTGTACCACTTAACTTCCACAGACTTTTGAGGAAGTTCTCTCTAACCCTGAGATCCTATTGTGGTGGCTGGCTCTCTCACTGCCCAGACCTGGAGTCCTACAGGGGCTCCTCCCCAAAGCTCCAGGGGCTGTGCTCCTGTGTCTCTGTTGGAAAGGACAATGACTCCTAAAATGTGCTGTCCCTTTGACACTAGGACCTCAAAGTAGACATTGTAATATGAACAAAGCCATCAGAGAAATCAAAGCCCAGCTGTAGAATAGGACACTGCGCCCAGCTAAGCTCCCAAGATAACGGAGCTCCCTGTCCATCCTCACCGCCCATGGGAGCAACAGGGGTTTGAACAGGGTTCAGTATGGTCAGTTTGCTGAAGTGTGAGCTTTAAGGGACTGAGGTACCGTGTGACAGCTGAATCACATGCACAAGCCCCGTGGGGACCCTGCAGAGAGCTAGCACTGTGAGTGGCTTTGTCAGCAGGCTGGCACAGAGCCTCCATCAATACTGACACTCCACTTTCTGTTCCCATTATACTGAAGCTTGCAAAGCTCTTTCTCACACAGCCTCATGTGGCATTCTCCCCTCTAGTCTTAGGTGAGGAGCTTCTGCAGGGTCATGGGTGCCTGAGTATGGGCAGAGCTATGACTGGGAGCTAGATTTTGGATTAAAATCCCAGGGTTTTTAAAGCCTGGCTGCTTTTAAAGGTAAGGCATTGTCCCATCCCTGCCAGAGTCCTGTCTCCTGTCCTTTATTCTTCTCTGAAAAGGAAGCCCAAAGTGACAGCAAAGGTCTCACCTGTATGTCACTGAAGACTGAACAGTCCCAGAGACACAAAGCCAATGTCCAACCTAAGGGTTTCCTGGCAGTTGCTGGACCTCCTGGTTGTTCCCCTGGACACATACAGCTCTGTCCTGCCCAACACACAGGCTGGAAAAAGGTGAGCTAGACTCTGAGCAGAAAACCTAACCACTAAAATCTGCTAGTACTTTGACCTTGGAGCTTTAGCCTGCAGAACTGTGAGAAGTTTCTGTTTAGAAGCTACTCAGGTAAAGGGCTTTGGCTGGAGCATCCTGAGTAGACAAAGGCCTGACACAAATGTGCAGCCATAGGACAAGTGCTGGCCACAGTCTCCAGAATGACACAGAGTGTCAGAGGAGGAGGGGAATTTGTGTCCTGTCACTAGTTATTGCTGAACTACAGGAAATCTACTGCTCTCAGGTGTGTGCGTATCTTAGATCCAGCCCTTTGTTAAAGTTTCATTAATGCTAGTAAGTACTTCCGTTGATTAGGATTTTCTAACAATGGTTTTCTCTTTTCCACTAATTCTACTTCAAATGTAGGATGTATATTTCCTGATATAGACTTAGTAGCTGCAGAATTCCAGCTACCAAATAAACAGTGAGCCCAGACGCTTCTTGCTGGAGTGGTGTCGCGTGCAAGAGTGTAGTAGTGAGTGCACTGGCAGGGCTGGAAGCCCTCACTTGGGAAAGGAGACACAGAGCTGCTGATGAAGTCATATGCCCTGTCTGAGCTTTCATCTTCTCTATCAAAGAGGATGATGGTGCCTTTCTTTGCTAACTTTTTGAGGATGAAGTCAGGTAGTAGCAATGGACTAGAGATAGCCTATCAACCCAGATACTTGGGAGGCAGAGAATGGGAGGATCAAAGTTCAAGGTGACCCCGGGCAGAAAAGTTTGTGAGACCCCTTCTCAGCCCATAGCTGGGCACAGTGGCCATAGCTATCATCCATGCTACATAAGCGAGTGAAGTTGGGAGGACTATGGTACAAGACCAGCCTGGGCAGAAAAGTCTGAGATACTCCATCTCCGTAGGGGGAAGAAGCTGGACATGGTAGAGCATGTCTGTGATCTCAGCAACTATGAGAGGACTGAAGGAGGAGAATTATGACTCAAAATGTACCCGAGGTGCAAAGTGAAACCTTATCCTAAAAATAACCAGTGAAAAACAAGGCTGGAGGAGTGGCTCAGCAGTATCATTTGGCCTAAAGTCTGAGGACCTGCCTGAGGAAAGATAGAAAGAAAGGAAGGAAGGCAGAAGGAAGAAAGGAAGGAAGGAAAGGAGGGAGGGAGGGAGGGAGGGAGGGAGGGAGGGAGGGAGGGAAGGAGGGAGGAAAGGAGGGAAGGAAGGAACAGAAAAAGAAATAAAGGAAGGAAGAAAGAGAGAGAAAAAAAGAAACCCAGTATAAATGTTCATTAAAACACTTAATCACAGTGAGACCAAAAGGAGGATATTCTTAGGAGAGGAACACAAAAGCACAATGTCTATGTGCACCTGATCATATAAAATAATATTTATTGAAATGAACTCCAGGAAATAGAAATGAGGTTTTCTCTTTGTTGCTGTTTTTGTTTTCTTTTCTTTTTGTCTTATTTATTCATTTATCTATCTTTAGGAGGGGAAGGAGAGGTACAGAAAGGAGGGACAAAGGATGAACAAATGCAGCAGTGGTACTCACTAGACACTACGTTGAAAATGAACTATACAACTTGTGGGTGGGGATAGGAAAGAAAAGCTAGGAGAGAGCAAGGGAAGGGGTGACACTGGCCAAAAAAAATGTGCACTTTATCTGGCTTACATAACTGTAGCCCCTTTGTACATCACCTTTGTAAGAATAATAAGACTTTTAAAAAAATTTTTATTGTCAAACTGATTTACAGAGAGGTTACAGTTTCATATGTTAGGCATTGGATACATTTTTGTACTGTTTGTTACCTCCTCCCAAATTCCTCCTTCCCCCCTCCCCCTTTCCCTTTCCCCCAATGAGTTGTTTAGTTGATTTATGTCAAGCATTTTTGCAAGTATTGCTTTTGTAGTTGTTTGTCTTTTTACCTTGTGTCTCTTGATTTCGGTATTCCCTTTCAGTTTCCTAGTTCTAATACCAGTATACATGGTTTCCAATGTACTCAGATAAGATACAGAGATAGTGCAGGGACAACCACAGGAAGGGGATACAAGAGGATCATCAATAATAGAAGCTACAGTTTCACATCGCATTTTGAAAGTAATTACAACAGTGTTGTAATAGTTGTTTCCATAACATGGAGTTCATTTCACTTAGCATCATCTTATGTGTTCATAAGGGTATAGCTATTGGGCTCTGTGATCCTCTGCTGTGACTAGCCTAAACCTGTGCTAATTATTCCCTATGAGGGAGACCATAGAGTCCATGAGCAATAAAACATTTTTTAAAACCTCGTACTTCAAAAGAACTTCCTTGCTACTCAGACTTAGCTATGTCAGGATTTCTATTATGCACATATATTACTTCAGTTATATATAAACAGAATTACATGCAACTTGGATTTTTGCACATTAGTTCATATTTTAGGGGAAATCATTTCACTGAGAAAGTCACTTTGCTGGTTTCCTCACTTGTGCCTTGAGAAAGCTGGATGGGATCTGCCCTTCCAATCTGATAGCTGCTGGTCTCATGCGGTTATTTACATTCATACTTACATCAAGTAAATTGAAGTAAAGTGAAACTCTCAGTTTCCTAGTTATACTATCCATATTGAAGTGTCCAAATGCCGTATGGGACTATGGCATGGCTTTGCCTACAGAGAATAGTTCCATCACCATAGAAAATTCTCATGGCTTGTGCTGGTCTAGATGTCCAGGGAGGATTGACTATACCGTCTGCGAGCTCTTGGCACAGTTCCTAGATCACACCCAATCTTTTCTTCCTTCTAGAGCTTCGGGGCAGAGGTGGTAGTGGGACCTTTGTCCTCCAGGTCAAGTTGTCTTGATTCACCCTTCCAAGTGCTTTCTGTTCCCATTCCCTCTCCTCCAGCTCTATTGCTAACATCCTGTTTCGGGCTTCTTCATCACCATAAGTGGTCTTACAAGTGTCTTTGTTTGTGTAGGAGCCAATGGAAAGGCAGGAATGGGGTATGGGAAGAAAAAAAAATAAAAGGTCCATAGGCTGGGCCCAGTAGCTTATGCCTGTATGTCCTAGCTACTCAGGATATCTGATATCTAAGGATTGTGGTTCAAAGCCAACCCAGGCAGGGAAGTCCATGTGACTCTTATCTCCAATTAAGTACCAAAAAAAAAAAAAAAAAGCCAGATGTGGAGCTGTGGCTCAAGTAGTAAATCTTAGAGACAGTGCCCAGACCCTGAGTTCAAGCTCTAGGACAGACACAAAAAACCACCACCACCACCAACAACAAAAAAAACCCTGGTCTTTGGAAAGAAAAAGAGTGATTACACAAGGACAAAATACAGAATCTGCAAGGCAGCCAGACACAGCATAGGGACTTGGGGGACCAATAAGTCTACATGATGTGGATTCCTGATGACAGCTCATCTGAGCAGTTGCCAGGGGGAAGTGAGGCCCCTGAAAATCTTGTCATCAAGTCCTACTGTTCAAATGCCTCTCATACCTAACCCTCAAACTACTCTTCTAACATTCATTCATTCACTCATGATTCACTTATTCATTCAGGTAACCCTTTCTGAACCTCTACCTCACTGAGGTTCCTGAATTGGGCTCTTGCTGTCCAGGATACAGAGATAGATGAGATTCATATTCTGCAGCCTCGGATGACAAATAATCCTTCAGGGAAAGATGGATGGGGAGTTGGAAAACTAAGAGAATCCAGAGGATGAGGACTCATTATTGTCTGCCTGTATTTTACCTCCTCAAAGGTGAACCAGTGAACTCAGCAAAACACTTTCTGCCAAAGTAAGGGTCTTAGGAAACAAAGATAGAGACTAGAGGCTGAAGTGCAGAGCAGTGTACATCCAATGTAACAGTTCAGAGGTCCTGATGTTCATCCAGGCACAAACTTCCACAAAGAAGAATTTGCCACAAACTGCCTACAGAAGAATTAAAGTGGTAGGAGGCTTCGAAAAGGGAAGTCAGTAGCCAATGCTTGAGAGGCAGTAGGTCCAAGTGACTCTTGCCTGCCAGTAATTAGAAGGCTAGCCCAGGAGTTAGAACCTGGAAACAGGAATAAGGTGAAGAATGGTGCATTACTAGGGCAACAGGTGAATGTTCAGTTGGGAGCATTGGAGGCCACTTCTAGGAGGGTTTGCTTTGGTTTTGTCAGTCATGGGGCTTGAACTCAGGACCTGGACACTGTCCCTGAGCTCTTTTGCTCAAGGCTAGAACTTTATCACTTTGAGCCACAGCTCCACTTCCAGTTTTCTGGTGGTTAATTGGAGACGAGTCTCATGGACTTTCCTGATCTGGCTGGCTTTGAATAGCAATCCTCAGATGTCAGCCTCTTGAGTAGCTAAGATTATAGGCATGAGCCACCAGTGCCTGGCACTTCTGAGAATTTACTTCCTTGTGTCAGTAGGTGAGTGATGAGTTAAAAAGAATACCTTATTTGGGAAAGGGGTTATTTTTGTTTTTCTTCTTTACTAATTTATAGGGCACCAAGCTAGGACCAACAGTTACAGGGGCCCAACTGCAACTGAGTAAGAAGAGGAGATTGTCCAACTGCCCACAGCCTATTGGCTCATCTAGGGGCTGCTGGGCTGGGTTAGTTAAATGACCAGACAGAGGTGACTCCCATCAGCCATGGTGGGGCATTCCTGTGGGAAGGATTCCTGCTGACTCCAGCTCTGAGGGGCTTCCATGTCTCATGCTGTACTGCAGCGTAGAGTGCTGTGTTGGACAGAGTGCCTGGGAAGCCAGAGGTCTGTCTAACAGTGTGAAGACAGAGCCTGACCTAGTTAGGTGTTTAGAATATGTGTGTGGTTCTTCTTGGACTTGGATATGTTTTGACTCATTTTTATATTGGCCTTTTCTCAGATCTCTGGCCTCTAATAGAGGACAAGTGAGCTAGGGGTCCAGGAAGGAAAGCTGAGAGTGGCATAGAGTCATTTTCATGCTGGCACCTGGCCTGGGGCATCCATCAGGCTGACATGTTTCTGATGTCCCACCATGGGAGGCAGAGGTGGGGGATGGGACCTAGGGATTTATCTAGAGCAGCTGCTTGACCATCCTTGTAGGGTCACAAGCCCACTAAACACCTTTGTTGAAGACAGGAAAGTCATCCCTCCTAATGCAGTTCCAGATCCCTTTGGCTTGACAAGAAAAGGCCTGGGTTTCATCTTTTTGTGCAGTGGATAACTTGAGCAGCTATACTCTGTGACTCTGCCTCCTATGCTGGCTCCCTGCTCCCAACCTATATCTAATGAGCTATGTCCTCAGGACTGGACACAGAAGAGAATGGGATTCATTCATGAGAATAAGGGGGAGGAATTATTTCCGCTCAGAAACCAGCCATTTAGGAGACAAATCCACACTAAGCCAGCATTTAAAACAGACATATGTCATGGCTCTTCTGGGCCTTCACTGTCGCTGCATGAAGAAGCTGGAGGCTAGAAGAGTCATTCCAGGATCAAATCCCCAGATGCCTTCTTCCCTCACTAGTCCATTAAATGCACTTACTTCTCTACTTGCACTTAAATACTGATGTGTTAAATCGTTTTTTGATTTATGACTATGTTTAATAGATGCTTTCAATATCTGTCCAGAGTTTCATCCTCTGTCTGGAATTCCAAACTCCTAGAAAGTGCAGACTATGCATTACTTGAATAATCTTGCTCAGTTTGAAAGGCCTGGCACATGGCCACCTAGTGCTTTTAGATGATTTTGATGATGATAAAGTTCAAACTCCTCACTCTGGCATTCCAGACTTTCCATCTGGCCCTAAAATTAATTCCCTCCCCACCCCTACTATTCTGTTTGACACCCTATTTTATAGCCAAAAATGGCTGACATTTTTTGGGCATTCCATCTTCATGAATTATCTCAAGCTGTTTCATTTGTCTGAGTGGCCTTTTCCCCTTCCTCTTGTCCCTGAGCACCCACATCCAACCCAGCTCTGGGGACCAACTCTAAATCTCCTCCCAGAGATAGCTTTCCCAATTCCTTCTGCAGGAATGGCTTGTGTTGGAGCTCTCCTATGACTTCTCTCCAACTTTTTATACATATAGGTACCTTTTACCTTGGACCATGGTACTCTGAGCAAGGTCTGGCTTCCCTTCGTTGGGGAATTCATGTCTTATCTATCTCCCTCTCTGTTGGGTTTGAGTCAGAGCTGGACACCTGGCACTCAGCTCTGTAGTTTGGGTAAGTCCTGCCTTGATCTGAGGATCTGTTTGTTCATCAGCAATGAGGGATTGGATAAGATGATCTCAAAGACCTCTTGTGGTTTGGGGCTTTTGTTGTTGTTGCTGGTGTGTGTGTGTGTGTGTGCACGTGTGCATGTATTGGGCCTTGAACACAGGGCCTGAGCATTGTCCCTTAGCTTTTTTGTCCAAGGCTTCAGCCACAGCTCCCTTTCCAGCTTTTTGGTGGTTAATTGGAGATAACCAATTATCTTGGAGACTTTTCTGCCTGGGCTGACTTTGAACCTCAACCCTCATATCTCAGCCTCGTAAGTAGCTAGAGATTACAGACATGAGCCATTGGCTCCCAGATTCCCACAGTGATTCTGGTCTGTAGCTTGCAAGCATGCTCAGAATGAATACAAGGTTAGGAAGAGCACAGCCCTGCTAGAAGAAGCAGTGTTTAGGGCTGGGGATATAGCCTAGTGGCAAGAGTGCCTGCCTCGGATACCCGAGGCCCTAGGTTCGATTCCCCAGCACCACATATACAGAAAACGGCCAGAAGCGGCGCTGTGGCTCAAGTGGCAGAGTGCTAGCCTTGAGCGGGAAGAAGACAGGGACAGTGCTTAGGCCCTGAGTCCAAGGCCCAGGACTGGCCAGAAAAAAAAAAAAAAAAAGAAGCAGTGTTTAGGCGACTTGTTATTAAGAATTCTTCAATTCTTGGGTTGCTAAGAAGTTGGAGATTCAATCCAGTTAGTCCTCTGCACCAGCTTTTTTTCTGTCCCCATGAATGGAAATGGTATGAGTGACTCAGAGTAGTTGGCCCAAAGATTCAATCTCTGTCCTTCAGAGCTGGCACTATGAGATTCTCCTGTGGCTTCCCTTCTTCCTCTCATGGTGAAGGTGTGGTAAGTTCCCCTGCAGCAGCCCAGGCTGCCCAGGCACTGATACCCAGGCCCTTCTGGCCATGCACAGAGACTACATGTACTATGTGGTCCTCTGCAGAGGAGTAGCCTGGGCAACATGGAAGCCCCAAATGAATACTTCTTTTTTTTTTTTTTTTTTTTTTTGGCAGTAATTACTAAGCATTTGTAAGACTCAACTACGTTGGCAAATCCTTTTAAAATAGGCCCTAAATTGTCTCCCCAGATTCCTGGTGGTGACTCAGCACTCCGTACAGTAGCTGTGATTCACACAGTGTGGGCACCAAGGACCTGTGGGTGCCTCTTGGCAGCTGTTCAGCTCTTCTTCCTAGAGGCCCCCAGGGAGGGGGGCAGGGTCACAGCCAAGGAGAGAAGACACCCACACACCACACCCTCAGTCTTCCGAATGCCACTGTTCCCAACATAGCCTTGGACTTCTCTGCTTTGAAGGCCTGGCCAAATGTCAAAGCCAAGGGCATTTGATGGGACAACTCTAGACCTGCGATGGAGCAGGAAGAAGACCAAATGGGACTGTGTGTGGGGCCTAGTGTGGGGGCAGATGCTGTCCTTAAGAGCTGGGGAAATGAGAAAAGGTGCAGAGGAGAGGGGGAAGGGGACAGGGAGTGTCCTAACTGATAGAGTCTCAGCCAATAATCATGGGCAGCAGGCCCAGCAAGGCTGCTGACTCACTGTAGGTTCTTAATCTCCTGTGGAGGGCAGGCCTGGCTCCAGAAATCTTGCAAGGCTAAGTGGTGTTTGTGTGGCTGTATAGTTGGATTTGTGGACCACTAGGATAGACAGAGGGCAGGCGAGTGGGGGCAGGGTAGGAAAAAATGAGAGGGAGAACTGGGCTCACTCCAGGAGCTCTGGGAGTGTTTGTGAAGGGACTGATAGAGAGGTAGATTCTGGATGAGGAGAGTCAGATAAGCCAACAGCCTGAGGTCAGTCCAGAATGTTCACTTTGTTCACATTTCTCAGTTTTCATAGATGGATCAAAGACTTCCCTTTTTTCCTCCCTTAAACATAGCAGACCTGCTCAGAGGCTTCACAAACAGAATTGCAAGGTCTTCTTCAGAGTCTTTGTCTCTCACTTTCTGCTTCTTATACACCACCCCTGCTTTCCAAGGACCCCAGGACTCACTTAATTCTCTCTTCTATCTCATTATGCAAATCTGAACTGCAAATAAAAACATCCCCCTTCTACCTGCCTCTCCAAATGCTGAGAGAATAATGCGAAGAGACACAGAGAGCCTCCTGTGCATGCCAAGGCCCTGTGTAAAATGCTGAAAGCTTGGCAGGAAATACGCAGAACGGAGATAATGTTGTTTGAAATATGTTCAGAAGTGTTTCTATATCCTATAAATCTTGTTTCTCTAGGGCTTCCTGTTTACTGTAGTAAGGAGTTTTGATGCTTCAGGAAAAGGGTGCCTGGCTACCATTACTGAAGTTTCACTGTCAAATTAGATTTTTGTGAGTCCCCAAAGCAACAAGCTTGAAAGCCAAGTGCTAAGGAAACTGCATTTTCTAAATGCCTGGAGGATCAGGTCATAGAGTTATATGGATAAGAAATCCTTGCAAAACAAGGAGCAGTGAGGAGGCCAGTCCTTGTGTTTCTAATCTTCACAAGGGGGAAAGAGACAGAAGATGGGGGTTGGGCAGTCAGTGAGATACATCTTCATCCTCTCCCTTCCCCTTCGGGTTCTAGTCTGGGGAGTGGTATGTTCCATAAGATGAGGAAAACACTTTAATTTCAGGAATCTGCAAAGACCACCTCGTGAAAGATGCCCTGTACCCACTCAACAATGTCAGTAGCTACCTCAAAGAAATTGCAGCAGAGGCATAAGCAGTCTGCACATGCTCCTTGGAGCTGATCAGGAACTTAGCAGAAAGTCTGGCTGGAGATCTTGGCAGTGGGGAAGGGCAAATGCCTGGCTAAGCCTACATGGAAGTCCAGCCAGGCCTCCAGGCCTTGTGAAGCCCAGAGGAATTCAAAGCACAGAGACAACTGAGCCGGGTCAGATGGCAGCAGCCATGAGCATACCACCCTTCCACTGCCAGCCACCCAGGGTGGACAGGCAGTTCCTAACCCTGGCTGCACAGTAGGCTCACGTAGGTATGGCTTTCCCATGCTCAGGCTCTACACTCAAGGCTCTGGTGGAATTGGTTTCCTGTTGGTGTATTTTCCAAAGCTCTGCTGACTGATGAACCAGGGAAATGGATTGCTTCCTCCCAGCTAGAAGTTCCCTCCTCCTAGGCTGAGGAAGGGGATCAGTGTTGAGAGAGATTCACCGACATGTCATGCAGGTGTGGAATAGAACCCCAGTACTTCCTCACCCATGGAGCCCTAGGGTCTTCGCTATCTGCAACTCCCCCTGTTTTTCTCTTAGTGGTCCCTTCCCTGAGCCCGTTTGAAAAGGTAACCCAGGCTATGAGTCCTGTGCTTTGGAAGACACTCAAAAATTACAGATGGGTGTCTGGGGGCAAATGTCCCTGCTAGGCTTGGGAAAAGAGAAAATAAACTTTAAAAAAGAACAGACTCAGTGGTTATCGTTAGCACTTTGCTGGTTTCCAGGATGAGATGGACATCCCGCTGAATCATTTCTGCCAGCTCTCTGAAGCCAGGACAGGGTGCTTGAACTCACTGTGGGGGAGAGTGGGCCACATTCAGGGTTCTTTCAAAAGCAATTCAAGTCCCATAGACCAAAGTGTGTTCATGTTCTGCTATAGTTAAGAAAGAGAGGATGTGCCTGCCTCCAAATTGCATGTGGGTGGTTCTGGGGGCCTTGCACTGTGCTGGGTTGCTCGTTTGTCTCACCCAGAAACTAGGCTCAGTGGCGGTGAATCAGAACCAGCACAATGGAAGACAGATTTCTGAGGAACATTTGGAACAGATTAGTTTGTTAACATGAGCTCAGGGCTCCAGTGAATGGTCTAGTACTGTACGAAAGCTCAGAGCTTTAGACACTAGAACAAATGGATCCTTTGTAAATTATAAATGACCTTTGTTTTCTTCTGCCCTGGTCCCCCTCCTTCCTTCCTTCATCTTAGTCTCAGTCTTAATCCTGAATCCTCCAGAAAGAAACCTGACCAGGCTTTGGTAATGGAATTCGGCACTCTAGCCATGTTATATAGCTGGGACGAAGGTGTCTTGTATTTTGACTGAAAGTGTTGGCTGCAGGGGTAGAGAAAGGGCCTTGGCTTTCAGGATCAGAGCTGTGTTTTGGACTGTGTTGGAGCATCTTAAAAGTGTGCTTCTCTTTTCCTCTTTTTCTTAGCTTAGATATTAGTGGGGTAAGTTAACAACTTCAGTAGAGAGCAGGTGGGCAAGAGGACGCAAGACTACTATTCATTGACTCCTGATCTTCATTCAGAGCCCTGTCAGTAGCCACTGGTCACAAACCTCCAACCTGATTCTGTTATTTTTGGAGTAATAATTGGAGGGCTGACTTCTTTTAGATCTGCTGGGAGAAAGAGGAGACCTTCAGAGTCTCCTAGCTCTGGAGTGTCTGACATGCAGACAGAACCAAGGCCTGGCTGAACCAGGACAGAGGAATCCTTTCTTTGTTATAATTTCTGCTGAGAGAAGCAGCAGTAATGACCCATAAAACCCAAGAGCTCTTCCCTTATCCATTTGCTGGGATCTATTAATCTCTTACGATAGCTGGCAGCTACCCCATCTGCGAGACACCTGGTCTTGATTTAATTAACGTGCAAAGCAAAAGAACATCATGCAGATAAAAATCTGTAATTAGCAATAATCTCCCAAGATTTTCTTTGTTGGGTTCCCATCCCCCACCACTTTCTAGGCAGTGGGAAGGGATAAGAAGGAGCCAAAGGCAAATAGGACTTAATTCCTTCTTGAGTAATTGCTCTGGAAAGCTCTCTTTAAAAATTGCTGGCTGTTTAACTCAGCAATTTGAACTTGCATTTAGGAACATCATCAAACTGTAAATGCTTTGATCTTTTTTTATGCTTCTGCACATAAGAAAAACTAAGTACACCCAATTCCGTTGCCATGTTGTCATAAGTATTAGAAACTCTTGGCACATAGCCAAGGGTAAGAGATTTGAGAGGGAATGGCCTGCTGCAAACAGCCAGCTACCTGGAGGAAGAGATATTAGAAGAGGAGTCAGAAGGCCAGAGTGGCTGGTTACGTTCCCAGTGGCTCATGAAATGATGCTAGGCAGGACATGCCCCTTCATTGCTAGTCTGAAAAAGAAGAGGGATTGGGGGTGGTCCCATAATTTCCAAATTACAGAGTCTCATCTCCCCAATCTCAGAAACTCTGCCATTTTTGCTTCTAGGAAATGTATTCCCTGCCCATGCAGAGATGAGGCAGGTTAAGCAGGGGCAAAGGCAGCTTAGTACCAAAACTTGCTCAGCAGGCTTGATTATCAAAACATTTAAGGAAAAGATGGACAACTGGATTAAGTGATTCCTTTGAACAGTGGCATACCTTGGATGTGCTGTAGAACCTATAGCCACAGAGAACAAAATTAACTTGCCTCTGGGGGTTTGTGGGGCACCTGTGACCTCAGCCTTAATCAGCATCATATGCTCTCCAATAGCGCTACAAACCACAAGGGCTTCAGGCAGGAAGTCAAATTAGACCAGCCATTGCTTCCATGCTATTGTACTTTTTCTACGAGGGAATAAGGGCAGCATGAGCAGTGTGATCTGTTCATTTCTTCATGTACATATATTCATTTAGCACATGTCAACACCTACAACAGCCAGGCCTTAGGGAGGCAGTAGAAACTGAATGGAGAACAGCCCCAAGGCTGACAACTATGAGCTTCCACATTGCTTCCTTAACACATTCTGGCTCTGTATTAGCTCCGCAATAAGAGTAAAATCATGCATAAGGAGACTGGCTTGTCTTCCAGCTCTTAGTGAGCCTGGATGGCCACAAGTCCTTACCCTGTCTTTAGAGGTCTTATCCATCCTCCAGAGTTCACAGTTGAATGCCACCTCTTCTAAGAAACCTTCCCCGGTAATCCTAGAAATGTGATTTCTGTCTTCTGATTGGACGTTCACAGGAGTAGATTGACCTCACTCACCTGGCTGTTCATACCCAAACTTGCACTTAAAAAAAATTCTGTGTCCTTTCCTCTTTTAGACTGGTAGTTCCCCTGAGATACAGGAGAGACGATACCTTGTGGAAGGGCGCATTGCTCTGCTTATGAGATTGTATCTGATTGTGAATCAGATGTATGAAGATGGCTGTCATGCCTCTCTGGGTCTCCTATAGGCAGGAGGGCTTCAGTCTTGTGAACATATCTCCATGGTTTTGAGTTCTCATATCATCCTAGAGTCTTTTATCTGGATGTACCTCATTGGCTTATCTGAAATAGGATTATCCATCTTACACTACTCCAAATATTCTAGTGGCTTGAATGCAGTAGAAGACCATATTGCCATTTTCATACTAATTCCATTATTCCATATGGAGAAGATAAAAACTCTTTCATCTTCTTCCTACACAGGATGCCTGCAAGCTCTCCATCCTCTACATGGGTGATGATTGCCTTTGCTTCTTTTGACACAAACTCAGGACTCTGTATTTCTCTCTACCTGGTTGCTGGTGAGAAGGCTTTCCTCCACTGAAAGCATAGAAGAGGTCTGGGCCAATAGTGAGATGTAGAAGATAGAGTGTGAGAGCCTGTGTGGTGTGTGTGTCATGCTGGGTTGGCCTGCATCCTCAGCTGTGTGCCCAGAGATGTATGAGTGCTTCCAGCGCTGGCAGCCCTGGGGGATTGCTCATGGTTGTTGAATAGCAAGCCGGGTTTATTTTTATAACAAGTATTTACTGCAGAACAGCCTAGCAGAACCTCCTGGGTTTCACAACCCTTCCGGTTCCATTACATACACACAGTGATACCAACCTGGCTCCCATCCTCTCTTCTGTCCCCATAGAGACGCCTGCTGGGAACCAGAGCATCAGGTTTAAGGCTCCAAGTGAGCATTTGAGCTCAGAGCTCAGTGAGACAGGGGAGGCCTCTGGAAGATGTTAGAGGACAGACCCATCCAACCCCCAAATAAATGAGAAGAGAAGGCAAGGCTTTCAGTACAGGGGAAATAGTACCTGCTTATGTAAATGGCGTGAGGTCTGACTCTTCCTGGAGATTAAACTCAATCTAGAGCCATTCTCTAAGCTTCAGCTCATGTTGTCTTCTCTTCCTTTGTATTGTCCTGTAAAAGCCAGAGGAAGCAGAACTCCATTTTCCCATGCTGTCTCCCTGATCTGCACCTCCATTCTGAAAGCTTCAGTAGTTCCTGGTATCCTGGCTTCTATTTCTGCTTACTCTCCTGACATACAGTCTTTTCGGTGTGTCCATCTCCACCCCCTGTCAACATCCCACCTCTCCTATGGCCTTGGCTCAAATGCATATGTATAGAAAGCCGTCCTCCTTTTTCCACTGAAGCTCTCTTCATTGTGCTTTTCTCTTCTCACTGTTATCCTCCAGATTCCTGGCAGGATTTGCAGAGTAGCTGCTATACTTGGTACCTAAACTTGCTTATGTGGACCTCCTTTAGCCTTGCTTCCCATCTGGGCGATGGTTATGACAGAGACATCTCGGTGTCCCCTGACATCCATTCTTCCCATCTTAGAAACTTTATCAGAGCACACATATAGGAAAGACTACAATCCCTAGCCTCTAGTGTAACTAGATGAGGCTGAGTAACCAAATACTGACTATGGGATGTGAGTGGAAGTGATGAGTGAAATCTATGTTTTCTTGGAAAGAAAGGAATCTGCCCTTCCTTGGCTCCTATGGTCAGAATATAGATGTCATGTCATAGTGAGGTAGATTGGATCAAGTAAATGAGAAAAACAGCCTAGAGACTATGGAGGAAGAAGAGAAAGGACACCTAAGAAGGGCCATTTTGCCAGCTCAAGGTTTACTTGAGGCTAGGTGTCAGTGGTTCATACCTGTAATTCTAGCTCCTCGGGAGGCTGAGATCTGAAGATTATCATTTGAAGCCAGCCCAGACAGACAAAGAGACTCTTATCTCCAAAAAGCCAGAAGTGGCGCTGTGGCTCAAGTGGTACAGCATCAGCCTTGAGGGGAAAAAAAAAGCTAAGGATCAGCACCCAGACCCTGAGTTCAAGCCCCAGTACTAGCACCCAAAAAAGTGGTTTACTTGGGAAAAACACTTCTAAGTTCTTTTAACAACATTCATTTGGAGTCTCTGTTCCATGTAGCTGAACCTGCATTCTCAATAATATGATATTCTCCACTCTATCTTTTTTTATATTTTTTATCTCTTTAAAAATTTTTTATTGTCAAACTGATGTACAGGGGGTGGGGTTATGGCCTAGTGGTAAGAGTGCTTGCCTTCTATACATGAAGCCCTGGGTTCAATTCCTCAGCACCACATATATAGAAAAGGCCAGAGGTGGCACTGTGGCTCAAGTGGCAGAGTGCTAGCCTTGAGCAAAAAGAAGCCAGGGACAGGGACAGTGCTCAGGCCCTGAATCCAAGCCCAGGACTGGCCAAAAAACAAAACAAAAAAACAAAAAAAAACTGATGTACAGAGAGGTTACAGTTTTATATGTTAGGCATTGAATACATTTCTTATACTGTTTGTTACCTCCTCCCTCATTCCCCCGCCTCCTCCCCCTTTCCCTTTTCCCCCCATGAGTATCCACTCTATCTTAATTCCTAGCTTCCCTGTCTATTTCTGCTCTCTTCTCCTCTCCAAGTCTCAGTGCCTCATTTCCCAGCTGCCTGGCTTGCCCCTCATCCCTTGGCCTGACCCAATCTACAAGGTAGTCTTAGGGCCTTTCCTGAGAGACAAGCATGGTGGAGACAGGGTGGAAATGATACCCTGAGTATCATTTCCAGATTTGGATTGCTTTTGGTTTGAACCTCTGTGGTTTGGGTGTTAGCTCCAACCTACTCCATCCCTACTGAAACCTTGTCTTGTCTATTCAATGTGAGCAGGTTTGCATTTTGGGGGTCCTAGAGCTCTCCTATAAATCCTCAAGGGTACTGATTTTTTTTCCTATTTATGGAAGCCTTCCTAGCTGGAAAAGGCAATTGGATCGATAAATCAACTTGCCAGATGCTTCCCCGTGGGGCTTTTCCAAGTTTTCTTCTTCACCAAAAAGAGAGAGTTATGGCATTCAGCCCTACTCAATCCCCTAGAATTTCAGTCTCACCTTCTGTTGACCTTCAAGTATTCAGTAACAAACACAGAGCAAGTAAAATCTTAGCTTTGAGAAGAAAGCCTATATTTCTTGTAATACCTGAAAATAGCTGCTCCCCGTGGAACTGACTGGGGAAATTGATTAGAAAATACACTATGCATCCCTTAACTAAGAACTACTAGGAGGACAGGTACACCCTGGGTGCTAGACTTTCTAGGGCAAAGAGAGAGCTAGAAGGCCTGTGCTTGTGTGCCAGAGGCCATGATTTCACATGCAGGAATGGAATCAAACCCAGGGAAAGCAGTTTGTTAAAGGAGCTTTACTGCCTTCTCTTCCAATGCCAACCTGGAGAAGATTCCCTGAGGGCTTGGAAGTGATTGGATATAGAGGGCAGAATTCCAGCTTCAAAATGAGAAAACGGTGCCCCAGTACCACTCTTGTTAATTCCTGTTTCCCAAGTGGCCCTACCTGTGCCCCTGAATTTTCTGGGCTTATCGTTCAGATGGGAAGAGTGGACAAGATGTTCTCTAAGATTCTTCCAGACATGCACAGTCTGGTTTCTAAAGGCCGTCCTTCTACCTCCTGGCTTTCTTCAGCAACATCCTGCCCTCATCCCAACTTTATCATCTATACCTTCTGATGACTTTTCTCACTCCTCTTAGCTGGCCACTCTTTCTGCCTCTGGGTTAGAGGTTCAGGAACACTCAGAGTTTCTCTAAACACAGAATCCAAGCAGCTCAGGAGCCAGGTCACTCCTTGGGCAACTGCCTGTTCTGTGCCCAGCTCCTCTCCAGGGACCAAAAGGAAGTAGGAAATGATGGCTCAGACCATTTCAAACATTGTAGTGATTTTTTGTGTTTTTTTAGGACTCTGAGTTATTTATTTCCAGGCCAGTTTCAAAGTCTTATAGACATTCTCAACCACCTCAATTACCAGCAATACCTACCTTCTTATTTCTTTCTTACTTGAATAAATAAATCATATGTCACTACTGGCTCCCAAAGGAAAGGGTCAAAATAGTCAATATTAGTCCTGACTGCTGTCTCCTAGCACACCTCCCCAACTATGTGAGCCACTGCAACAGCTTGCCTTCATCTAATTAAATTCCTGTTTGCCCTGTGACAGATGGAGAAAAAACCCAAACAAACATAGTTTTCAGCTCCTCTGATCAGTTGGAGAACCCATTTTCCCACTGCTTTTTAAAAGTTCTGGTAAGGTGTACACAACATATTAATATACATACCATTTTATCCACTTAAAGATGGATACTCTAATGATATTAAATATATTTACATTGTTGTATCCCCCAATACTTCCATCTATATCCAGAACTTGTTTCTTTTTGAGTGGTACTGGGACTTGAAGTCTGTTCCTGAGCTGTTACTCTCACAAGTGGCACTCTACTACTTGAGCCACAACTGTACTTCTGGCTTTTTTGGTGGTTAATTGAAGATTAGAGTTTCACAGACTTTCCTGCGTAGGCTGGTTTTAAACTGTGATCCTCAGATCCCAGCTCCTGAGTAGGTTGGATTACAGGAGTGAGCCACCAGTTTTCCTGGCTCCCCTGAACTTTTTCACCTTGCAAAATGGAAATTCTGTAGATTTTAAACAGTAACATTCTATAACTCCTCCTCTCAGCTCTGGGCAACCACTAGTGTGTATTCTGTCTCTAGGAATTTGACTCCTCTATAGGTACTTTCTCTGAGTGGAATCCTCATATAAGTGGACAAATACAGTATTTATCTTTTTTGTAACTGTCTTATTTCACCTAATGTTGTATCTTTAGGGTTCATTCAGATCACAGCATGTATCAGAATTTCCTTCTTTAAGGCAGAATGATATTCCTTTGTGTGCCTAGATTATGCTCTGTTTATTCATGCATCTGTCTGTAGACACTTGGGCTACTCCCACCTCTTTTGCTATTTGGGTAATGATGCTAATTCTCAGTCAGTGGGTGTGCAAATATCTGTTTGAGTCCCTGCTTTCAGTTCTTTTGGGTGTATGCACAGTAGTGGGATTGCTGAAACATATGGTATTTCTATGTTTAATTTGTTGAGGAATCACTATGCCATTTCCACAGTGGCTGCACTATTTCACATTCCCACCATCAACTCACTAGGCCTCAATTTTTTTCATATCCTCACCAACACTTGTTACTTTGTATAGGCTTTTAAAAAAATCACCAACACATTCTGGTTTTGGTTTAAATTCCCTAATGATTAGTGATATGCAGTTCTCATGTGCCTATTTGGCACATCATCGTTGTAACAATGTCTAGTCAGGTCCCCTACCCTTTGAGTCTGAGCTGGCTACTGGAGTGACCAACTGTCTCCATTTGTTTTGCAAGTCCCACAGCCTGGGAAACATTTGTTTCTGGCAACTTTTGTTTCTGGTTAACTTTAGGTGACCTTATGACTTGCTTTGGTTAACAGAATGTATTAAAAGTGATAAGATGGGCTAGGCACTGGTGGCTCATACCTGTAATTCTAGTACTCAGGAGGCTGAGATCTAAGCTAGCCTAGGCAGGAAAATCTGTGAGACTCTTATCTTAATTAAACACCAAAAAAGCCGAAAGTGGAGCTGTGGCTCAGGTGATAGAGTGCTGGTGTTGAGCACAGAAGCTTGGTGACAGTTCACAGACCCTGAATTCAAGCCTCAGGATTAGCACATGTGCACGCACACGCACGCACGTGTCAAGATAGTCTAGCCTCAAAGGTCTTCCCAATTGCCTCTCTTGCTGTTCTTGGAACTATTGCCACTTGAACAAACCCAAGCTAGCTGGCTAGTCAGTGAAAGATGTGTGTCCTGGTCATCTTATAACTCTTGCTAACAGCTTGCAAGCTGCCAGACATGTAAGTGGGGCAGCCGAGCTGCTAATGGACCATGGATGTGTAAGAACCCAACAGAGCGCAGGCACACTAGCTCAGCTAAGAACTGTCTAGCCAGCTCACAGGACTGGTATTGAAATAACTAGCTGTTGCAGCAGTGGCACTCACTAGATGCTATGTTGAAAATGACTACACAACTTGTGGGTGGGGATGTTAGGGAAAAACAGGGGGAGAGCAAGGGAAAGGGTGACATTGTCCAAAAAGAAACACTCTTTATCTAGCTTCCATAACTGTAATCATTCTGTATATCACACTTATAATAACATTTTTGTTTGTTTTTTGCCAGTCCTGGGGCTTGAACTCAGGGCATGAGCACTGTCCCTGACTTCTTTTGCTCACTCTACTGCTTGAGCCACAGCACTACATCCAGCTTTTTCTATATATGTGGTGCTGAGGAATCGAACCCAGGACTTTATGTATATGAGGCGAGCACTTTACCACTAGGGCATATTCCTAGCCCCTATAATAACATTTTTTTAACCTTGTTGTTTTATATCACTAAGTTTTCAAGGTAGTTTGTTACTCAGTGAAAACTATTCCTTGTAGCTCCACAGAAAAGATGCTTTGGTCATCATTCCCATAAGATCTCTGCTGTAGACAGAGCTCTCTTGTCCTTCCTCCAGGCCCCCACTCAATTATTTGTAGTTGGGAAAGCTTCACCGATTCTTTGATACCCTAAAGGAGTCAAGAGACTGCTACCATTCTCTCTGCCAAAAGCAGACAAAAGCTTTTTTCCTCTCCCTTCCCTTTACTTTCCTCTCATTATCCACCTTTCACTGCTTGAGCACATGCACATGTCTCTCTCTCTCTCTCTCTCTCTCTCTCTCTCTCTCTCACACACACACACACAGAGGCGCTCATTAGATTTAGAGACTGAAGTGGCAGAAGACAGTCCCGTTTCCCCCCCATCCCCCCCCCATACCAGAGCCAGCCACTCTCACCTCTCTTTCTCTTTTTGATCACACACACACACCTTAATTGCTTCAAATGCTCTTTGTCCAGCTGCCTGAAACTCTGGGGACGATAGGTTCTGCTTGTTTGGTTCTCTGGGTAGCTGTGTTAGAGACAAAGTGCTTTGACAGAAGAGCCTGATGTTGTAATCCCTATATCTGTTCCAGAGCTGTTTAGAGACCCTGTTTCTGAACACTCAAGGTGTATTTTAAAGGGCATCTGCTTTTTTTGCTAAAACTTTCTGGTTGTTGTTTTTTTTTTTTTAAAACTCTTTCCTAACGCAGACATCTGTTACTGTCTGAAGACAGAAGTCCAAACCATACAGAATGTTTCTTTTACTTCTATTTAGTTCCTGATGGACCCTTGTTTGTGCCTGTAGTTTAGCTGCAGAGCTACAATAGCCCTGGCCTCTGGACTTTTGGATGGCCAAACTAACCCTTAGCCTCAGAGTGGTGAGAATGTCATTTCAAAGTGCTTTCCCTAGTCCTGGTCAATAAAGACAGAGCCACAGCAATGTCAGAACTTCAAAGATTTTGGAAATCAACTGACCCAATATTACCACTTTACAGATGAAGAAACTGAGGCCCAGACTTGCCCAGTCTAGAAGTAACCCAGCAAGGTAGTGGTAAACCAAGGCTGCAATGATGGCCCTCCGACCTCTAGTTCCATCTCAGCTCTCTATTCATTGAAGCAGTTCTAGTTCTTTTTTCTTCTATGCTGGTATTAGAGCTTGAATTCAAGGCCTGGGAGCCGTCTCTTAGCTTTTTCACTCAAGGCTGGCACTCTATCACTTGAACCACAACTCTGCTTTGGCTTTTTGACAGTTAATTGGAGCTAAGCGTCTCATGGATTTTCCTGCCTGGGCTGGCTTCAAACGTTGATCCTCAGATCTCAGTATCCTGTGTAGCTAGGATTACAAACATGAACTCCCAGTGCCTAGCCTAGCTCCTTTTTAATAGCCTGAAGGATTTAGTTTTTTTTCGAGAACTGGATTAGAGAAGTGAAAGTTTTCTGCAGATTAGTCTGTTGGGCCACAGAAGCAAAGGGCAGAGGGCAGTGCCACCCAGGGGAGAGATCTTAGAAAGGCTTCTCTTGTCTCCTTGAGCTGAGAATATCCATGGGGCAGTAAAACAAAGAGGAAAAGGAGCCAAGTGCACTTCTCCCAAGCCCACAAAGGAACAAGTCCCAGAAGGGCACTCTTCCTCCCTGCTTTTTTATTTTATTAAGGATGTTCTTTTTCTGAACCTATACAACTTCTCCAGAGGAAAAATCTCCTCCATATTAAGTATCTACCTTTCAGTTAATTTTCTTTTGCTGCTTGTCAAGTTTTTATGTTTTATAAGCAGCATGAGTACATATGTTTCAGTTTGTCTTTTCTTTAACATTATTTCATATTCATATTTTTGTGTGTTAACGGTCTTGTCAGTTTTAATTGGAATGTTGTATTTATAATATGAGCTCATCATAGATTGTTTTCCAAACTTGTCTCCTGTTGAATAGTTGGATTTTACCTTTTCTCTCTTTTTCCAAACTCACTCATGTATAGTCACATCACAAAGGAGTTCCATTGTAAAATTTCCATGGATATAATGTACTCGCATTGTTTCTAGTTAATTAGTATTAATAGCACCAGGATGATTATTTTTGGACCATAGCTCTTTTATCCCTGTGGGTTGGTTTATGCAGTCAGGATATGCCTCTCTGACTCCATCACAGCTAGGTCTTAGCTCTTGCAATTGCCAGATTACTCTCCAGAAGAAAGATGCCATCCATTCACAGGGCTTGAAACTCCCTTACAATGTGTTATTGCCCCTGGCAGAGAACTGTGCTACCATTGATATTTGTCATTCATATCCATTTTGCCATGCCAACATGGGAAAGCTGAACTGGTGAGGAGAATAGAAAATGCATCAAGGACCGGGACTTGTGCCATGGAGTCCTGAAGCAGAACTGGCACCAGTTAAGACCCACGATCCAAGTGGAGCTAAGTAGATGAGGCTCATTAAGAACGGCCACCTGTCTGGGTATGTGGCTGTCTAGGTTGAAAATTCAGAGTCAGAGTGAATGCCAGTTAAACAATTGCATACTGGAGCCCCGTTCTAGCTTTGCATTTGTTTTCTTTGTAGCCAAGGCAATGCTTCCTTCTCTGCATAGTTTACTCTTTACAGAGCTTTTCTGTGTTATCTATGATTCCTTGTACAAAGGCACCTTTTCCTGATGCTTCAGGATGTTGGATGTTTCATTCATTAAATGTTCATATGTTGGGAGCTTC
Organism: Perognathus longimembris pacificus; assembly: GCF_023159225.1. Taxonomy (NCBI): domain Eukaryota; kingdom Metazoa; phylum Chordata; class Mammalia; order Rodentia; family Heteromyidae; genus Perognathus; species Perognathus longimembris. The sequence continues at coordinate 52,272,365 of NC_063165.1, forward strand.
CCTGTGCCAGTGTTGGAGCCAAAATGTGTGCAGGTAAATAAACACAGAAACAAAAAATAAGAAGGGGTTAGGCAGAGAAAGACACTAGAAGAGGTCTGGTAGAAGTAGCTCAATTATAAGAAAAACTGTTTGGATGGAGCCAGGATTTATCTTTAGGCCTTACAGTCCACAGTGAGGAGAAAACAGAACCAGTGCCTCGATGAAACCTCAGTCCCCATCAAAGAGCAGATTCTGTCTTTGAGGAGCCTTGGTCTTCTCCTTGAACTTAATGTTCAAGGTTTCGGGATGAGTCACCTTATTCCCCATCACCGGCTTCTGTCTTTGCCTCTAGTTCAGACGTGTCTGAACCCGTCTGTACCTCCAGAGCTGGGGCTCCCGTCATCTTCACACCACAGATGACTAACCATGGCCTGCTTGTGGCTCCTAATTACCACAAAAGAAAATGGTACATGCCTCTAAGCAGAGGACTGGGAACAGAGGGGTTGAAGCTACAGAAGCAAAGGTGGCAATGAACTAACCTTTAGACAGGCCTCTACAATCCCAAGGATCAGGGGGCCAAGGATCCAGATAGGGTGTCTTCCTTGGCAGGACTGAATCATTAATATCATTCATTACTGCATCTGCTTAGGTTCCCAGGCTCATTAAAATCTGTGCACCTTTGACTGGTTCTTTTGGATCAGATTGGATTCCACTTTGCAGAGGATTGTCAGGTCTTCTGAGTGGCCAATGTCAGCCAGATACTATCTCTTGGCTTGGCTTCTTCTTTGAGTCTCTTCCCTGAGCTTGTGTGTGCACTGCTGATGACGCAAGTCACCATTCAATCATCCAGGCTCACATGGGCTAGCAGCCCAAAACAGCCAGCAATGGAGTCCAAAGTACTTGAACAATAGTTGCTTGAGACAGAGCAGGGACTGACTGAGGTTGGATGCAGACAATTATAGCTACAGCAATTTTTTTAGAGGAAGGTATATAAGGTGCCCATGGCTCATGCTCATAATCCTAGCTACTGAGGAGGCTAAGATCTAAGAATCAAGGTTAGAAGCCAGCCTAGGCGGGAAAGTTGAAACTTTTATCTCCAATTAATCTCACACTCACTGAAAAAAAGCCTGGAAGTCTCTGGAACTGTGGCTCCGATGATAGAGCACCAGCCTTGGGCAAAAAAGCTAAGGGACAGTGCCTATGCCTTGAGTTCAAGCCTCAGTGCAAGCACAAAAAATAAAAAGGAAGATGAAGGGAGCTTTTATAATTATAAAGTAAAGTACTGTGAAAACTACAATAACTGCAACAAACAAACACAAGAGGAACAATAGAACAGAACACGCTAGGCACTGTGGCTCTACTCCCAGCTATACAGGAGGTATATGTAGGAGGATTGTAGTCTGAGGCTAGCCCAGAGGGAGAAAATGTGAAATCCTACATGAAAAATAAGTAAAAAGTGTTGAGAGGTGTGAATCAAGTGGTAAAGTACTCAGTGACTTAAAAAACTCCAATAGAGGGCTGTGAATATAGCCTAGTGGCAAGAGTGCTTGACTCGTATACATGAAGCCCTGGGTTCGATTCCCCAGCACCACATATATAGAAAATGGCCAGAAGTGGCGCTGTGGCTCACGTGGCAGAGTGCTCGCCTTGAGCAAAGAGAAGCCAGGGACAGTGCTCAGGCCCTGAGTCCAAGGCCCAGGACTGGCAAAACAAAAAAACAAAAAACTCCAATAGGGCCAGGTGCTGGTGGCTCACTCCTTTAATCCTAGAAACTCAGGAGACTGAGATCTGAAGACTGCAGTTCCAATTTAGCCAGGGCAGAAAAGTACTGGGGAGATTCTTCTCTCCAATTAACTACTCAAAAACTGGCACTCTGGCTCAAGAGGTAGAGTGCTAGCCTTGAGCACAAAGAGGCTCAGGGACAGTGCCCAGGCCCTGAGTTCAAGTCACACAACTGACAAATACACATGTATAATATATATATGTATATATATACATATATATATTATATTATGTATATACATATATACATATATACATATATATATATATTTCAGTAGGTCAGGCACTGGTGTCTCATACCTGTAATCCTAGCTATTCAATATGAGATTTGAAGATCACTGTTCAAAGCCAGCAGGGACAGGAAAGTCTGTGAGACTCTTATCTACAATTAACCACCAGAAAACTGGAAGTGGAGCTATGTCTCAAAGTGGTAGAGTGCTAGCCTTGAGCAAAAGATCTCAGGGACATTGACCAGGCCCCCAGTTCAATCTCCAGGACCGGTAACAAAACCAAACCAAACAGAAACAACCTCCAGTAGACCTGGCGCCCCTGCCACTAGACTGGACACAGCCTGGATTCTGCGCTCTCTGCTGCCAGCACCGGCCTTGCACGGGAGGCCTTGCCTGAGAGCTAGGGGTATCCCGCTCTGTCCCACACCCTGGAGAAGCCCAGCAAGGCTGGCCTTCACAGGCGACCTCACCAGCGCCAGGGGCCAAGACCTGCAATCTCCCCACACTACATCACCTTGGCGCCGCCGGACAATGCCATGCAGGGCTTCTACGAGATCGTCATCGGGGCGCCCAGCGCACGCTGGAGCTCCGGGTGATTGCTGGATGGTCCACTAGAAGAGCTCGATGGACAAACGCTGTGTATGCAAAGAAATGAAGAATGAGCACCCTTTACTTAGGGTCTCCGAAAACGAGACATACAAATTTTGCTTCAGCAATGTGTTTTCTGCTTCCACACACAAAATCGTCTGTGTTGATTTCAAGTTGGAGAAGACCCACCTTGATTTCCCAGTGAGAGGCGAGTCAGTACTCTTACCCAGACAGCACCACCCTGGTCTCCTCCATTCAGGAAGCGTTTAACTCCCATATCCACTGTCAGACTCATTTCCGCTGGAGTGAGGCTTCAGGCAGAATCCCAGCAGAGCACCTAAACATAGGAGTGGCCCATTGATCAGTAGGAGAAGCCCTCCTTCTTCTGGTGGTTAGTATAGGGCAGGTAGTTCTGCTGCAAAGTTTTTTTCTCCCATCAGAGAACCACCACAACCTGAGTTGGATCCTAAATCCATTTTGAGAACTGAAGTATCATTGCCATTGTAATAGGCTGACTTCTAATCTTACCTACCGAAAGACTGAATACTGGCAACATTTCAAAATCGTACTCATACTCCCTGGAACAGATGTATAATCCATGTTTCCAAACTGTGCAATGACACCTTTGTTTTATTTGGAAAGGTGGAAACACTTTGGGACTTAGTTGACCTGTTCATGTTCAACACCAGTAATCTACTCTTTTCTCGGTGGTTTATCTCTACTTTTGGCACACTAAATTTTGGTATTCGAATCCCTTTTAATCACTTAAAAGTACTTCTGTTATATGTAGTTGAGATTTAAAAGCTTAGATTTAATATTTCCATGTGTTATGAAAGAAGAAACTTGCCTTTTAATTGTTTATAGTAAATAAAGTTTTGTGCTTTAAACACACACACACATACACACACACACACACCACACAGAAATGTTATTGAACTAGCCCAAGCCCTATACTGCATAATTTTATGGAGGGAGTCTACCACAGAAATGTTAGTGTAGATATAATACTAGTTTATGTATCATATTATAATTTATTTCTCAGTACTATAGAAAATGCCCAATTTATTTTCATGTTTATTCTATTATTTGTAACTAGCTATGCATTAACAAAAAACAAAAAACATTGTTACGATGTAGGAAAAAAAAACTCCTGTAACACCAGAACAGTATCAGCATCCAACAGAACAAATCAGAGAACTCACATATAGACCCATATCTGTCAGAACTTAAAGGATGAAGGAGGAGCCACATATCAGTGGGGGAAGAATAGATTGTTTACCAAACTGCACTTGAGAAACTGGACCCAACTTAATACCTCATACAAAAGAGGGTGCTTAGTGGTTTAAAGTTTTAAATATAAAAGGCTAAAAACAAATAATAGAAATAAGACCCATAGCAGAGTGTACAGGAATACATATCCTTGTGATCCAGGAAAGCTCTTTTAAAAGAAAACTTCAGCTAGGCATCTGTGGCTCACACCTGTAATCCTAGCTACTCAGGAGGCTGAGATTTGAGGATCCCGATTCAAAGCCTCCCTGAGCAGAAAAGTCCCTGTGACTCTTATCTGCAATTAGCTACCAAAAAACTGAAAGAAGAGCTGTGGTTCAAGTGGTAGAATGCAATAACTATTTTGCCTGAGCCAAGAAGCTCAGAGACAGTGCACAAGCCCTGAGTTCAAGCCCTAGGACTAGCACAAAACAAACAAGCAGCAACAAAAAGAACCATAACTTTAAAGGCATAAATTACAAGGCAAATTTTTATGAATTTAATTATATAAAAATTAGGGGTTTTAGCAATTGAAAGATTCTATAGACTAAGCCAATAGGCTACTAGGAATAGATATTTATAACATCTAAAGCTAGTGAGGACTGATGTGAAAGATATGCAAGGATGGATGTTTGTGACTACAACATGGGAAAAATGGAGAAAGGAAATGAAAAGTTAGAAGATAATATTTCAAAAGCTAGCAAGCTGGCCTATGTATGCTTTTCTGGGAAACTGTACTCAGACTTGGTGAGTTGTGAGTGGAGGTTTATTCAGGGTAGGAGCAATGGACGGAGGCTTTTCATTGGGTGCCTCTTTGAGCCTCTCTCCAGATGGAGAGTTTCTGCTACTTTCTTTCATGGCTGTGCTTTCACTTTCCAAGAAACTTTCCCTTGTTTGAATTTTTGTAGTTCCTGGCTTGATTTCTACACTGTTCCAGAGAGCAAGGAAGCTCGTGCTGGCATCACTTAAATATCACTGGCACTGAGGCCAAGGGCCTAGGGCTTTGTGTGTCATTAGAGGCCAACACTCCTGGAGACTGAGTTCCTCAATTCAGAAGCAAGAACCTCAGCAATTGCATGTACTCACCACGGCAGATGTGAAAGGAGACTCACTCATTTTAAAAACATTAAAAAATGCAGATTAGAAACAAAGGCTGGGGGCTAGCCAACAGTGGCTCTTCCCTAAAATCTTAGCTATGCAAGAGGCTGAGATCTGAGAATCCCATTTTGAACACAGATTCAGTAGACAAATTCAGGAGATTCTTATTTCCAATTATGCAGCAAAAAAGCTGAAGTAGAGATGAAGTTGAAGTGGCTGAATAACAGCCATGAGCAGAAAAAGATGAGCTAGAGCATTAGGCCCTGAGTTCAAGCCCCAGTACCAGCACAAAGAAGGAAAAAAAAGTCAAGGGCTGGGGTTAGTGGGGAGTGGCAGTTGGGCATGGCACAGCGGTAGAGTGCTTACCCAGCATGCTCGAGGCACTAGGTTCAATCTCTAGTAGCATAGAAACAAAACAAACCAAAGCAACAACAATGAGACATTACTGCATGCCTTTTAGGTGGACAAAATATAGAAAACAGGGCAAAGTAAGTACTGACAGAGATGTGGGACTAACCTTTGAGCACACAGATAGTGAGAGGATAGTCCTTAGAGGAATCTGCATGTGAACATTCTGGGGGGGGGGCATTGTGGTTCTGTGAGCCAGATTCAGTACAGCTCTTCCACTGGGGATGTATCCCAAGAAATTACCATTCATGCCCACAAAAGGACATTTATGTGACTGCGTCCTGCAGTTACTTAGTGTGAGGAGCTGAAAGTTGTTTTATTACCCAGGTACACCAGGGAGTATTAGGCAGCAAAACTGAGGCAGGTAATTATATATACACATAACAGCATTGATGGATCTTAGGAACAGAGGGAAAAATGGGGGAAAAGTGGGTAACAGAATGAGATAGAATATTTTATAAGTTAAAATACCACAAAAATACTGTTTGCACAAAATAAATATGCAAATGAAAATATGCACATTAAACACCCAAGAATAAGTATGAGTTAGATGGGGAAGTAGAATTTCAGGATGAGGAGAAAAGGGAAAAGGAAGTAAATAAACTAAAAAAGAAAAAGGTATTTCACAGAGACCAAGGATGCCAACATTCATGAGCCAAGGTGGAGGATTAACTCTCCATCTGACTTCTAAAAGAAGAACTACCACTTTCTCAGAACTCTGAGCTAGAGTTCTGCAAGCTCAGACTTCCCACCTTCATATTCTCTGAAATCTCTTAAAAGGTCACAGGCTGAGTCACTGGGAAAATAGCAGGGCTCTGCCACACACCACTTCTTGCTCTTACCTGTGAAGGCAATGACATCCACCTCCTATGTTCTTCAGCAGGTGAAAAGCTTGACACCTGCCACAAAACCTTTGCCTCTTCCCAACAGAATGACGGCTATCCTAAGAATGTTCCAACCTTGATTCCAATCTAAGTCACTACTTTAACTGAAATTCAGTAGGCATACAGCCTCTAAGGCCCCCTTGGGTCAAAACTGGCATGATAGCCAACTTGGAGCAGTGCCTTAGGTCTTACTCACCTGAGAGAGGGCCCACAATGGTAAGCAGACATCCTGCTCAGCATGGGTACTGAGAGATGCATTGGTCAGCTAAACTCTCTGTACTGATGGAGAACAGGCAAAGAACATCCTTGTCTTATGAAATTGATGCTTCACCAGTCCTAGAAAAACTGGAGATCCTGGAAGAGCCAGAAGAATAATGTCCCACTGTGGCTATTTTAAGCATCAACTGCTGACCTTGAAGTCCCTGACCCCCATCCTACAGGCAATTGAGAATGAAGGTTAGGTTATCAGTTTTAATTATTTGCAGAACCTAGATTAAGATTCAGGGAAACAGTTTCTGCACAGCTAAGGTCATAGCCACCAAAATAGAAAGACAGCCAACGATATGGGAAAGGATATTTACCAGCACAGCAACAGACAAAGGCCTGATATCTGTCATCTACAGAGAACTCAAAAAACTAAGCCCCTCCAAGCCCAATAAACCTATTAGGAAATGGGCAAAAGAGCTAAAGAGAGACTTCACAAGAGAAGATATAAAAATGGCAAAGAAACACATGAGGAAATGCTCAACATCCCTGCTAGTAAAGGAAATGCAAATAAAAACAACCCTGAGATACCACCTCACCCCAGTTAGAATGGCCTATACTCTGAACTCAGGAAACAAATGCTGGAGGGGCTGTGGGGAAAGAGGAACCCTTCTCCATTGTTGGTGGGAGTGCAAATTAGTACAACCACTTTGGAGAACAGTATGGAGGTTTCTCAAAAAGCTCAATATAGACCTACCCTATGACCCAGCCATACCACTCCTAGGCATCTATCCTAAACAGCAAAACCCAAGATATCAAAAGGACATTTGTACTTCCATGTTTATCGCGGCACAATTCACAATAGCCAAAATTTGGAAACAACCCAGATGCCCCTCCACAGATGAATGGATCCAAAAAATATGGTACTTATACACAATGGAATACTACATAGCAATTAGGAATGGTGAAATATTGTTATTCGCAGGGAAATGGTCAGAACTCGAACAAATAATGTTGAGTGAGACAAGCCTAGAACACAGAAAACAAAGGGGCATGATCTCCCTGATATATGACTGTTAACAAAGGGAGATGGAGAGACAGTAGAGACCAAGTCTGTGAACACTGTATATGTGCTTGATACATTGTATATTGCATATGGGTCTACCTGACCTAGACAAGGGATGGAAAAACAGGTTGTAAGATATCACAAGAAATGTACACACTGCCCTACTATGTAACTGCACCCTCTTTGCACAACACCTTGTAAAAAAATTTTATGTTCAATTAATAATAAAAAAATTAAAAAAAAAAGATTCAGGGAAACAGGAAGACTGAGGGAGGTCTTGTCACTCAGGCTCTTAAAGTGGAACCAGAAAGATGCCTATAAACACTGCTCTCAACCTCCTGGCCAGCTCTAGGTCCTGACTCTGAGGTTAACCTTGTTTCTTCTCCAGTTGACACATCACAGAAGATCTCTTCTATAGGCCAGCCCTGCACTCCACACACAGGTCTGTGAATAGGATGCCTAGAAAAAAAAGATACTCCCAGGATATAAAGCAGAGAGATGTATGTGAGTATCATTTATTTTATATTGTGTTGTGTTTTCCTTTAGGACCAAGAAAGGAAACTGCTTGCTTTCAGAATAATCTGGAAAGATAAGAATACAGATCAGTGGAAGAATGCTTGTGTGCCATGTGCAAGGACCTGGGCACTATCTCCAGTAAAGAAGGAGAAGGAAGAGGAAGAGAAGGAGGAAGAGGAGGAAGCAAAGATTGTTCCTGGAGATCTCAAGGTGAGATGGATCTTGCTATTTATTCTTTTTTTTTTTTTTCAACTCCTAAGGTTTGGACTCAGGGCCTGGGCACTGTCCTTGAGCTTCTTTTATGCTCAAGGCTAGCAGTCTGCCATTTGAGCCAGAGCACAACTTCTGGCTTTTTCTGTTTATGTGGTACTGAGGAATCAAACCCAGGGCCCCATGTATGCAAGGCAAACACGCTACCACTAAGCCACATTCCCAGCGGGATCTTGCTATTTAAAGATGTTCTAAGGGCTGGGGATATAGCCTAGTGGCAAGAGTGCCTGCCTTGGTATACCCGAGGCCCTAGGTTCGATTCCCCAGCACCACATATACAGAAAACGGCCAGAAGCGGCGCTGTGGCTCAAGTAGCCTTGAGCAGGAAGAAGCCAGGGACAGTGCTTAGGCCCTGAGTCCAAGGCCCAGGACTGGCCAAAAAAAAAAAAAAAAAAAAAAAAAGATATTCTAAGTCCAGTGGTTGCCTAGTGATTATATCAAATGCCTATGCAAATGTTGACTCCCTTCACTACCACCATTTTTCTTTTCTCTTGTCTGTCTATACATGGGGTTCAGAAATTGTTTTACCAAGATATCATAAGCATGAGACCTTCCCCTTTCTGTAACTCTCTGCCTCCTGACTCCTTTCTGATGGTACTCAATGGTGCTATAAAACATGTCTTGGTGGCTGGTAATGTGGCTTGGTTGTAGAGTGCTTGCCTAGCATTCCTCAGTACTACATAAACAGAAAAGGCTGGATGTGGTGCTGTGGCTCAAGTGGTAGTACACTGCTAGCCTTGGGCAAAAGAAGCTCAGAGACAGCGCCCAGGCCCCAAGTTCAAGCCTCAGGACTGGCAAAAACAATGTGTCCTGGTGATGCCTAGGTAGATCTCTACTCCATTTTTCTCTAGCTTTTGGGTAAGGAAAAACATGGTATTTTAATTTTTAAGATAGAAAACTATAAAGAAGTAAAAAAAAAAAATAGCCTAGAATCCTATATCCCAGAGATGTAAGAGGTAAGAATCTCTTGGCATTAAATAAATATGGGAGAAGAAACACTGTTAACAAATTACATCAATATAAAGATACACAAAATGAAAAGAGAACGTGACCTGCTCCCATTTCTACTTCCCCAAAGTAAATCAACAACTTCCTATAATCTGTTCATAAAAATGATGTATATATATTGAAATGTGGTCTTTTAGAAAGCTACTCAAAAGCAGTCATGCCAGAATGGTTTATCTAATCGTTATCTTTCTTACAGATAAATAACACTTTAGCAAGGGGATTTCTAACTTAGGCCAGGAGGATTTTGAAGTGCATTTTTTCCAGCAACTGCTAGTTTATCCTTTCACCCCTGGGTTTCCTCCTGAGAGTCAGACTTGGCCAGGAGCTGCAATTCAAACACCAAGCGAGACAGCAGACCTTGCATAGTTAAATGCACAGGGAAAAAAAAATCCCATGAAACTCCCACAAGTGACTTGTTTCAATTTTTTAGAATTCCCATAACCAATGACCAACGAACTACATATGTTGATGGCTGAGTTTGTGATTGTTTGTTGTTTTTTTTTTGTAAACTCCAGTGTTGTCAAAGATAAAGTTCCAGATTTGGAAAGGACCTGGTCACTTAGTTTGGACTCTCTTAGGAATTCTTTGTACCAGCTTCTGTGTTATCATTTACCATCATCCTCTCATAACTGGAACAGCTTTGACTAACAGAAAAATCTTCCAAGTTTTCTAAGACCACTTCCTGTGCAATGTACCTACACTGGTGAGAGCTCTGACCTTCAAGTAACCTTGAGGCAAGTGTGTTTCTCATCCCATGCCACCTTACAGAGATTTCAGAACAAAGCCTACTTCCCCAGAGGCCACCTTTACTAATTTAGCAAATACTTCTTTAGAGCTTTCTGTGCTTCTAGTACTGTAACAGGCACACTGTAAACTCTACAAAGGCACTATATTATGTAAGGTCACCACAGCATCCAATGGGCTTAGATGCACTGAGAATGAATGAATGAGTGAATGAATCAATGAGTCCAAAGATGGCTGTCAGAGTATTTGTGCTCAAAGAACTCAGTCTAGAGAGATAGAACCACAGGTAACTAAGAGAGTCAGGACAGGAGAGTCTCAAAGAACAGACCCTTAGCCAGCCATTGTTCATTAATGTTTCTGCTTTAACCCTGACACATCATCTTGTTAGGACTTGCCTGCAAGTCTCGCCTCTCCCCTGGATCCTGAGACCTTGAGGACAGGCACTGAGTCTGTCTTGGCATCATATCCCTAACACTTAGTTCAGGCCCTGTCTTAGAAGAGGACGAAGTAACTGATTAATGAATGGCCAAATGAATTAATATATTAATCTTTTATTTCCACAGAAAAAAAGTGAGTGTGAACTATTCCTTTTTTTTTTTTTTTTGTCTTAGGGACTCGGTATTGAACCCAGGACCTCCCACATCCTAAGAATATGCCTTAACACTGAGCTACACCCAAAGACCCTTGATTGAAACTCTTCTTGTCCTAAGTTTTTCCAATGCAGAAAAATTAACAAAGTAGAAATGACAAGTATTGGGAAAAAGATATTCCAGGGTTCCACATAACCTCATTGTTTCAACAAACACTTAAGGGACACCTAGGGGCCCTGCCAGGCATGAGGGCAAGACAAACATACTATTCAGGACATGATGAGTTGGAGAAAACTGGAGGCCATTTAGGCTTTAAGTTCCACAAGATGGACATGTGGGTCGAGAGCTTACAGAAGAGACTTGAGCTGTCTTATTGATCGGGGAACACAGGGGATGTAGCAGAAGGTAGAACTATGGGAGCTTGCAACTTCCCTGTGTCCAGGAGAAGGTGAGGGATGAGAAGAAAAAAAGAGACACCCGGGAGTCTCAAACTCTTTTGTGAAAATGTTTAGAACATTGTGAATATTTGTTTAGACAAATATGGCAATACATGAGAAAAAGCAATTAGAGGAAAAACATCAATTCTGAGAGAGGAGTCTGGATTTTTAGATGTCCCTTTGGGCAGAAACAAGCCCACAGAAAGAGCTTCTTGGATGAAAAGAGGAGGGATTCCAGATGAGAATTACTTGAGCCTTGTGATTTTGCTTATTTGAGATGAAGTTTGTGCATGACGTGTAAGTCCCGCCCCAGCTCCTAGGTCCAGCATTAAGCTGTAAGATACCAGGAGTGTTCACATGAGCCTGCATCATTGTCTGCTTCTAGAATAGACACAAAGGCCCTTCTAAAGCTTTGCAAGTTACAAGCATCTGTAAGCCACACGACAGCCCAGTGGAATTGAAGGCATATGTAAAGCTGTCTCCTGGCAGTGAGGAATAAAAATCAATATTTAAAATATGAATTATTCAAATGCTATACCCCAGAGGTGATTCATAACCTAAAGAGTGCCTCCGTAGGAGAACAGCAACCAAGGATTTGTGTGAACATGGCTTAGCTCACAATTCCCCCATGCAATCAGTCAGAGGACTGACAAAAGATGAAATAACAGAATTGTTCTTACACAGAGTCCTGAGGAGAGCCCAGGGGAGCTGGGATGCTCCTGCTAAGAAGTCTAGACTGTTGTAACTGGAAGAAACAGCGTTAATGACATGGTTGAGGGTCCCCTGGGCTCTCCAAGTGCTGGTGTTGTCTAGAATTCCTGGGTCCTCTTAGGAAGACTACATGAAACACGCTGGGGAGAAGAGTGTCATCTCTTCTCTGAAAAGATATTCTCTGCAAAAGTGATGATGATCTTATGTCTTCACATCTACTGCTGGGACTGTTCACTGGGTCTGTGCTATCAACACCATGAGTCACTGAGTGGATTGGCTTGGGGGTGGAGACAAAATTGAATGTATAGATGATTTACTGCTGAAAACTCATCTCACTAATTGAAGGAATAATAAGCCCACCCCAGATGGAGAAAGGCAGGGTGGTGTGGGGGATATTCCCTGAAGTAGGCTGGAATGAAGACTTGAGTTCTGAGCTACTGGTTCCACTACTGTGTGACCTTGTGGGAGATGGGGATCTCTCAGCCTCAGCTTCTGTTACACTAAACAGAGGATAATAATCCCCTCCTTTCTGGGCTCTAGGGAAGATCAAATGGAGTTAAGATATGCAGAAGCATTTTGGCTGTTTCCTCAGTCTGTAATTAGTTACCATATTGTTTTGGTTGCTGTAACAGAGAGATCAAAATAACCATAGCTTAAAAAAGATAGACATTTATTTCTCTCTCATATAAAACAGCAAGCTGGTGTGCCAACTGTGGTCTGTGAAGTCAGCAGAGGCCCTTTTATCTTGTTGTTAAGGGTGTCTCCTTCTTCCACATGTTCCAAGATGTCCTTTCAGCACTACTGCATTCCAGCTGGTAGAAGGGACAAGGGCACAAGGGGACAGACAGTAAGGCCCCTTCATCCTAACCAGGAAGTTTATATACCAATCCCTTCCATTTCCTGTTTGCCACACAGGACCCATAGTCACCTCTAGCTGGAAGAGGTGAGAAATGTAGTTTGCCTGAAAATTCCTTGGTTAGGGAAGAAGTGGAGATGGATACTGAGGGGCAATTCATAACCACTGAAGGACTGACCCCTGCCCCCCTATTGCCCCAGGCTCATACAGACACCAGACAAAATCTCAGGCATGAGCTGACCTGCTTTGATGTGCAGGCAATTCACCTAAGCCCATCTGTAAACAATCCATTGGGTCCAAGGACAAAGCCACCAACTTCCTAGACCTAGTGGCACTTTCAATAACCTCTGCCTCCTTGCTCAGACCCCTTATAAGCCTGGTCCCAAATTCACCCCCTTGCACAGCCTCTAAACCCACAGAAAGGTCTGTGCCCCTCGCTGTTCCTCAATAAACAGTCCTTGCCTGTTGATAATAGAGTCCGGCCTATTCTTTTTCCAGTCTCCTCCATTTTCCCAACAACCACCATCTCCTCTTTCATGTCTTTGGATCCCAGGTTAATGTTAGCTGCCTGGAAAAGTCTCCCCCACCCACCCCCCTACCCCCAGTCATCCAAGCAAGTTACATAGTCCCACACCCCTTTGTACTTCCTTCCTAATACACGGTTTACTAGTTTCCTCTGCTGTGTCCTTGGCCATGGGGAGCATATGCATTGCTGATAATATAATTGGAATCCTAGCCAATAGTCAGACTCTAGAGGAGTCCCAACAAATTAGGCCAAACTAGGTTCTTCAGAACTCAAAATTTAAAAAAAGAAATGGTGGAAAGGTTTTTTTTTTTGCCAGTCCTGGGCCTTGGACTCAGGGCCTGAGCACTGTCCCTGGCTTCTTCCCGCTCAAGGCTAGCACTCTGCCACTTGAGCCACAGCGCCGCTTCTGGCCGTTTTCTGTATATGTGGTGCTGGGGAATCGAACCTAGGGCCTCGTGTATCCGAGGCAGGCACTCTTGCCACTAGGCTATATCCCCAGCCCCTGGAAAGGGTTTCAATCAACATATCTCTGTTAGGAAATGATGACAAAATATTTTAGCCCATCTTCTGAGTACTGATAAGAGCTTTAGGTTGAAGTAGAGGAAGAATTGGGGCAGAAGTAAGAATATACATAACCAAACAGTCTTGATCTGGTTGGTCATTATTGTCCGGCTGGTCATTATTATCCTGGTTCTGCACAGTGACTTTTGACTTGAATGGACAATTCCATTCACATGAAAGGATTGCTACTGCTAGTGGGAGGGGGTGGTACAGCTTCAATTTCTACCATGGGTAATTGTTTACACTTAGTAGGTGATCTCATCATAGGGAGATCTGTTTGTGAGATTACTGTTCTTGGAAATTCGAGGTGACTGTAGGTTTAGGACAAGGATTGGAGACTTTTAGGTGCCTTTGTGGGGGAAGGGTGGAATAGGATGTAAAAAATGACAGTAATATCTTGGTTATTTTTTATGCCTTTAGCCTTGAAGGGGATGTGGTAGATTAGGTAAGTTGGGGACTGATCAACCTTGTATTACCAGAGAGAGAGAGAGAGAGAGAGAGAGAGAGAGAGAGAGAGAGAGAGTGAGAGAGAGAGAAGAGAGAGAGAGAGAGAGAGTTAGCAGAGTTAGTTGCTACTTGGGCTTGAACTCAGAGCCTTGTGCTTTTGCCCACCCCCACCCCCACTTCCCCACTTGCTGGCAATCTTACCAGTCTTACCACTTGAGCCATGCTTCCACATCTGGCTTTTTGCTGATTAATTGGAGGTAAGAATTTCTCAGATGTGTCTGCCTGAGCTGACTCCAAACTGTGATTCTCAGATCTCAGCCTCCTGAGTATCTAGGATTATTATAGGCATGAGCCCCCAACACCATATCACCAGTTTTTAGACAGATGCCCCTTAAGTAATTAACATGCCTACATGTAGCACTGAGTAGGAATCAAACCCAAAGTAAAGGTGACAGACACAAAATGAAGGCACCAATGCCAGGCTTTTATCTTGTTTTTATTTATCTAGCAGTGCTGAGTGAAGAGTCAGTGCTGTTTAGCAAAGGCAGTTTCTGAAAGTCTGTTAGAAGAACAGGTGATCTCTTCTGTGTGTACTGAGGGGGTTTAGGGCTCAACCCTTTCTGTGAGTAGGCTTTTTACTATAGGCTGAGTGCTGGATCTGACAGTCCGACAGCTGGCAACTGCTCTTTAGTAAGCAAGGGTTCTACAGTTCTCATACTCAATATCAGGGAAAGGGGTGGAGGAGAGGCCGAGTTTATCCTAGTACAAAGGGCAGAATCAAGAGTCCAAGCAAGAATTTGGATTTGGGCCCAGTCCCTGTAATATAACCATCATGCCTGATGCCTGTCCTTGAGGAGGTGGGGAAGGGACCTCAGTGGAGGATGTCACTGGGGAATCGGCCTATGGCAATGACTGCCTAGAGTCTCAACCCATGTAGTCCTACTGTCTGATTCCTGAGATGCTCCCTAGTGCTCTGCTTTAGGGAACTCCAGCTCCCTCTTGTTTTGACATAAAACTCTTCAGAGTCTTTCCCTGTTAAATCTGGGAGATTCAGCAGAGGCATAAGGTGTGAAAGAATTCACTGACTCTGAATAGCACGCAAAGAGGCACAGGTTTACTCACTTTCCAAGAGAGGAGGGGGGCAAATACCATAGGCAGTGTGGGCCCAGTAGTGGGGGTGAATTTTTAAGGGCTTTTGTAGGGATGTGGGGGGATGGGGTAGCAAAGGAGGTCAATATGGGTCCCTTTGACGGATTGTGGTCATGTGACTAAACCAGCGCAAGAAACAGGGTGTGGTTTGGCCCTAACCCATATCTTCTAAGTTTCTGGATAATGTGGTTTCTCAGAAAAGAACAGAGGAGTTATTAGCTGGGCCTGAAAAAGATAAGCAAGGCTAGGTAGGTGTCCACACAAAATGGGATCCAGATAGAAAACAGTTACTAAGGTTGGATAGTTGACAAGACTGTTTTTCAGGAAACCCATCAAAAATGATGGATTCCATGTTGGGTAGAGGGCTGTGGCCTAGACATGACCTCCAGCCCATCTCATTCCCAGTGCTTCTGTTTCTTCTTTGGCTTGAACTCCAGGGAAACCAGGCTTGAGCTTGGAGCAGCCCGCCCTTTTTGGCAGTCTCCAGAAGCAAGGAAGGGCCCAGTCATCAGACACCAAGCCCTGGGGCTGGCAAGCTGCTCAGGTTACATTGATATAAAAAATGAGCCTATTCAAGAGCCAAGTTCAGATTTCCTGGCTTATATTTTTCCAGAAGGTATGGGGAGGAGGGAGCAGCCATATCTTACCAGCAGCCCCTGGGACCGTTGTCCTATGCTTGGCATCAAGGGAATCTTTACCCTTCTGATAGAGGCATTGCATTGACTGGGAAGCGAACACTGTTGCAGTTTCATTCCAGCAGCCGTTTTTTTCCCCTCCCACATAAAAGGACAGTGTCCCTTTAATTTTCTGCAGGTTTCCTCTCTGGCTGGCAATAGGTTAAATGAATCAACTGACCAGACTTTTCTCACCCAGGGTTCTGCAAATTCCTCTAACTTGCTTTAGCTTGTGTCCAGAACAAAGAGCAGTTAAGAAGGGATTAACTTTTCTCTTTGTTGGCTTCTCTCTCCTTTCTCAGAATAGTTCTACTCCTAATTCCAGGATCTGGTCTCTTGAGTTCTGCTTTTTTTCTTTTTCTGAGTCTTTATGCAGCTACGGGAAGTTTCCTGGCAATGTGCTCCCACCGTGGGAGTAGATGATCTTCCTGGGACAATTGCACCCCAATTCTGGATTTCATCTATTTCTCGCTAGCACAAACTCTGGATTCACCCCTGCATGTTCTATATACAATATTATTTCCTCAAGCAGCCTTCTTTCTGGAAAAAGAATATGTTGATCAACTGATATCATGGTCTAGTTCTTATTAAAACTAGGCAGCAAAGCCAGGTTAGGTGACCTATAATCATAGTTACTCAAGAGGCTGGAGGCTAAAATCAGGAGGACCACAGTTTGAGGCCAGATTAACAAGGAAAAGTCTATACAGGAAACACTAATAGGAAGATGGAAGTCTAGGCTGACCTGGGCAAAAAAGTGATACCCTATTTAAAAAATAACTAAAGTTAAAAGGATTAGGGGCATGGCTGAAGTGGTAGAGAAATGGTCTAGCAAGTGCAAGGTCCTAAGTTCTAACACCAGTATAAATGGCAGCAAAGGGTGGCAGAAAGAATACTGGTTGGTGATTCAGGGTTTCTGAGTTCTCATTCTGCCTTTGTCATTAACTAGTGTGACCTTGACAAAGGCATATCTCCTTGCTGAGCCTTATTGTCCCTTCTGTAAATTCTTAAGTTAACAGTCTATGCTCTATAGTAATTGGTCTTATAGTCTTATGAGTTTGAGCAGTATTTTTCCCCATGAAACTTGATCATCTGAATAAGCCCAGAAGAACTCTTGAACCAAGGACCAGGTGGAGCCCAACAAGATCAGTATCAGAAGTACCAGGCCTCCACGGTTGATTACTCCAGATCATGCTTGTCTGTGCTCTTTAGAGAACAGAATCTCTCAGATTCATGAAAGTCCAATGGGAAGAGGGACTAGACTCAGATTGGAACTTTGGCAGTGCAGATTGCACTGTTATATGGCTTCTATTCCACAAAGAGGCAGAAGGTGTTCCTACTGTCCCATGCTCAATAGAGGTATACTGGAGCCAGCAGGTGCCTGGAGTGGGGGTGGGGGACTAGGTAGGAGAGGAGGCAGTGAGAGTACTCAAGAGAGAATACCATACACTTTATCCAGGTTTCCACCTTTCCGGGTCTCTATAGACAGAACATGTTGCTCCCACCCATCCCCGCCCAATCATAGCCTCCTATGCAGGTCAGGCTGGGCTGGAAACTAGCTATGCTGCATTCCCAAGGCTACCCCCTCAGAAGCCATGTGTCATTGACTTAAGTGTTCTAAAAACCTGGAAAGAAACCTGTTCTCCAGACAAATGTGAAAAATATTTGCAAGTTTTCAAAAAGGAGACGAGCTGGGGATATGGCCTAGTGGCAAGAGTGCTTGCCTCAAAAAGGAGACGAGTCTGTTTTCTACAAAAAAGAGAAAGGAGCTTTGAATGTGCTCACTTAGAAGCTGACATTTCCCCTATTCTTGAAGCACAAAGAAGATGTTGTAAGGCTTGCAAGTCAGAGCTTTCTGGGAGAAGAACCCTGAGGACAAAGGAATATTGCAAACCAGTTCAGGAAGGCAGGCTCCGCCTTAGCAAGGAAGCTACAGACCCTATGGCAGCCAGGATGTCTTTTCCAGAGCAAGGCTGTGCTGGTGAACACTGGGGTCAGGCTGGGGTCAGGTGTGAATTTGGGAGGGGAGGGGGGGAAAAGGGAAGAGGTGTACAGAGCAGGAAAGCATTCTTTAAGAGGGACATTTCTGATGGTCATGGACTTTTCTGAAGGATTCATCAAAAGTCTTCAGTGTTCTCTCTGTCAGTAAGCACACGTTGGGTGCTGGGGCTAACCTTGCCTCCCTGTACTACAGTCAGACCACTGGCCTTTGTTCCACTGCTGCCCCTTATATTCATACATTTTGACTCTACTATAAACATGCCACATAGGAAACCGATCTCTTCAATTTCTTCGGCTAGATTTATCTGTGTTATTGTTTTCAGAACCCCAAAGATCTTTCTAACCTACTTTGTTTCTTTCTCTGTACAACTTGGTTGCACCGGATAAATGTAGCTTCCGGCTCACTTTATTGGATTTAAGGTGTGAGTATCTTAAGTTTTATACAAATATGAAGTTAATGATTGGTAGGCAAACAAAACCTATAATGGTTAATATGGGTGGTGTTTAAAACAATGATTCCCATCTATGGCTTCTCATTGGTGTAACCTTGGAAGCTTTGCAAAAAACTTCCCATGCCTGAGGCCCACTCTTGGAAAATCTATTTGAATTGATTTAGAATGGGTCTGGGCATTGATCTCTCTCTCTCTCTCTCTCTCTCTCTCTCTCTCTCTCTCTCTCTCTCTCTCTCTCTCTCTCTCAGAAGCTCCCTGATGATTTTAGTTGCAGCCAGGATTGAGAAGCATTGTTCTGAATGATGCCTGAGAAATGTGCTAATTTGCTTAGGGGAAGACAGTCAAATGAGATCTTAGTGTGAGTTGGCTGGCTTGTTTTGTCAGCATTCAGCCTAATATCTAGAGAGGCACAAAGCCAAGATCACAGTCAGTTATGTAAGGTGTAGAGGCTAAACCACGTTCACCCTGGATCCTTACTGTATGTGAATTTTATCCAGAGCATCTGAGAGCTGGAATGCGGAAGTAACCAGCAGGAGCCACATGCTCTGTGAACAGAGCCTGATAATATTCAATAATAATCACACTAGTTGGAATGGTGAAGAGGCAATGAAAAAGAATCCTTACATTTAAAACAATCTGCGCTGTAAAATTCCCTTGTGATTCTGTTAATACTAGCTGTTAATAGGCCCAGTAGCATAAATTGACATTTCCTTGGGTTTCAAGACATCACTCCAGTGATTTATGATGACTTAAAGGCTCAAATCACCATCTCATGCCCCTGAGATGAACTTCTGCTGTGGTGTGTCTAAAGTGTCTGAAGGTGCAGTGGGGAGACAATTCACCTAACAGAGGAGACCCAACAAAGAACAATCATTGAGTAGGTGAATAGGAGCTCCTTAGCAGTAAGCCCAGGCAGGGACTGTTCACATCTCAGCAGGATTTCCAGGCACTGCAACTGGTTGGAACCTTTGTGTTCTGTACCCTGGGAAAGACGGGTCCATTAGCTCCCAAGCTGCATTAGAGATTAATTTGGCTTTTTCCAAAACTATGAAGGGGACAATACTTTCCAAAACTTAGAGAAGAGCTAAGGGAGATTTGTCCTCTTTGTAGAATATCATTAAGCATATGGTGCCTCAGGGGGAAGTGGGGAGAAGGCCATTAACAAAGGGAGCCAAGAGAAGGATTAGCTCACCAGAGAGGAGATGAGTGCACTGGCTATGGGAAGAGCTGCCAGGAAAGGAGGCTTATGTTTGGGAGGGAAGCTTGGTCATCCTTTGAATACAGCAAAGTAAAAAGCTAGGAACTGCTCTCAGGTGTGAGATGGATTCATTTCACAGATCAAAATAAAAAAACAAATCTTCAGTACCCAGTGGACATTTCTCTGGAGCTGATTCCCAGACAGAGTGTCTGGATACCCCCACTAATAGTTGAGGAACACCAGGCTGGGTGCAGGAGTGCTGGCTGCCATACACAGGGGGTTACCTGATTTCACATTTTCAGATCAGAAGCTGACATGTAAGGCTTGAATAGTGCTCCTTTGACAAGTAAACAAAAATCTGGAGAAAAGGCTGCATGAATCTTGGTGCTTGACATTTTCCAACAAGATTCCTTCCTTCCTTCCTTCCTTCCTTCCTTCCTTCCTTCCTTCCTTCCTTCCTTCCTTCCTTCCTTCCTTCCTTCCACAAAGAGACCTAGAAGATTAGCTCCTTCTCAGCATCTGATGGAAAGGGAACCCCAAGGGCTGTTGTGACCCCCAATATAATGAAAGTGCAGGCTTAGATGTTCAGTCATGCCTGTTCTCCCTCCCTACATGATGGCCTGGGTTCCCCCTGTCTTCCATGGGCTGAGGAAGGCTTTGATGGAGCTTTTAGGCTGTGAGTAAGCCAGGAGCATCTAATAGGCAAGGAAAACTAAGTAACTGAAATGGAGAAAGGAGCTCCATAAAGTGTCAAGGGGGTAGAACTTTATGAGTCTGAATCTTAGGGTGAGGACAAGAGAGAGTCCTTTTTTCTCATAACCCCTGTCCAATGGTCATAGGTTCAGTATAAACACCAAAAGTTGATTTCAATTACTCTGTGTAGGTAGATGTTGCGATCTCTGACCTGCCCCAGACAGTGAGCTCCTCTTCTCTCTCCTTCCTAAGTTCCTCTCCTCTCTGCCTTCCATGGAGACTGCTGGGCTTACTGCCTAGGACGGAGGTTATCAGGGAGAGTGAGTGTCCCTGACTGAACTGGACCTGTGCCTTACTCATCCCATGTCCTCTGCAGATGGAGGCTCACAGCAAATGTCTAGTGAATGCACCTGTGTGTCTGCAGGTTGCATCTACTGTCTCTAGAAAGCCAAAGGACAGGGATGAAGTAACAGGAGACAGAGGCATTCTATAATGGGGAGGTGGAAGAGTAAGATTGAAATCTATTCAACCACTCACAGTAAGTTAAATTCTCTCTCTCTCTCTCTCTTTCTCTCTCTCTCTCTGTTATCTCATTCTCTACCTCCCCAAAGACAGTGGGCAACCATTGGCTGAGAGTCTAGAGGATCTGAATCAAGAGTCAGGAGTGACACTTGATGCTGGTGGCTCACACTTGAAATAATCAGTTCTAGCTACTCAGGAAGCTGAGATCTGAGGATCCTGGTTCAAAGACAATCGAGGTAAGAAAGTCTGTGAGACTCTTATACTCAGTTAACCAACAAAAATCCAAAGTCAACATGTGGCTTGTGTGGTAGAGTGCCAGCCTTGAACAAAAATGCCAAGTGAGAGCCCTGAGTCCAAGCTCCAGTACCAGCACCCCTCCACCCACACCACACCATTAATCAGGAATTGTCCTTTACCTAACTATGTGGAGCCACTTGGACTCAGTTTCCTTTTGTATAGAATTAAGAAAAGTAGACTAGATGACAACCCTGGCATTTTTCAGTTTTATGCATCTCACATTGGAAGACCAAGGCTTGGGAG
The DNA here is from genome assembly GCF_023159225.1 of Perognathus longimembris pacificus. Classification (NCBI taxonomy): domain Eukaryota; kingdom Metazoa; phylum Chordata; class Mammalia; order Rodentia; family Heteromyidae; genus Perognathus; species Perognathus longimembris. The sequence goes on from NC_063165.1 coordinate 52,293,762, forward strand.
AATGGAGCATTCTTGAACTTTCCAGGCTGAGGGCACAATACAGAGTACACTGAACCCTGAATTTGCCTGCCAGCCATCAGCCCTGGAGGGCTCAACTGAATTTCAGCTTCAAAACACTCAGCATCTCAAATGCCAGACGGCAGCTGCACAAAATAGGAAAATCTTGTTAGGAAATGACCACAGCCCCCTGGAGCTGTGGAAAACATTGCCTCAGAGAAAAGAAAAAAAAAAGGGCCTTTTCCAGTGGAAACAAAAATCAGCAGTATTGTGTCTGCTAATGCTGTCTGCTGCCCAGGTGGTTCTCACCGAATCCTGCCTACTCAGGTCCTTGGCTCTGGGCAGTTCTTTTCCACCTGACACTGGTCCTGATGATGAAAGGAGGCTGTCTTCCTCTTCGGGGTCCCAGCTGAGGCAGAAATCAGACTTGGAAGTCATTTCCAAATTCCTCTTGGTACAGCCTGGACTTTAAATGCTTCCTCTGACACAAAAGTCAAACTGCCCTCACTGCAATGAGTCTAAGAGATTATTTTATGGATCTTGTTTATCTGTGGAGAGATAGCCTGATGTCTCAAGTAGGACAGAGTTCAAGGTCCTATAAGACAGAAGGAGGGATCTTGGGGCCCCAGTGGCTTCTAGCTGCAAGGTGTTTCCAACCAACCTGCAGGTACTTCCTAGAAGCCAGACTGCGTACTAGCTGCTACAAATAATTTTTACCTGTTCCAAAGTTCAGCAATAAATAGAAAACACTCACCATTAGGGTAGAGCAGTGCTGGACAGCTTCTGGGAACCTTCCTTCAAATTCTGAAACTCAAATGCAGCATTCCACTTATTTAGAAAAAAATATCTAGAGGGCTGCCAAAGTGGCTCGGCCATCTGCCCTCGACTCAAGGCCTTGAGCTCAAACCCTAGATCCAAAAAAATAAAACTGAAAACAGAATGACAGACCACTAACAACAAAAGCCATCCAGCGTTAGTTAGCAAGAACTGAATCTTTTTAATGAAATGCCTGATCAAATTTTAATCCTGGGATAGAGAGGCTTTAGTGCAGGCTATGCTCAGACCTCTGCAGGGAGCAGAGCAGTGGAGCCCCCCTACCCCCCAGCCTAGGTGCACACAGGTGTAGCCATCTTTTTCTGCAACACTACCTCCTCTTCCTGAGGTTCCAAAGCTGCCCCAAAGGCAACTCTGGCCCAGTTGATGCTCTCTGAGTTCACTCAGATAAGTAGAAACAGCTCCATCTTTTTAGGCTATTACATCAGACTTCTTTTTGAAAACAGGGTTTTGCTGTTATAGCCCAGGCTGGGCCCTTGAACTGTAGATTGTTCTGTCCCAGTCTCCCAAGTGCTGAGACTACCATGTACATGTGTACTACCATGCCCAGCTTTAAGAGAAATACTTTCTTAAAATAAAAGAAAGTAGCATGAAGCTTAGATACAATAGTATCTGTAGACCATAGATTTTAAAAATAAAATTGAAAACATATTTGCAGGAGAAAACTGGAAAAACTTATTTTAAGACTCCATAAACCTATCACCCAGTGCTGTGCTATCTAATATAGTAGCTACTATCCACATGCTGCTCTGGATCTGAATTGAGTCACTGTAAGTGTAAAATCCACACTGAATTTTGAAGATTTAGTACAATAAAAGCACTGTAAAAGCTGGGCTCTATCTGAGGATGACGGTTTCGAGCCATCCTGGGCAGAAAAATCTGTGAGACTTTCATTTCCAATTAATCACCAGAAAACCAGAAGTAGTGCTGTGGCTCAAAGTGTTAGAGTGCTAGCCTTGAGTGAAAATGCTCAGTGACAGCACCAGCACCAGTTCAAGCTCCATGACTGACCAAAAAAAAAAAAAAAAGCACTGTAAATGTATCATTAATACTTCCAATAAGCTTCCACCACGCCCAAAAACATACTGTTTGGGATATATTAGATGCAACATGAGGGTAGGGTGGGAGCAAAAAAGACCTGGACATCAAGTGAGTACAAGGGGATGGAGTGCCTCTGGTCTCCCATTCCTTTCTCAGAGAAGGAGGCCTTCACAGAGCCGCCAGAACACAGGCAAAGACATCCAAGAATGAGGACTCTGGGTTACAGAAAGGCGAGGAGCCCGGGTTGTGGAGACCACAGTTCTCAAGGACCTCAAGAGTCAAGAGACTTTCAAGAGTCATGAGACTTTCCCCAGACATAGCTGTGCCCTAACTGGATGCCAAAGCCGACGCTGGTATGGGAGGGCAATGATTCCCTTGGCTGGCCAGGCTTGCCTTTGCCATCATGTGTAATCAGTCCTTGAAAACTCACACATGGGCTTTGCTTTTCACTAGGAGCTATATTCCCCAGATACATAGACAGAGAAAATAGGGGAAATATGTAGTATATATGTGTGTATGTATATATATATATATATATATATATATGTCTTCTAAAATGTAAGCCTACATTTTATAGTAACTACATTAAAAAAAGGTAACTTTAATAATATACGTCCCCAAAGATCCATTCATTAAAGGCTTGAGCCCCATTCTGTGGTGTTATTGGGCAGTGGTGGAACCTTGAAGAGCTAGATTCTCATAGGAGATCTTTAGGTTATTGGGAATGTGTGCTCTCAATGGGGATTGTGGGACCCTGTCTGCTTCCTTTTCTCTAGCTCCTTGGCCATGAGGTCAGCTGATTTTTGCTCTACCACACATTCCTTCCATAATGCACTCTCATTGAATATCTCAAAGTAGAGGAAACAATCAATCACAGCCCATGACCTCCAAAATGTGATTCAAATAGCCTTCACGTTTTATAAGGTGGTTGTCTCAGGCATTTATTACAGTGACAGAAAAGTACTAGCAAAGTATTTAACACTGTAGGTTTTGCACCGTTGCTAGTATGTTCAAGGCCTTAGGTTTGGTCCTCAACATCATAATAAAATAGATGATAATGATAGATGAATAGATAGATGATAGATAGATATATAGATAGATAGATGATTGTTAGATAAAATAAGCTTTATGATAGATGATTTTATCCATCTAAAATCTAATTGGAAATGTTCTGAGCACGTTTAAGGAAAGCTAGGCCAAGTGATGGTGTTTGGTAGTTTCAGTGTATTAAATGCATTTTCAACTTAGAATAGGTTTATCAGGATGTAATCCCGTTGTAAATCGAGAAGCATCAGTGTCTCTATCAGTCAGGGTCCCTGAAGGAGAGACATAGTCCTGTCAAATTAAGAAAACTCAAATTTTATTTCTTTCCTCCCCACCCCCCCCCAAAAAAAAATGATACTAGGGGAAGATCCAAGACCTTGGCCAGGCTAGTCAAGTGCTCTACTACAAAGGTTCAAATTTTTATTTCTAAAAGCCTCCCTAATAACCAGCAAGCTTGGAGGGTAGGAAAATTACAAAGGAGAGTTGAGAACCCCAGGGCCCATGATGGAGCACGTGGCCCACCCTAGGTCTGAAGGAGGCAGGAGAGGGAGAGTTTACCAGAATCAGGAAAGATAACTGTAGGGCTGGGGTACTCTGAAAGAAAGGAAGGAAACAGCTAAAGTAAGATGATGTCACAGGAATGGACACTGACATCTATCTCCTCCTTTCCCCTTTTTCCTTTTTCCTTAGCTAACTCCATCCAGATCTGCTGTTGCTGCTTTAGCTTCAGTCTGCTGTCAAAGCAGAAAGCAGCATGGGGTCGGGAGAGTGAATGCAGAGAGGCAAAGGGCTATTCACATTCATTCATATGCCCTTATCCTAAGTCATGGTGAAAAGCCCTAGTTCCTCCCAAATGCAACTAGCTCTAGTCCTTACAATGTCAGAAAGAGCACTGTTTTGAACACTTTATAGGCCAATACCCCAATTCCTAAATCCTGTCTGGGTTTCTAACCTGGGGTAGATCCAGAGGGTCCTGTTTAATAGTGTATGCAAAATGTACCTGCATGTGTGGTGCTATGATCCCAGGCTTCTCAGAGCCTGTTTTGTTCCATCTTAGCCCTGGGCGGGAACTGAGGAGACTCTGTACCTCTGGAATTGCAGAGCTGACCACAATGTGGCTGGCAACCTGGTTCCTTTGGCCCCCACCATCTTCTCTACTTATGCTTCTTTATCTCTCCCCACCCCTCTTCCTCCCCCCTCCAACACTATTTCTTCTTGCTGGCCAACCTCAATGGCCTAGTGCCCTTCTAGGAACCCATAGCCACCTAAGATGGGTACCTAAGAAGGTTGAGGTGATCTCCTTCAGTTTAAGGTGTTCAGTCCAAGGGAGTCAATCCCTTGGGGCAGCATGTATATCATGTATATCTCCCTCCCCCAGTGGATCTTCAATTGTCTAATCCAGGTTTGTTGGGAAATCAAGAATGTACCCAACCTAGGAACTCCTGGAGAGCCTGGAATACTGGCAGGATAAAGGTTATGGATGCAGGAAGAGCGAGCTTGCTCTCATCTTACCTACATACAAAGCCTAGGTATGCTGAGAAGTGAGAGCTACCAGAAGCTAGGCAAGATTAAGGACAGACCAGGGGAGCTGGGCTCAGGCTCAGGGCTGAGATGCTTTTTGGAAGGAGAAGAAGACACCAAAGAAAGAGCTGTGGCAAGCATGGAGACAAGAACATGCCAAAGAGAGGATGTGGTGAGCCAAGGAAGTCATTTTATCCAACAGGAAACAGTCTGTTGCAGGATTATTATACTTCCTAAAGATGAAAAGGCTATTTAGACTCTGGGGAGGACAATCTGAACATAAGCCGATGCTATCCAAAGGAATGTTCATCCTAACTTGTCATTCAGGGGATCATGGGTAACCAAGGGCAAAGCCCAGGGGTCAAGCAAACCTTTGTGTTTGGAGAGGGAACAGCCGAGTCCTTCCAGCAACATATCCAGTCCAAGTGGGCACCAGGCATATTCTAAGCAGGTTGTAGATGCCTTCCCTGTCACCTGACATCCACATGCCCGTAGATGCTTGTCTGTGCTCATTCATGCATTCACTCACTCACTCATCCACAAAACCTTTACAGCTCCTTACTCTGTGCCCTTCATGGTCCTAAACATTGGCGAAGGTTGGCATAGATAGGCCAGGGTCTTCACTGCTAGGTTAATAATCTAGTTCAGGAGCAAACCTATGGATACCCTCCAGACCTCTAATGCAGAGAAGGGCTGCAAAGGCAGGAGCTGAGTATGGCTGTGTGGAATAGAGCAGAGTAGAGAGAGACACCTATAAATGGAGGGCTGAGGAGAGGCATGGGGAGTGAAAGAAAGACCTAGGGGAGACTTAGAAGAGAGTTTATTCCTTGGGCCCAGTAGCAGGAGCTCAGTGAATCTTTGTTGAGTCTCTGCCCAACAATAATGGAACGTAGAACTGTAAGGATCTGGAATCCTGTCCCAGCTTTCCCCTTGGATTTGCTGAGAAGCTGTAGTGGACATGTGAAGGGTTTCTGTGAATAAGAAGGCATCCTGGCTTCCCTCTGTGTTCCCAACTCTTCTGGGCTGAGCCCTGACAGCTGCTAAGGAATGTGCAGACCTAAGGAAGTAGATGCTAGCCCTGGGAAGCTGTGGAGAGATCCCTGGGTGAGGAGCCCAAGCTTCCCAGCCAGCGTGACTGAGGTATTGCCAAGAACCTAAGAAGCTGGTCCCATGGAGCCCCTGGCCTGAGGCCTTTGCTTTGGCCTCCCTTGTCCAGCCTTCTGCTCAGTGCAGCCTTAGCATTGCCTCCTGCACTTGGGAAGTGTACGCTCCTGGAAGGGGCTCAGTGCACCTGTCTTTTCTAGGCCCTCCCCTCCATTATGAGCCACTTCCAAGATTTCCAGAAAAATACTTTATCTTGGGAAGAAGTGACAGGATTGCCGGTTCTGATTCTACTCAACCTGTGGAAATGTCACAACAGAAATAATAGCCACTTAAAAGGACTCCCCTTTTCTAGCTCACTCCACCACTCTTGCCCCCACAGGACTAGGTCCTCTGGCTCAGCATGTCATTTGGGATATTTCTCCTAGCCACAGGCCTAAGCTAGCTGAAAGGATATATCCCAGCCATCCCAGGGGACCATGTGGAGATAGTCATGGACAGGAGAAGAAGGTTTATAAGGAGGTTTATTAGGGGCCATATCTCCCCCAAGAGAGGGAGCAACATGGCGGCTGCACCTTATCCACGTGGCAGCTTCTCTGGGGCTAAAGGGGAAGAAGGTAGGTCTTAATGGTGACTGGGAGTTGCCCATTATATAGCTCTAGAGCAGTGAGTTTAGGTATGGGTGGATCTGGGGGCTAATGGGAGGAGCTGAGGACCTAAGGCGGGGAAAATGCTAACACTAGCAAGTACCTCCAGCAGAGAGAATGGAAAATAATATGCACATAGATCCTGGACTGATGGAATGCTGTCCATGTATAAGCAGCCCAAACTGCATGTGGACTGGACATAAGATGGCTGAAACAGAGCTGAGGACAGAGAATAGAGAATCTCTGAAAAGCCAAAGCTCAGATTGGAGGTGGGGGTGGGGGGTGAGGACATGACTTGATGACTTACCTAGCAGAACAAGGCACTAGCTCTGATCCCCAGCACTGCAGAATAATCAAAGTAAACCCAGCACTACCACAGCTACCACCACCACCACAAAAAACAAAGAACAATAGCAAGGAGCATTAAATCAACAGCAAAAAGAAAAGTCTAGTTAGCCCACCAAGGGCTTATCTATTCATTCCTAAAGAAGAACCATATAGGTTTTCTTCTCTATGTTTCCTAGATTCTTCCTGGCCTGTACAAGACACTCACTATATATTTATTAGATGAATAATAAACACATGAATATTTAGGCTTATTTGTCTCAAACTGCCTTACGTTTTGATTATCCTGACCACCGTCTGGAGTCATAAAGACTCATGGGCTGAATATTTAAGCTTACACAAGTGGATGGATTCAGTTACTCCTACCTGTAATAATACCAGCTATTCATGAAGCTCAGATTGAAAGGATTACAATTTGAGATCAGCCCAGACACACACACACACACACACACACACACACACACACACACACACACACACACAATTAGTGAGGCCCCGTCTCAATCAAGTGACATGAGTCTTGAGTATGGTGGCACACACCTGTAATTCTAGCTGTATGAAAGGCATAGATAGGTGGATCATGGTCTGAGGTTGGCCTGGGCAAAAAAGCATATGACCATATTTTAAGAAAAAGCAAAAAAGGGCCGAGGATGTAGTTCAAGTGACAGAATTGCTGCCTAACAAGTATGAGGCCCTGAGTTAAAACCTCAATACCATCAAAAGTAAAAATAAATAAACAAACAAACAAACGAAGACACCTGGCTTTAGTGTGCCATTGGGCAAAGGCAATGAGTTTTTATAGTTTGTTGATGATTATGAGAAAAAGATGGAATTGTGCATGTGTGTGTGCAAAGATAGAAGGATTAAATTACTTTATAAAGGAAAATCTCAAGTTGTAAATACTTGTCTTGCTGAGCACTTCCCTATCAGCAATCTGAAGTAGACTCCACCCCTTGGCCAATCTTCCATGTTGGCTGTGAGTCTGAAGGGTATTTCCAGTTCCCCATAAGTTGCCTTGCACTTTCCCACCTCTGCACAGGTGTCAGGGCCTTGGACAGAAACACCGGCCATGTTTCATTCTGTGGCTTCTCTCACAGTGACAAGAATGTCCTCCCAAAGCCTGTGATCTCCCTTTGGGGGAGGCTGCTCCACTGAATCAACTCAACTTAGTGAAGACCAGACCAGCTGTACATCTACCACAAGGGCTCAGGATTGCTCAATGGAGTGGTCTTTTCTTCTTTCATCGCATGGGGTGCTAACAATACTGGAGAAGGAGGTAGGCCCCACAGGCCATCAGGCAAAGCTATTTGTTTACCAAAAGAAAGAAGAGATTGTTCAGTGTGGCTCCAGAGGGCTCTAGATAGGCCTGAGTAGAGCTTCTGATGAGTCTGAGTGACAAATGCCAGGCTGACCCACTAGCTTTTCAGAGACATGGTTTTGTATCCCAGCTGATGCACAAGCAAGAAGCCAGGGCTGTGGTGAGAAATGGGACATTCCTGGGTGTGGCTGCTAGTGTGGTTGGGGAGACCTTGCTGCTCCCAGCCCTGCCACCAGAGACAGGGGGGTGTGGTGGCTGGGACTTTTCACTGGCCATTTGAAGACTATGGACAGAGTGTGAACTTGCTCTTCCTTGCCGTGGTACTGGTATGGGCAGGGCACAGGCACATTGGAAGAAACACAGGGCCCCAGACCCAGTCAGGATGCATTAGTCTGTCTATGGAAAGTCTGACCACACACCAAATTGTTGAAAATAACCACTCAGCTCTAATAGCTGTTTATCTTCATGTGAAAAAAGTCATACTAAGTTTCTGTTTTTCTGAAAATTTAATAGCTGGACATAAAAATCCAACAATGGGAGACAGTGAATGCTTTGATTCGTTTGTTTGCAGTGAGGGTGGGTGAAGGAGTAAGAATAAAAGGCCACCATCATAGAGTAGATTTTGGTGGTGTTGCCAGGCCAGAAAGTATCCTACTACATAGAAAGAAACTGGTTGGGTTTCTAATTTGTCACTAACTCAGGAATCAACTCTATGATTTGGACTGATCCTTCCTTCCTTCCTTCCTTCCTTCCTTCCTTCCTTCCTTCCTTCCTTCCTTCCTTCCTTCCTTCCTTCCTTCCTTCCTTCTGTTCTTTTTCTCTTCCTCTTTCTTTCATGAAAAAGAAAGTCTTTTGTGTGCAATCTCTTTAAACTTTTAGTCCAATCACATCTTACCATGAAGTCACATGGCTTATGTGGGGACACACTAAGGGCACCTGGAAACCCCTAATTTTGGGCTATAAAAAGAATCTAGGGCCACTGATCAAAGGTGAGCCGCCCTTTTACGACCTCTTTCAAGGCCCCATCCCAGCTCCCTGACAGTTTTATAGAAGGCTTTCTGTTTGCTCCAACCCAGATCAAAGGCTTGGATGCAAGGGTCTCCCCACACCCCACTTGGCGGAAGGAAGGGATTACCCGGGAATTAAAAACCCCAGTCAAGTGGGCTTGCCCACCTGGTGGGACAGGCAGCAGGGAGGTGGGGGTGTGGAAGCGGAGCAAGACAAGTGTTGGATAAATTCATGGTGACCTTTTTTTGCTCTTGCTAGGAAAGAAAATTCTCTGATCTTTTGCGTACACTTTCAGTTAATAGTTAGAAGTAGCTACATTCATGTAAATTAGGAAAATCATGTTTGCTTATTTACCAGTAAACCCTTCCTTCCAGCCCATGGGAAGCTAGGTAAATACCCACCGTTTTGGGGCAGTGGGCATGGGAAGCTCCCCCTAAATCCCAAATACTGGCTGCAGTGGTAGTGGCAGGAGGTACAGGGTGTGCTGCATAGTTTCAGATCACAGCATTGTCCACTTGTTCATTTGCTTTCCATAGCACGCCCTGGCCTTGCCTGAACACAGTGGAATTGCTCCTGGAAAGCTGAAGCTGCCTCCATCCTTAGATATGCCCCAAAAGGGCAGGCCTAAGACCCCTTCTCTGGGAACCTCAGGCCCTATTCCCCCACCCAAGATTGAGCACAGCTGGAAACTCTCAAGGCAGGGGTGTTGACAGAGGTAGAACACACGAGTGCTAGTGGTTCCCAGGAACTTGAGAGCTCATCTAAGAAATGAAAAGGAAAGGAAAGAAGAGGAGAGGAGGAAGAAAAGGAAGGTCTCTGCTACCAGTGTGGCTGGGACAGGGCACCTTCACCAGGGACAAGTACTGCTAGTTTAACATGAACTTGATAAGGTTTAAAGACAATGAATCTGAAGAGATTTGCAGCTCAGAAATATTTTCCCAACTGTGAACTTTTGGGAGACTGTACCTACCAGTCAGGACCCTGTGCCTCTGGCCCCGCAGATGAGCCCATCCTCAGGGCCCCAGAGCTCTACAATCTAGCTCCTCCATGTTCTCCAGCTCCCTTACTCACTGGGCATATTCTCCAGTGCTCTGTTTGGAATGCCTTCCTCTCTCTTCTGTAAGCAATTTCTGGCTCAGCTTTAACACCCATTCTTGACCTTTTACCACCTATTGAAACTGTGGTTGCAGTTTAACAAGGTATCCTGGTGCTGCGTGCACACTGGGAGTGTGAGCAGGCCTACTCTTCATCAGCAATTCTTTTTTTTTTTTTTTTGGCCAGTCCTGGGCCTTGGACTCAGGGCCTGAGCACTGTCCCTGGCTTCTTCCCGCTCAAGGCTAGCACTCTGCCACTTGAGCCACAGCGCCGCTTCTGGCCGTTTTCTGCATATGTGGTGCTGGGGAATCGAACCTAGGGCCTCGTGTATTTGATGCAGGCATTCTTGCCACTAGGCTATGTCCCCAGCCCTCATAAGCAATTCTTAACTGTGGTCCCTAGTCCCACCAGCTGTGTCAGCTTTCCCTTGGAATTTGTTAGAGATGCAAATTTTCATACTCCACCCAGGCCCATTGATAGAGAAACTGGAAGCTGAATACGTTCTGTGCTTTCACACACCTTCTACATGATTTCAAGACACCCCCCACACTGGAGACGCCATACACAGTTCCTATCCTCTCCCAAGGTCTGCCTCATGGATCTGTGACCCCAGATGAATGCTCTATGTGGCTGTCTGGAGATTCTTGGGTTTGTCTTAAAACTTACGTGGTGGAAGTAAAGTCTGCTGAGACTTTAGAGCCTGAGTGTGAACAGGGGAGGTAATGAGTCGTGTGTGTGTGTGTGTGTGTGTGTGTGTGTGTGTTCATGCCATCTTTGCCCCGCCATTCAGAGCATTCACAACATCCGGTGGGCAGAATTTTAGTAGTTCCCAGAGGCATGGGAGTTCAACCAAACTGGAGCACCATGTGAGTGTGCTCCATCCATCAGTGTGCACCGAAGGAACAATGACAGCTCCATTGAAACAAGCCTTCTCTGAACACTTGCTTTGTGCACAGAAGGCCACAGCGGCATTTTAAGAAACACAAATGGCTAGGACACTTTGTCATATCCTTTTTCATGCAAGTCACTTCCCTATACCAGCCAATTACAGCCTAGAAACTACAACACGGAAGGAAAGAGACAGAAAAGGCAACCTATGATCCCTTTTGCTTTCAGGTTTTTATTTACAAGGCAAGCACTCTTGCCACTAGGCCATATTCTCAGCCCTTGAGGTTTTTATTTATTTATTGGCATGGTAATCCAAAGGAGAGGAATGTGGGTAGAATGTGTCAAAAATAAACAAATAAAAACCATTGTTAGTAAGTTTCTTGCACCCTCTCCACCATTCTGATAAGAACAAAATACATATATGTGTTATGCCCGGCATTATCTTAATGATTCTACATACAAGAGAATTGTTTGCTTATATGCATTTCAAAGTGGTCTTATGCAGCATAAAGACAAGAGGCAAAATTCATGTTTGTTTTAAGTTTTTACTTTCGCTTTACTTAGAACAGCAATGTCAAATAAGAAGCATCACATGAGGTAACAAGAGGCTGCAGAGTAAAGAAAAAAGTTCGTATTTTAGTCTTTTTTTAATGTATAAGTTCATAATTATTATTAAGATTGTGAGAGGGTTAGTAGTTCATAAGTCAGGTAATGAGTACATCTCTTTTTTGGACAATGTCACTCCTTTGTTTGCTTTCCCCTCCCATCTCTGCCCACAGTCTCACAGTTCAATTTCCACATAGTGTATACCAAATACATATCAACTACATATATAATGAATATATATGTATAAATATGTATATATATATATATTAGTATGGAATGCTTTTACTGAGGGGCTTCACTGTGATATTTGTAACAGGTATACAATGCACTTGGATAAATTTGGCCCATCTATATTACTTTCTTCACTCTCTTTCCTCCTCCCCCTTTCAGTGAGCTTTGTTATGCTATTTCCATACGCATATATAATGTATTACTGTGATATTTACTCCTCTTCATCACCCTCTCCTTTCACCCTTCCTCCACCTTCTAGATTCCTTCCCCTAGGAAGTCCCCCTTTTACAATTATGCCATATTATTTGTTTTTAAGTCTTGATTCTGCATATGAGCCAAACCATGTCATTTTTTTTGTCATTCTGAGCTAGGCTTACCTCAATATAATTTGTCCCGTGCCAACCATTTTCCTGCATATAGTATAATTTAATTCTTCTTCATGGTGAAAGAAACGCCATTGTTTATATGTCCTTCATTTTCTTTATCTGATCATCAGTTGTTGGGCACTTAGGCTGTTTCCAAAGATTGGCTATTGTAAACAGTGCTGCTTTAAACATGGGTGTGTGGGTATCTCTCTTGTATGTTGATTTACATTCCTTTGGGTATATGCCCAAGAGTGGTATAGCATAATTATATGCTAGTTCTACTTTTAGTTTCTTGAAGAATCTCCATACTGATTTCCACAGTGCTTTACTCACATTCTCACTAACAGTATATTAGGTTTCCCCTTTCCAGCATCCTTATCAACATTTATTGTTGTGTGTTTTCTTGATGATTGTCATTCTGACTAGGTGAGATGAAATCTCAGTGTGATTGTGATTTGCATTTCCTTTATGGCTAAAGATGTTAAACATTTCTTCACGTGTCTATTAGCCATTTGTACTACCATTTTTGGAGACTGTCCAATTTAATTGTCCATTTACTAATCAGATGATTGTCAAACCGGGATACTTCTGAGAATGATGTGGAGCACTGGCAATCATTAGGCTTGGACCATACATGTAAATTGGGCCTGTGTTAAGCAGCCTAAGATGTGTGGTTATCCTAAGTCAGAAACTCCATAGTGGCAAAGGACAAAGTGAATTAGAAGTGAAGTCATTTTGTCTTCTTTCTGTCACTTGTAGGAAAAACTTCAATCTTGTGTGTGCTTAGAAGGTTTGATCCTCCAGTGTTAGAAACAGGAAACTACTCTGGTTGCTGACACAGAATGGAAATGGATTGTGCCTTTTCTCTTCCCATTCCTAGGCTCACAATCCAAAGGGCCTTTTTGGTTATTTATCTTCGGCTTCCCTCATGTATTTAAAAACCCAACTTTTTCTGTGTTCTTGCTGACCTCTGATATCCTGAATAGTTGGTGACATTTTCTTTAGATACTCTTGATTGTGAATCCCTCCTTTCATCTTTGTGTTTCCTCTTCAAATCTGGGCTCATCAGTGAAAAGACTGTTTTCTCTGGATGCCTCTTCTTTTTCTTCCTCATCAGAATCATCTGCAATTTTAGGCTCTGGATTTTATTTTTAGAGCGATCTTATTTTAGCTCTACTCCATTTCAGAGATTCTCACTATGAGACCATCTATTTTGGACTTTTTGAAATCTGCTTTTCTCAAGCCTTAAATCTGAAGTCACACACCCTACCTTCAGAGATGGGCTCACCAAATTCCAATCTCTCAGCATTGCATACACTAATAAGTCTGTTCTCATCAGAAAGAAGCCAGAGCAACAATTCCCACTTGCTATTACCTGTTCCTTTCAAGGGAGGAAATTTCTAACCAGGCCACTTTTGAATTTACAGAATGCTCTGCTTCTAAAAGAACCATGAGACATACAGACTTTCAGAAAGAGTCTATTTTTAAAGTCAACATTTGTCATGATATATTTTGTCTCTGTGCTAGTGTTCCAAAGATGTTTGCAATAATATCTCCTAATGTTGTTCTCTTACTATGTAACCATACCATTTCTCCCTTCAGAAAGTGGGACCTATGTTCTCATGTTCTCACCTCTTGAAATAGACAGGCTGCTGGCAAGGACAGCTTTGCAATCTCTTAGATTACATCCTAATGGTTATAAAGCATCTACCTGCCTGCCCTATAGCATGACAGCAATCCTGTGAGGAAAACCAAACTCAGTCATGCAGAAAAATTGTATGGAAAGCCTCATGGAGCAGTTCTGGATGACAGGCCAGCCAAAGTTCCAGCCAATAGCCAAAAACAATAGCCAGATATAGAAAAGAAGACACTTTCCAGAGATTCCAGTCCCAGCCCCTCCCAGACTTCAAGTCTCCCCAATGGAGGCCCCAAACATTGTAAAGCAAAGTAAACTCTGCTTTGCTCTGTGTGAACCTCTGGCCCACAGAAACCAAGAAAGAAGACATCATAATTCTTGGTTTGCTAAGTTACTGAGTTTGGAGGGATGGTATGTAATGCAGCAATGGAAAAATTCATGCAATAATTAAAAACACGTTAGCGAAGAAACAAAAATGAAGACTAATTAAGAATGAATCATCTCTGCCTTTCTTCTGATTGATCAATACTTGTTTTACCCCCACTCCAATGGCCTTTCCCTGTAATTTAGGCCTAATCCTGCCAGATAGAAGTGAATCCTGAGTGCATTGGGCCTTAGACACTGGGTAGAGCTTGAACTCCCTTTGCTAAAGCATACTTTTGCGATGAAATTTAATCTTGATTATTAAAGCAGTTAGATCATCCCTGCTTAGTTGACTGTGTGAAATCATGGAACAAACAAACAAAATTAAAACATACTTCTCTAGCTGATTAGCATAACACAGTTCTAGCTAATTACAGAACCCCCTGCTGGAATATGCTCCCTCCTATTCCAATTTATTGAGTCAGACATCATTTGGTCACAATGAACAGAATTCATTCAAGTTGACGTAAGGCAAAAAGAAAATTGGTTAGAACTAGAGGGATTTGTTGAAATCCAAAGGTAGAAAGCAAGACCAGGATTTGTAGGGATTGATGACAGAACTGATGACAGCTTGAAGCCAAGCTGACTTTTCCAAATCACTTTCTCTAGTCTCATACTGCCTCTTGTTTCTGTTTCCCTATACTACACCAGGCTTTCTCTCTGTCTCTGTCTCTGCCCCCTTCCCATTCAATTACTTGTGATCTTGAGTATATTTCTTTCTTTTTTTTTTTTTTTTTTTTTTTTTTGGCCAGTCCTGGGCCTTGGACTCAGGGCCTGAGCACTGTCCCTGGCTTCCTTTTTGCTCAAGGCTAGCACTCTGCCACTTGGGCCACAGCGCCACTTCTGGCCATTTTCTGTATATGTGGTGCTGGGGAATCGAACCCAGGGCCTCATGTATACGAGGCAAGCTCTCTCGCCACTACGCCATATCCCCAGCCCTTGAGTATATTTCTTAAGTTCCTTTTGCTCAGTTTTCTCATTTGTGGTTATAATGATAGTCCTGGAAATCACCTCATAGAATTGTGAAATTGAGTCAAAACATGCATAGTTCTTTGAACAGTGCTGGCACATGGCAAGTGTTTGTTTTCATTGTTCTTTCTTTGCTTATTTAATCATGCCCAAATATGAGTGTCCTGATCCTTGTTTTATATTTATCTTAGTCTGTTTGGGTTACTGTAACAAAATACTTTAGGTTGGGAACTTATAAGTAATAGAAATTTATTGTTCACAGTTTTAGAGACTGGGAAATCTAAGCTAAAGGCACCAGCAGATTCAATGTCTGGTGATAACTCACTTTCGGTGCCCAAGATACAGCCTTGTTTCTTTGTCCTTGTGTTGCATGGTGGGAAGCAATGAAAGGCTTGAATGCAATGTCCTTACATGGCAGAAGAGAAAAAAGGCAAATAGAACCAGTAAATTTCTTCCAGATTTTTCTCTTTCCTTCTCTCTCTCTCTTTCTTTCTTTCTTTTTTCCTTCCTTCCCTTCCTTTCTTTTTCCTTCCTTCTCTCCCTCCTTCCCTTCTTTCCTTCCTTCCTTCCTTCCTTCCTTCCTTCCTTCCTTCCTTCCTTCCTTTCCTTTCTTTTTTCCTTCCTTCCTTCTTCATTTTTTTTGCTGGTCCTGAGACTTGAACTCAGGTCCTGGATGCTATTCCTGAGCTTTTGTGCTCAAAGCTAGCATTCTACCACTTGAACCACAGCTCCACTTCCAGCTTTTTTGGTGCTTCATTGGAGACTGGAGTCTCACAGACTTTCCTGCCTAGACTGGCTTTGAACTGCAGTCCTAGATCTCAGCCTCCTGAGTAGACGGGATTATAGGCATGAGCCACTGGTGCCCAGCTTCAGTTTCTTTCTTTCTTTCTTTTTTTAAAACACTAACTCCAAACTGGGTGCCAGTGACTCACTCATGCTTGTAATACTAGCGATTCTGATACTAGGCTGAGATCTGAGAACCATGATTCAAAGCCAGCCTATAGGCAAGAAAGTCTATGAGACTCTTATCTCCAACCACCAAAAAGCTAGAAATGGAACTGTGGTTCAAGAGATAGAGCACTGGTCTTGAGCAAAAGAGCAAAGGGATGTACCCAAGTTGATAGTTAAAGCTCTAGTAGGAGCGCACGTGCACACACACACACACACACACACACACACACACACACACACACCTCCACAAATTCCACTCATGAGGGTGGGGTACTCATGACTTAATCAATTCCCAACAGTATCAGATTGGGTAATAGGTTCTAACATTTGGTTTTTAGAGAAACATACATGTTCAAATCATACCATACATAGTTCAAGTAGCTAGTAGAAACCAACTAAATTGTTTCTAAGACTCAGTGACATATACCAAAGAAAAAGCTTCTGATTGAACCAGCTGAAATCACATGTGTGGCTGTGGCCCAATCAGCTGTAGCAAATGGTAAGGGAGTGAATGGTGAGCATATTGTCTGGAGGGAGGAAGGGAGATGGAATTGGTTCTCAGAAGTGGGCTTGAATGCCAGCACCACCAGGTCTGTAACCACCTGCATATCCATAGATGGAAACTCTGATGTCACACAAATGGCATAAAGAAGCTGACTTCCTTTGGCCACCAAGCCCTCTTCTCTTTCACCATCCCTAGCTCTCCTTCTTCTGCTGGCTCAGGGGCTCTAGTCATGTGAGAGGCCAAATTAGAAGTCTCTGTACTAGAAGATACCTATCACAAATCCTTACCTGCATTTTCCCTTCCTAAGTCATCATGAATTTTCCCCATCACAGAGGTAATCAAAAGAAAGAGCCAGTCCCCATCCTTTCCAGCTGGTACTGTGAGTTTGAGCCACTGATTTTATACTTAGTGACTATTTACTTGTTATGACTCTCACTGGTAATGGCCACTTGAGAAACAATACTTAAACTTATTGATCTCATTATAGAGAAAAAATGAAGCAGAATGTTCCACAGAACACTGCATTGTTTATCTAAAGGATAATGAGGTTTAAGGAAATACTGTTCCAATGAAGTCTCGTTTCATGTCTATATATTATTCCGACCTCTATTAGGTTCAGTCATTTAAGATAAAATACTCAGAAATGGCATATTTCAAACTTTATAACTCAGAAATACCTGAATGTCACAGACAAATCAATAGTTTTTTAAATTGTGGAGCAGAGCTAATTAGCTGTCCTCCCAAGGGGAGAGGGATGGCTGCATCTTTCCACTCTATCTCAGGCCAGCCTCCCAACTAGTACACTCTGACCTTTTGCCTGGACTTGATCTCTTGTGTGAGATTCTTTCTTCAGTATCTTAGAAACCTTAGGTGGTTTAGGGTGTTATGAGCAGAATTTCTTTCCAAGTGTCTAAGCAAAGCTATTACGCATTGTGTATTTTTAAGAGGATCCTTTCAGGATCTTATGCATACATAAGAAAGGAGATAAAATGTGCCCTTCAATCATAAATGGGAAACTTGCTCACAACTTGGGGTACATATTTCTATACCCAGTATCACCACCTCCCATCTCCTGATTCATTCTTCAATGACCTGATTGCACCTTCCATTTTTCTTCATGTAAATTGCTCTGTTTAATTGCAATTTGAGAAAGAAACAACTGCTTTCATGCCAATGAATTCAATATTAATGCTAAATACTTAATAAATGCAGAGATCAGAAACAATGCATCAAAATAATCCAAGGCAAGTCGAGATGATTAACACAATGCACTCCAATAATTAGAAAGTTGCTTCTGCTCAGTACAGAAGCCCCAGATAAGTATCATATATACATATGCAATATATATATATATATATATATATATATATATATATCAAGACAAAGAGGTGGGGATCCTCACTCTCCTGCTCCAGTAGACACAGTAGACACTTGGAGAAGGAAAAGAAATAATACCAGGGAAAGGAAATGCTCAGACCTGGGATTTATAGTATGAAATCCATAGTTTAGATAGTTTTAGGTATATAAAAGATCAGCTTCCAGGCCTCATTGGGAAGTCACCTCACTAAACAATCACCTGAAGCAGGGAGAGTGCTTAGTATTCAGCACTTCCTAGACCTCCCTCAAGTCTCATGTGCTTGGAGAGATAATAGGTTTCCTTATGCCCCTGGGAAAACAGAGATGGTGGTTGAGGTATAAGACAGTGGGTCTTAAAAAAAAAAAAAGACAGTGGGTCTTGTGTAGGATTCTACCATGAAAGACAGAGTTACAGTAAAGTAGAGAGAGGAGAGCTATAAGCCAAAGGGCTCTGCGCCAGCAAGGGCCTTCCTGGGCCCTGACTGAACTTCATGGTCCACAGAAGAAACTTGTGTGAGACACCCGAAGAGCCCAGCAGAGGCTGAGCAAGAGCTCCCTCCACATCCACTCTGCTGCCCTAGCCATTGTGAGGTAGAGCAGCACTACTGACTCAATTCCTGCCTGTAACACACATACACACACACACACATACACACACACACCGTGTGTATATATATATATATATACATATACATACACAGGCATACATACATAACCATATAGCCAAATACACATGTATTTGCTCTCTCCTGAACTAAAGCTCTCCTAAAATGAGGCGTTATCACTACCAATGACATCAAACATCAGAATGTCTTTGGAAATCTTTAATTTTTTTTTCTAAAATTGCTATCTAGCAAATGAATATGACTCCAACATGATCATCTATTTCAAGGAGTACTTCAGCCAGTATCATTATTCTAGGGGCACAGTATGTCTCCCTCTTGGCTGTATGCAAAGCCATAGAGGGTGAGTGACCCCATGTGGACTATGCTGCTGTCCCGTCAAGAATGTCTTATGGCCTCTTCCCCTTCTTTCCTGTGAATTGCAGGGAGATTAGCACTGGAGAGAACAGAAGAGAAAAGAACAAAGGAAGGAAGATGGCTCCACAGCAGGACAGGTTGATAAATTTGCCTACTTATCATTGCACAAACCTCTGCCTTCTTTATCTATTGATTTTCCTGCTCCACTGTATTCCACCATATGCTGCTGTGTCTAAGGAACTAAGTGTGCCTGTGAACAACCTTGCTGTGGAATGATCTCAGCTTCAGTGAGGATTTTCAGTCAGACCCTCCCTTAACTGTCCTGTCCTCTAGGCCCCATTTTTCTATCTGCATGCTTCCAAGAGGATGGTCCTGTCTGCAGGTCGCCAGCTATTATTACTATAATAGCCCACAGAGAGTGAGCCTTGGTCTTCCAGCACATCCATCTCACCAGCCTTATGCTATTTCCCTAGTCTAATGAGTAAGTGAGAAAGAAATGCACAAATGAGACTAGTCAGAGGCAGTTGCCTATAAAAGACAGTAAATCCTTGTGGGCTCCATTTGCCCATGGAAAAGTCAAAATGTAGAAAAATCTGCCACAAAATAAATTTGTTGCTCCCTATCTTTTCCTAGCCTAGGAAGCAGGTCTAGGGCAGCCCTAGAGAATCCTAGGATCCTGTCATAACTAGGAGAGTTCAGAATTACTTCTGGTCAAAAGTGGCCCCCAAGAATATAAGGATTATTCTAGAACAAGGCACATGGCTTCAAAGCACACTCAGCTTCTTAGAGCTCTAGAGACCCTGGGCTGGGGGAGAATTGGAGGTTGTTCTTCCAGGCCAGTAGAGAGACCATACTTAGCATTGGTACCACAAGCCAGTGCCTCACCCTTCCCACTCTTCAGAATTCTGGCCATCTGATTCTGCTGAGACAGACCCAGCCAAGCCACCCCAGGATGTGAGCTCAGCAGGTCCTTCCTCCGCAGGAGAGTCAGAGTCTGTCTCCACAGCTTTCCTTTCTTCCCATCCGGGCAAAGTTCCAGAACACAAAAGATGGAGCAGTGGAGCTGTCTCCTTGGGGGAATTCAGTCACTGACAATAAAAGGACTTATTCCCTTGCAGCAGTGTCTGGAGTGAGGGACATAGAGTTGAACTCCTCACTCTGGCTAGGTAGAAGATGTCTCCCCACAGGCGCACGAAGTGGGGTAGGATAAGTGGCTGCCCACAGTTTCAGGGGCTCAGTCAGCATTCATGAGCTGATTCCTACAGACTGCCATCCGAGTTTTATTTTTTTCACTTTGCAGTTTATGGGACAGTTAAAATTCAAACAATCCTGGGAGGGATGACAGCTATGGCTAGCCATTTGCCACTTAGTACAATTACTTTCCACTTTCCCAAAGCATTTTTTTAGAGAAAGAAAGAGAAAAATGATGACTCAGGAAGAAAAGAGAGAGGGGAGGGAAAGAAAGAAGGACCCACAAACTAGAGGGAAAGAAGGAGGACAGTTACTTGCACAGAGCCATACTACACAAAGCCCAGCCCTTTGACTTCCAGACCAGTGCTGGGCACACTTAGCTAGCTCACTAGTTGGCTTGAAGTAGTGGGCTCCACTGTGATGCCAGGGGCACATCTTGGATCCAGTAAGACTCATGGATGTTGAGACCCTATCCCAGACCCACTTAGTCAGATGCATTAGCAGGAAGGCCTGTCTGTGTTCACAAGCCCTGTAGATGACTCTGACCCATGGTCAAAGTTGAGAACTGCTGGCTTACAGCCTGTCCATTGTGCAGGAACCCATTTCCCATCGGACTTGCTATACTCACTGTGGCCCTTCAGGATTCAAGCATGAGGAACACCATGGGGGAGGAGGGGCAGGAGAATGTCTGGAGAGCTATAAAGCCCTGGTAGAGATGGGAAGGTGACAGGGAACAGGGCTGCCTTTGGCCAGAGGGCAAAACTATGGTAGTGGGGCTGGGGTAACTGCTGATAAAGTTTGGTAAGTAAGAAAGGTTGGTCATTTGAAGGAAGTTCCCCCAGGGTACCCATCTGGGGAGTTGTGGTGAAATGGAAGGCAGAATCATAGAAACAGAAGTCTGCAGAAAGTGTTGGGCTCTGAGCGAGGGGTACCATCAGGAGGGGTGTGCTCAACACAGCCCTCTTCCTTCAGCATCTCCTCTCTTTGGGTCAAGTTGCCCAAGGTGAATTTGTAGGCCCTTGAATCTGCCCAGGTAATCCTGGTGACAGATGCAACTAGAAGGCAGGCCCAGGTTTGATGGAAAGGCTTGAAGCAGTCCTCCACAAGCTGTTTCCTCCAGACCCCTTGTCAGCATTTGGAATGCTGTGTGTTTTGCCTGTTTCCTTTCACGAGGGCGGGTATTTCCGCTGCATTCTTTGCTGCTCTATCCCAAAGGGCCTAGGACAGTGCCTGTCCTAGAATATATATGGCAGTATTGGGGTTTAGAACCCAGGTTCTTACACTTGCTAGGCAGATGCTTTACCACACCATATGCCCAATCCTTTTTGCTTTGTTAGTTTTTGGATGTTTATACTAGGCCAGTATGGACCACAATTCTCCTATTTATACACTTTCTACATAGCTGAGATGACAGCTTTTTTATTGGTTGATATAAGGAATTTTCACGAACTTTTAGCCTGGACTGGCCTTGAACCATGGTCCTTTCAATATCTGCTTCTCAAGTTGGTAGGATTATAGACTTGAGGCGCCATATCCAGCATAAAAATAAGAGAACCTGAATTTCACTCCAGTCTGAAAATTTGCTCCACAATCTACCAGTGTTTGCTTATAATGTAACATAATTTAATGTTTGGGAGAACTGATTTTCTCCAAATGCTTGCATAAAACAATCAATGTCTCAGATCTCCCACAAAACTGGGCCTTCAGATGCCCTCATGCACCACAGCTTAGGGTCACCAAAGAGTAAAACTTAGGACAAGACAGCAAGAAGGAGAGTACAGGGCTGTAAGGCCAGGGCTTCTGTGAGAATCCATGGACACAAGCTTATGTCTCTGTGTTAGCCAGTAGGGGTTTCTGGGAGAAGAAAGTTCAGCAGAGTTATAGGCAAGTATTCAAACAATGTCAATGAACTTGTCTACCCAGTGTCTAACACGCAGTGTGTACCTAATAAGGTTTGCAAAATCTCTGTTGGAATCTGAACTCCAGTGAAATCTTGATGAACAGGATATTCCAGGAACAATCCTTGCAAGGCAGTATCCTCCTTGACCTGAGGAGCAGGGCTTTAGATCTCCATTTTCCCGCTACCTGGCACAGTGTGTTCCTAGAGGGCCCTTAATGACTGTGTGATGAATGACAAACAAGGCACTGGCTTCAACTGGTTTTTCTACATACTAAATTGTATTTCAGACCCTGTGGCTGAAAGTCATTCTAAAACATCCTCAACATCACTTGCAAGTGGAGTAGGGAACTTGCTTGCATTTTCCTATGGGAGCCATCACTGATCACAGATTACAGGCTGTAGGGCAGAAGCAAAGGAACATGTGACAACTGGATATGTATTAACCCCAAGAAAACATGAGACATTAAAAAAATTCCCCTTCTCTCTCTCTTTCTCTCCTTTCTTCCTTTCTTTCTTCCTTCCTTCCTTCTTCTTTCCTTCCTTTTTTCCTTCCTTCTTTCCTTTCTTCTTTCCTTTCTTCCTTCCTTCCTTCCTTCCTTCCTTTTTCCTTGGGCTTGAACTCAGGGCCTGGGCCCTGTCCCTGAGATTTTTTACTCAAGGCTGGTGCTCTACCACTTTGAGACACAGTGCCACTTCCAGTTTTCTGGTGGTTAATTGGAAATAAAAGTCCCACAGACTTTTGTGCCCAGGCTGGCTTTGAATTGCCATCCTCGGATCTCAGCCTTCTGAGTAGCTAGGATTCCCAGTGTGAGCCATCAGCACTTGGCCTTTTTTCTTTTTTAATTTATTTATTTTTGTGGTGTGGAGGATCAAATAAAGGGTATCACACATACTAGACCAGTGCTTCATCCTCACCCCAGCCCTGATCTCTTGACCCCTAGTGCAATCATTTTTTTTTTCCTTTTTGTAGAGGCAGTCCTATCTGCTAAGAGTAGAAAGCAGAGATTTCAAGTTAATCCATATTTAAAGTCTACCTAGGGAAAAATATATCCATTTGTCTATAGGGATACATCTACTGACATTCTACTTTATCCCTAGTACTATCTGTGCTACAAAAAGGTAATAAGATAAAGCAAACACACGAATGTCCCTATCCATTTCACTGGCAGTAATAGTAAGTTTCTGTATTTGAGTACCTGCCTGTATAAGCACTGAGCTTCACATGCATTGTAATAAGTAGTTTTCACAAGAGACTTATACAATAGATTGCTGTGTTAAGACTTGTTGGGTTACTCATGACAGAAACCCAAGTCAAACAAGCTTAAGAAAAACAAGAATTGCTAGTCCACATAAAGAACAATGCCAAATTACATGAAATTCTTTCTTCTGTGTGTAGTAACTTCACTTTGTAGCATTTT
This sequence comes from Perognathus longimembris pacificus, assembly GCF_023159225.1. Classification (NCBI taxonomy): domain Eukaryota; kingdom Metazoa; phylum Chordata; class Mammalia; order Rodentia; family Heteromyidae; genus Perognathus; species Perognathus longimembris. The sequence goes on from NC_063165.1 coordinate 52,317,132, forward strand.
CTTTCCACGTGCTGGAGAAAGTGACCCCAAGTAGCTTGGCTCCCAAGAATCCTCACTGAGCTTCTTTGTGTCATGTGAACATATGTATACCAGTCATTGAATGTAGGGGAATCCAATGTGTGTGTGATGTGTGTGTGTGTGTGTGTGTGCGTACATGCGTGTTAAAGATGGGATCTCATTTTGTAGTCCAGACTGACCTCAAACTCACTATGTAGCCAAGGCTGGCCTCTAACTCTTGATCCTGGATAGGATTACAGGTGTACACCTCCACACCTTGTAGAGAATGGGATCTTTTGATAGGCCATTTTGTTTATTAGAGGAAAGATGGAAAGGCAACTCAACACCTCATTGATGTTAGAATAAACTGAGACTCAAAGGAATCAAGTAATTGCTCAAGGCCACAGGACATGTATAGGGTAGAACTGAAACATAAACTATTTGTTTTCAAGCCTAGTTTTAAATATTTTTCTGTTTTTTTTCATTTTCTTAGACTTTTTTCTGGAAGGTGAGAGAATAATTTAAATACCTTAAAATCAACCATTTGAAAGTTTTAAAAAAGTCTACTTTAAGCTCTAGGTTAGGCATTTGGGTGTAATCACTGCTCATTTCTTAAGTATGCGCAAAGTGTTCTGTTGCTATTAGTAACTGGAATACCAAAGCCATTGAATAATGTGCTTTTCATTATAAATTGGTCATTGATAATTGTATGAATTTACACACAAAGTGACGTTAGGTGTGAATGCAATGGGGAATAACAAAATCAAACTAGGTAACATAGGCCTGGCACCCAAATACCTCTCTCATTTTTGTGGTGAGAACATTTGACATCAAAATTGAAGATTATCCCTTGTTTGAAGTCCATGACTCTCCAGTGTCTAAACTAGACACTCAAGAAATTAACCCTTTAGTGTCAGAAAAAGATGAACACACAAGTGATAAAGGAAATCTCTGTAAGGCAATTACTTCTGCAAAGAAGGGTGCATAGTCACTCTACCTAGAAATAAGTAGCCACATCAAGCAGGGTAGGACCACCTTGGTCCTAACACAAGGAGTGGTGCTGTCCCTCCTCCACAGAGTTGTGCTCACATCCTATTTGTGATTGGCTTTCAGGATAGTGGGGTGATTTAGGAAGCTAGAAAGTGTTCTGTCAGTGATTCCTCCTGGGCAGAGGAAGGAGTCCATTTTTTTTTGCAACCTCATTGGTAAAGACACATACCCTTGACAAGGCTGGCTGGTTACAAACAACACAACTGACAGCTTTCTGAAGTCAAAAAACAAATAATTTCAGGAAATATAAGTACAAAGTGGTAACTGGTTGCAAGATGGAGATGCTTTGGTTTGACAGAAAATGCTTATTATCACATCCATCTTATAATGTAGTATAACCCCAATTTTCTTTAGTATCTAGTAAATGCTCTAAAGTATAGCCAGTGTATATCCTATGTAAGAGGGGGGTTGTCACCCCTTTTGAGTGCTTCTAAAGGGAAAATGTGGCATGTGCTATAGTTTATCATAAAGTAGTCCCTGACTCTGAAAGTCAAAGTGGGTAAACACCCCACGAAAACCACAGGGTATTCTAAAGAAATTAGTAGAAATGACTAGTCAGTCCAGCAACCATGCCTGTTATAAGAAAAAAAAACATTAAATCAATACCAATGGTAGATTCCAGTGAAGACTGGAGAAAAAGACAATGAAAGAAAAGAGCTCATTCTCTGGAGTCTAAAATATAAAGAATTATGGAATTAACAACCGAATCAAAGAAAAATTAGAACTAGAGTGCTGGCATGAGGTTCCAGGTTGAATCTCCAGCACTGAAAGGAAAACAAAAGAGGTGCAGCTTGGTTGTAGAGTATTAGGGAGATGCAGTGTGGGAAATAGGCATTTGAGCTGAAGTACAAAAAGCTTATGTAATCTTGGCCGACCTAGAAAGAGGTGGATGGTGGTCCTATGCACACCACCCTCTAAGGAAATCTCAGGCAAACTAGAATGTGAGGAGAGGAGCGTGGCCAGCTGACCGTACAAGGGACTGGATAGGTGAATGTGGACATAAGAGAAATATGCAGGAGATTTAGGGGCAAAGGCTGATAGGCTGCATTCTACGAAGTATTAGACTTGCTCCATGGGACAACACAAGTAACAATTTTTTGTTGGTTCTTGTGTGTATGTGTGTGTGTGTGTGCATAAGCATGTGTGTGTGTGAGTGTGTGTGTGTGTATGTGCTGGTTCTATGTCCTAAACTCACCACTTTGTGCCCTCACTCTGTGTTTTTTACTCAAGGCTGACACTAGTGCTACTTCTTAAGTCATACCTCCTCTTCTGTTTTTTTGCTGGTTAATTGGAGGTGAGTCTCAGATTTGTCTCCTTGGGCTAGCTTTGAACCAGAAACAGATCTCAGCCTTCTGAGTAGCTAGGATTACAGATGTGAGTCACCAGTGCTGAGCACAAGTGACATTTTTGTAATTGTGATTTTTGTTTTTGTCTTTTGTGTGTGTGTTTGGGGGCGGGGGTTGCTTAACAAAGGGTAGTGACATCATTAGTCACAATTAAATGGTGCCATGAAGCAGGCAGGCAGAAGACAATGTCACTCCTAGAAGAGTTTAGGAAAAGGCCAGGCAGACAGGACTTCCCTGGCCAAGAGACTGGCACCTGGTGCAGCAGAAGAGGTGTGGATGGCCAGGAGTGGCCAGCGGTGGCCCTACTCCTCTCCCAGTGAGAAAGTCACAGGAAAGCCATTCATGTCAGAGGATGACACACAACCCTGAACATCCTGCAAAAAGAAGGTGCAGGCAGGAAGCACATTTCCTATGGGAAACTAATGACTTCTCACAGGAAATGGTGTCTCTGACAGGAGAGCAATGGTTCATGACAGGAAAACAGAGATTTCTGACCAAAACAAAAACAAAAACTGATGGCTTCTTTTAAGCAGATTTCTGATAAGAGAATAAGGGTCTCTGCAGTGAGTGGTGAGTTTTTTCAGGATAGTCATCTCCAAAAAGAGTGGTTTCTGACAGAACATTACATAGAATGGTGATTTCTCACAGGAGCACATTGTCAGGAATGAATGTTTCTATTTGGAATAACCAAAGGTAGCATCCCAGAACAAACTGGAGAGCAACAGGAAAGTGGATTTGAAGGGAGCTTTATCAGTGATAATACAAGGGCAAGGTGCTGAGCAGGCAGAAGAGGCGCGCATTGGCCATAGTCCACCCAGTATCTCATTTGGTAGAGTAGGACTGCGGGATTGTGAAAATGGATCTTTGTAATAGAAACTGCTTTTGCTAGGCACCACCAACTGCTTACTGAGCCCACAATTTACTAAAATAGGAGAAACGCTTGCAATCTCTGCCTCAATGTTACACATCTCCTTTCTTCTGAATCTCTCTCTCTCTCTCTCTCTCTCTCTCTCTCTCCTCTCTCTCTCTCTCTCTGCCCACCCCCCTGCAATCATCTTGTGTGCCAGGAAAGACAGGACTGATCAAGAACATCTTTATGACAAGGATTTGAAACTGCCTCTAAGCTTGCCAGGTGCTCATGGTTCATGCTTGTCATCCTAGCTACTCAAGAGGTTAAGATCTGAGGATCACAGTTAAAACCCAGCCTGAGATAACAAATACAAGAAACTCTTATCTCCAAGCAACTAGTAAAAAGACAAGTGGAGGCATGCTCAAATAGTAGAGAATGGCTAAGCAAGAGCACAAGGCCCTGCATTCAAGCCCCACTACTGTGAAAAAGAAAAAAAAATTCAAGAAAGACACCAACATCCAAGGAAAGGAAACAACAGAGTTTGCAGGACAGACAGCCCTCCAAATGAAGACAGTTACCTGTAAATAACCAGGTGAACCCAGAAATAGGAGCAATTATCTTTGGGAAGCAGATTGTTCCCCTTATGGGACTGGATCTGAAATAATGATTGACTAGGCCATGCTCTGCCCTGGACTGCCTAATTAGACAGATTTCTCTCCACCTTAATTCTTCTATTTAAACCTAAAGCTCAAGTCAGTATGCTAAAGATGGGCTGAAGTACATACTTTTTCCCTTCCTGGAATACATTTCCCATTACAACAGGTGTGAACTTGAGTGAGAGGTTTGGGGGTGAAGGGGGAGATCTGATCCTTGCTCAGCCCCCTGAACACAGAAATAACAATGCCCTGGTTTTCATTCAGGAAATTCTAATAGAAGTTCCTGCCATTTTACTTTATTATATGTTCTTAGTGATGTGGGCAGTATGGGAAATTGGTGACCTCCCTAAAGCAGTAACCCTGAAATTATGCAGAATTGGGTCCTAGCATGCTTGGAGACAAATAGCCCTTTGATAAACAGAAGAAGGGATCAAGGGCAGAAGACACAGCTAGGCTGGGCTACTCCCAGACCCACTTCCTGTGGGTAGTGAGGTTGATGGTGCAGCAAGCAAGCAAGTGAGCCACTGAACAGGCTGTGCCTCAGAGGGCTGAAATGTTCTCTCTTAGACTGAGTGCTCATGGACCCTGCTCCCAGGCACCACGTCCCCCCCACGTGACTGGATTCCTGTGGGCACTGGCGCTGGGAGAATGTTAATTGTGCTGATCTCTAGAACAGCTGCAGCATCTCGAGCCAGGAGCTACACACTTGTGCTTCCGACCGGATGCTAGCCAGGCAGACACGCACACAAGGCTCTCTGCAGAGGCTCTACTCACTCTGCCAGGACCATCCTTCACTCTCTTTGGGGGTCTTACAGACCCAGGGAATGTGTCGGTTTTTTTCCACCTGCCACAATCTAGCCTCCTCCTCCTTCTTTTTTTACTTAATCAGTTATTATCCATAAGTTATTGTACAAAGGGGTTTCAATTCAACATGTCCATTTGTGAGTACAATTTGTCTTAATCGATGTTACCCTTTCATCACTCTCCCTCATCTCTCCCAACCCCATCCATTCCTTCAATTTACCTAGTTCCATTTTCACATATGTACATTGAACATAATGCTTACATTTGTCCACCCTTTCTCTCTCTACTCATTTCCCCCTCTCCCCTGCACCACACCCCCCACCAACCACACATGTTCTGGCTTCCTGGTATTCATTTTGCTAAAATGTAAGTTAGTTGTTTGAAGGAGTTACATCACTGAAATCCTCCCTGCATATGCACACTTTAGTTAACATGTTTGTGTGTATATGCATACAACCCTATGTATGTTTATGTATATTTTTATAATTTAGATGTAGCCCTCACATATATGAGAGGAAATGCATACTCTTTGTCTCTCTGAGTCTGACTTATTTCATTTAACACAAGTTTTTCTAGGTCCATCCATTTCCCTGCAAATGACATAATCGAATTCTTCCTGCTGGATGAGTGAAATTCCTTTGTGTATGTGTATACATATATCACATTTTCTTGATGCATTTGTCTATTGAAGGGTCTCTGAGGCTGTTTCTACCACATAGCAATGGTGAATAGTATAGCAGTGAACATGGGTGTGCCAGTGTCCTTACTGTATCCTGACTGGTAATCTTTTAGATAAACACTGAGTGGTATCACTGGATCCTCGGGACATTCTCTGTTTAATTCTTTGAGGAAGCTCCAAACTGCTTTGCACCATGGTTGCAACAGTTTACATATTTTGGGGTTCCTTGCAAGCTCCGACTGGATTCAGAGAAGGAACGAATTCCTCATTTTCCCCCTTTCTTCATCAATGCCCCCAGCTAGTTCTCAACTTTCTTGTTTGAGTGCTGGTTCCCAAATAGTGGTGGCAACAAACACCACAGATAAGAAGCAGATGTGAGACTCTCCTTAATGCAACAGACACAGAGCGGAGCAAGTTTTTCTTTCTTCCAACAGGAAAAATCTAAACGATGAATTACAGGCTCCTGAGCCCCAGCACCTCCACAGGAGCTACAGGAGCTAAGGATTCAGGGCTTCCTGCCTTGAGGGTTGCCCTTTTCTGACTTCATTGCTGTTGTTACTAAGACACACACAGGTGTATTTCCCTGACAGCCTGTCCCTGTGTTGTCCGTTCTCTCTGCTCTCTTGCGGCACCCACAGAAACCACAGAGCTTGGTTGGACACAGACTCCATGATGTGCTTGCAGAACCAGATTTTCCTCTTCCAAAGACTAGAAACCACTGGGCTTGGACAAGCAGGGACAGGCAACTAGACACAGGAGAAGGTGAAGATACCTGCGTCCCCAACACGTGGCCCTGGCCAGCAGCAGTGCTGGGGCACTCATAGCCTGAAACAGAAAACGGTGGCCTCTGGAGACACCAGGCCAGGAGGGGAAAAATACGCCTGAATGGAGCCGAGTGTGCATTTGTCTACAATGTGGGAACCAGGATGGAATCTGCATAGCTGAGGAGTCGCCTGTGGAGAGACTGTGCATTCCTTGATACTTTAGAAAAGCTGGAACCATTTCAGCAAAAACAAAACCAAAACCAAAAATAAACGCTCAACTCACGAGCACAAAACTAATTGAATCTTTCAAGTGACAAGAACATCTTCGTTGCACTATTTTTAGAAGGATGGGTAAATAATAAAGAATAAAAGATAAAAAAACAAAGCAAAGATTTCTTATTTTAGAATAACTAAGCACCAACAATTCCAGGGACTCCCCAAGCATCCACAGATGGTGAGCTCAAACATCCCTAGCACACATTCTTTATTTCCTGTTTTACTTTTGCAGTAGAGACAACTAATGTTCAGTACAATGGTCCTGTGTCATAGGTCATCAAAGGAAGTTTCTGTTTGGTCAGAATCCCTTTTATTTATTTATTTTTTTTTTGCATTATAGTGAGGTAGAGCCTGACAGAATTTTAAAATGAATCACAGGCTCCTAAGATTGATTTTTTTTGAAGAATTCTAACATCCTAGCTGGATGCTGGTGCCCATCATCCTTGCTCCTTAGGAGGCTGAGTACAGAAGGCTTGTGGTTCAAGGCTAGTTGGGTAGAAAATTTCTCAAGACTATGCCTCATGGTGATACAAATATAAATGTGCTCCTAGCAAGGGTCAGGAGGGTGTCTGCCCCCAAGGTAGCCCACAGGCCTCCGGGCCAGGCTTAGAGGTCTGATCTGTCATCTATCACTGAGGCCTGGTAACAACTTATCCATCTCAGAATCATCACAGACGCTGAAGCCAGGACCCCCGTAGTCATCAGGATGTTCGTTTGCTTGGTGCTGGCAACAGGGATGCACAGCTGAGTATGCAGCAAAACACAGGAACTATGTGGGTGTGTCACACAATGCCTGGTGTACCCAAGCCTGAGATGTATCTCTAGTCAGTATGCATCCTCCTTGAGCACTGTCCACACTCACCTGGGTAGATCTATTCCTCCAAAGCTACTACAGGCATCCAGGCCTTCTTATGACGAGCACATACTTTCTTGGGATGTGTCAATATTACTGGACTCTAGTCCAGTTAAGATGATTTTGTTTCCTGGCTCTCATTCATTCATTCATTCATTCATTACATTTACACTTGGCGGTTGAATGGATGAATTCCTGATCTGAGAACAGAGGGCATAATTCTGAGCAGCCAGCTAATTCATGCATATCTGGGGGTTAAATAACTAACATAGTTTGCTCTAGTCTAGTACTGATATTTGTCAAAGCTGTTAATATGTGTCAATTACTAAAATATAATCAATTTAAAGAGTGGTCATAATTCATAATTATCAATATATACTTTCACAATACTAAACATTAAAGTATAAAAGTTATCATGTAGGAGAGATGTGCAAAACATTTCTCTAACAAAGAACAAGAGGTATACTAGAAATAGTTGAGAACCACTGGTTTGACTCTCCGAGAGTTAATTTTTGTATTTCTTAAGTTCTTAAGGTTCAGCACCCCAGAGTTGCTGCCCCCCCCATGGACTCTGTTGTTCACTCTGTCCCTAAGGACATGTGAGGGATTGTCTTAACCCCTTGCACACTTTACAACTTCTAAAACACCTCCACAACTATGCCTTCACTGTCTCCCCCTCTAGTGGAAAAGGTCTTTTGTCTTTTTATCATGTCTACTGGGGAGGCTGGCTTGTCTCAGCATCTACATCTAGGAGAGCCTAGGGCCCAACCTCTGACTAGGGACCCAGAACTCTTTCTGCCACACTGTATTGGTAATTAACTTCTCAAGAAGTCTCCAGGCCACTGAGACCTGAAGTCATGCCATAGTAGCTAGCAGAAGAAGAGACTCAGAAGTCCTCCTCTCTCTCTCTCTCTCTCTCTCTCTCTCTCTCTCTCTCTCTCTCTCTCTCTCTGAGGGATAGGTAGTAGTCCTGGGGTTTGAACTCTTAGATTTTTTTTTTTGCTCAAGATTGGCACTGTACCACTTGAGCCACAGTTCCACTGCCAACTTTTTGGTAGTTAATTGGAGGTAAGATCCTCATAATCTTTCCTGCCAGGGCTGGTTTCAAACTATGATCCTCAGATCTCAGCCTCCTGAGTAGCTACGATTACAGGCATGAGCCACTGGTGCTGGGCTGAGACTCAGGAAGTCTTTAAGGGCCTTGATGAACATTTCATACACCACAGTCCTAGTTAGCACATAAAAATTTCACCAAGTAAAGAGTATAGAAAGTCAAGAACAAGTCCATGTTCAGTTGCCATAGAAAAAAACCTATGCTAACCTTAGGGTCCACATTGGACACAATTTCCTAAAATTCTCCTAGAGAATTCCAGGAGATTTTGGATTTCTAATTCTGAAAAGTAAAGCAGGTTTAACTAGATAAGATATTTTGGGGTTGCTTTACCTTTGCCATTGTATTAGTCTAGATCAATGAATTCCACTAAAATAATGGAACATCTTTGTTACCCTTCCTCATGGGACATCTATCCACTCATTTATTATTCATTCACTGAGTGTAAGGCACTGTACTGGGATTTTAATTTATTTTTTAAGTGCACTGAACAAAAACCCATGGGCTTAGGCTGTATAAGGAAATCAACAATTACAGAAAGTCACTATGCCTGGCTTATGACCATTTTTTGAAGAAAAGCTAAAGGCTCTTCTTTTGGAATGTAAAATATGCAGAATGAGAAAATGTCCTACTAGTGAGTCAGAAATTCCCTGAATTCTAAACAGGCTCTCAAATGGCTGGAGTGTTTAGAGAAAACTAGTGATGGAATATTTTACATTCAGTTCTTTGTGATGAGAATCTAAAATCTCATTTTAGAAACTTCAAAACAGGTTTCAGTGTAGCTGTGTCAAGGGCAAGGGAAAAATATTTGTCAGATATAATCTAGAGTCTGGTATTGGCTGTTATTTACTAAGGGACTTTCTTCCTTTCTTAAAAAAAACTCTTATGTGGTACAATTCCATTATTCACACCATATCTTTTCATTCGATCAAAAACTAACTACATTTTATTTGTAAGGAAGAAATGGGATTGATCAGGTAAACGGAAACTAAGGGAATACTTTTAGATGGATAGTCTGGCTTTCACTGCTAGAAGGAGAAGGACAAAATTAGGCAGGAAATTACAAAAGCCTGGGACATGAGGAGGAAATTACTTATGTTATGACCCATGTAGAGAATTCACTGAGAAGGTGTGGCCTGCATGGAAGGTGGGGGGAGGCCCAGCTCAGTCAGTTGCTTGGTTAGTTTCTCAGCTTGGTGACCTCTGCCACCAGTAGCGGCCACACTCTGACCAGGGAGGGGCACCACGTAGACCAGTTGCTGTCTCTACTTTTAAGACCCCTTATATTTCATTTGGGAGAAGTTCAGTGTGGTGGGGAACCCCAATCCACTCAGTACAGATAGGGAACAGATAGGAGGTGATCACACCCAGCGGGGTGCTACTTAGACTAGAAAGACGGGAGTCTCCACTCCACACAGTGCCTTTTAGGACTGATGGTTTTCATGTGGCTCTGAAGATTAAAAATAAGTACGGAATCACAAGAGCATAATAAGAAATCCTTCAGGGGTATTGGAGAGAAGTGGCTCATTCCTGCAATCCGAGCTGCTTGTGAGGTGTAAATCCGAAGGATCAGTTCCAGGCAAAAAAGTTTACAAAATACCTTTTCAACCAATAAAAGCTGGGTGTAGTGGCTTATGTGTGTTATCCAGCTATGGCAGTAAATGTAAATAAGAAGATGGTAGTCCATTCTGACATAAATTCTAGGCTCTAGCTCAAAAATAACACAAAGGGCAAGGGGTGTGGCTTGTGTGGTAGAACATCAGTTTAGCAAATGTAAGGCCTAGAGTTTAAACTCAGTACCAGTTTGAAAAGAGAGGGAGAGAAAGAAGAGAGGAGGAGAGGAAAGGGAAGGAGGGGGAAAGGGAAAATATTAAAACCAGAAATCTTCAGGGAGAAAAGCAGTACATCCTGTCCTATCTTTCCATCAACTTAGAAGGAGGAACTAGGCAGACAGGCTCTGGGAGCTGCAGTATCTACCCCCAGGTCCACGCAGGTTGTTAGAAGATCTCTAGGGACGTTCACTTTTCCCATTCACTGTGAACTGGGCTGGAGCATGTGGCACAGCTGCACTAATATTTGCTCTATTGGATTACAAAGTCCAGTAATTGCCATTTAAGCTTCGAGTAACGGTAAGGGCGTTCATTTGTAGTTTTGTTCATTTGTACAGCAATTAATTTGTGCCTAAATTAGCAATCAAACATGATTATGGGATCTAATAAGGTTGAAATGAAGGCAGGAAAAAAAGTCACTCTTTAACAAGCTAGGTCAAATTATTCTTCCCTTGCTCTTCTATGTGTTTCTGTGGTGCAGGTAATTTCAGGCGTGTGCAGCAGGAACCAGGTGTGTGTGTTGGCCTCTGTCAGAGGTCCATCTTGAATGATACCAGATAGGAAAATGAGACTTGGGTGATGAAATATATTATTGACTTGAAATGGTCCAGGCAGGTCCCTATTTTACTACCCTTTGTGGAAGCCAGAAAATAGGCTTTCTGGAATTGTTTAAAGCAAGTCAGACACAAACTAAACTAACCCAGAACATGTTAGTACAGAATTTGGCAAAATGGAGTTTTGGGGCAGCATATGGCTAGCAGGCACTTTTTGCTTGGCACGAAAGGGTTTGTAAATCTTTGGATTTCTTTCTAATGTTTAAAAATTAGTATCCTTCTTATGAATATTCAGATTTCCACTCCTCTGGAAAATTTTGAATCTTATTGGCACGGCAATGGTAGTGCTGCCTGACAACACTTGTCTGTTGGAGCTGAGCCGCTATGGTCACCTTTGGTTGGGCACCTCTGCTTCCCAACTTATAATCAGCCCACATCCCATGCCTTGTGTTGTGCCTGCCTCTCCATTCTTAACCTGCTTGGCTACAGTAACTTGAGTGGGTGACATCTGTTTTAGTATGTGTCCGGTCAGTTACCAAAGTAACTTGGTTTGGTTGCTGTTTGTATTGTGGTTGTAGGTTTTACTTCCTGGACCTTTTTGCTTTTTATTCTTTGTACTAGGAAATGAACCCAGGACTCTTCATATGCTACACAAGTGCTCTACCACTTAAACCACACCTCAAGTCACTTTGTTTGGTGTGTGTGTCTGCGCTGGTACCGGGGCTTGAACTCAGAACCACAAGCTCTCCTTGGCTTTTTTGCTCAAGGCTGGTGATCTATCACTTGAGCCACACCTCCACTTTCAGGTTCTTTCCTGAGTAATTGGAGATGGTTTCACAGATCTGACTGCTTGAGCAACTGATTTGACTGCTTGAGCAACTTAGCTTTAAATCCAGATCCTCAAACCTTAGCCATCTGAGTTGTTTGGAGTGTAGGGATGAGCCACCAATGCCCACCTTGTATGTTGTTTTTGAGCTGTAGTTTTTCTAACTTTGCCTGGGCTAGCCATGAATTTTCAGTCCTCCACCTCTGCTTCCTGGAGAATTTTGATTTGTGAGACTTTGAATGTCTGAAGCATGGAGGTTATTCCCTGAGTAAAGATCTCATACCTGCTACTGTGTTCTTTTGTTTGAACATTGAATCTGTTGCCATACAGCCAAAGGCCAACCCAGAGGAAGTTACTTGGGAGAATGGTTTGCCTATCTGCTCCTTTTAGGAACCAAGACTAGGAGAAACTGAGTGACTTTTTCAAAGTCATATAACAACTCGAGGGCTTCACATACATGAAGCCCTGGGTTCAATTCCCCAGCACCACATATGTAGAAAACGGCCAGAAGTGTCGCTGTGGCTCAAGTGGCAGAGTGCTAGCCTTGAGCAAAAATGAAGGCAGGACAGTGCTCAGTCCCTGAGTCCAAGGCCCAGGACTGGCAAAAAAAAAAACCAAAAGCAAAAACAAAACAACAACAAAAAAAACAACCAGCAAAAACACAATTTGAATGTAAGCTCAGACCACAACAATGCTTTCCCTACTACATCTAAGCTTCTCCTGGAGTTCTTTATGCTACTGCTTGTTGCAAAGCAGGAACATGGTCCCCCAATTCATTGGGCAATCTTTGCATCTGGGAGAAGTTTGAGCAATGTGGGCCTGTTGGCTATGGTTGCCTCTGGAAAGGCTCTAGTGATGAGATACAGTCTTAAAGCTGAGCTTCTGATATAGTTTATTAATGTCAGAGAGCCTTGAACTGGCAGTGAGAACAGTTGGGCCCTGGTCCAGCTCTGCCTCTGAGCAGCTGTGGTACCTTAGACCAATTTCCTTGCTCACTTTTCTGAGTCAGACTTTCCCAAGCATCATAGAAATCATGCCTTACAGGATGCTACAATGATACCAGGGAATAGCAAACATCAAATTTCTCAAAAAAAAAAAAAAGTAAAAGGTTTGGCTTGGTGTGGAGGGAGAAACAAGTTACTACCATGGACTACAGAGCTGCAATAGAAGAGATTTTTCAGAATTCCTTTGTTGTTACAGATGAGGAAATGGAGGCTCTGGGGCTAGGGTTAGTCAGACAGCTACAGGTAGAGTTCAGATTAGCAAGCCACTCTCAGATCTTCCTGGCTGCACTCATGGTTGAAATCACAGGTCTCATTTAAAACTGTCTGTCCCCAAACAACTGGACAGCTGGCCACAAAGTAAAAAAAGGGAATCACCCTGACATCCATACCTTCATGGGGGTTCATAAAAGCACAGTCCGAACTTCAGAAAGAAAATTGTTTTATGGCTTCGATTCTGAGGATGAGTACCAAGCAGGAGGAAGGAAGACTATGTCCTTGCCTCTTCATGTGCCAGGCTGGGCTCTGGGTCACATTGATTCAGGGCAAGAAGCAGGAGATGCCCAGAAGAGTCCTTCCCCTCCCCCCCCCCCACACTTGCTGATGGCTGACTCCCAGACCATGAGCACAGGCTTGGGAGAGATTGTATGTGCAAATGAACACTGTTTCTACAATCTCAAAGGACATGCCAGCTCTCAGTTTAACTGGATTTCTGCAATGACATCCAGGCATGTTCTGTTTTAAATAAGTGCTGGCAATTTCAGAGGGAAACAGCTCTGAAATGGCATGAAAGACAAAAATCTGTTCCTTGAAAAATGACACCATATGTGCCTGCCTCACTGCAGTTTAGGGTAAAAGGCAAGGCCTTCCTTACTCATCAAGCCACCGATGTTAATGTCAGATTTGCAACAGAACCATATACTAATGGAACCCAAATTAGCTCTAAAATTAGCCCTTAACAAGAAACTCCAGGCTAGCTCAAGGCAAGCAGATTTCTCTGACTGTGAGAGACAGAAAGCACTTTAGCAAAGCAACCACATATTGAATTGCAACTCTCCAAAAAGATCATTCCCTACTCTGGGTGAGTTTCCTGAGGAGGAGTATACAGCCTGCTGTCTGCTTCGGCATCAGGAACCAGCAGCAAAACCTGCAGGTGTAAGAAACCTTCTTTTTAACCAAGGAGCTATTGAGAGTTTGAGTTTTGGTGGGAGGAGGGAAGGATCCAGGGTCCAGTGTGGGTGGTGACTGGGTCCTGGGAGTGTTGAGACTTCTGGGCATGTTCCGTCCTCATTGTTGATCTAACAACTTCACAGCATTCAGATACAACAGGGAAATCAGTTGTAGAAAACATCAATCTGGACGAATAAAGCTTAGTAGCTGAAATGGATCCTTGTGAGTTCTCTTCTGCTATCCTTAAAATGTATAGGGTAAAGTTATTGTGTGTGTGGTAGCTCACACCCACCATCCTAGCAATGGAGGCTGAGGAAGGAGGATTGTGAATTCCAGACCAGACTGACCAGACTGGGTTATATAGTGAGCCCTTGCCTAAAACAAACAAACAGCAAAATGTAGGGGAAAAATGGAGTATAAAATGTGTAGAGTATCTACTCAATAGTAACAGATCTGAGATATGAACCGAGTGATTATAACTTTATGAACAGACTAAGTCCAGCCAAGTTTTTGCTATTCCTGGCCTCATGGTAAATCTCTCAGAGGACCAAGTATGTCTATGAAGGTCACTGAAACTGCCTTTTAAAAAAATTAATGAATTATTATTTTTTTCAGGACAAAGGCTCACTATGTAGCTCAAGCTGGCCTTGAACTGGGGAGTCTCCTGCTTCAGCTTCTTCTATGCAGACTCTGCTGGGATTACAGGTGTGTACCACCATGCCCAGTAAGGATGCCGCGTGCAGGTCATTTTGTTTTGGGAGTTTACTCCAAGATTTGTGGACAAGGGCTGGGAGAGAAAGAAGGTATAGGTGGTAGGATGGGTAATTAGAACCACTGAAACTCATCCTCTAAAAAAATACAAAGTAAACAAAGTAAAGATGCAGCTAGCAAGCAGGAGGAAGATGGCATTACTTTAGGTACGGCATCTTCCCATCAGGAGAAGCACATGTGGTCCCTGTAGGTGAGACATGTTTATTCGGGGAAGAAAAGAAATCCCATTCAGCCTGGCATTGGCCTCTGTGAATTCATAGCCTTCATGTGCTCAAAGGGTGGACACTGGAATTGGGTGAACTAAGTCCTCTTTTCAATCTGTAGAGAACCCTGAGGAAGGCCCCATAGCATGCTCTGGGATGCCAGATGAAGGAGAGATGAGTTTTATGAGTAGCAGCGGAGCCTGCACAGAAGAGGCAGCCTCTCAAGTGGCCTAGAACAATGGGTACAAACAAGTCCCAGGACTTTTATATCATGGGGGGTGGGGGGTGGGGTTACATGCAAACAAGACCCCTACAATTGGCCCATTCTGATTCTTGTCAGCTGGCATCCTGCCCTTTTAGTATGAGGAGCAAGGAGTAGGGCAGTGAGGTGACAGGACTTTGGGTGGGGACAAGTCTGGAATGCCAGGGTTACTCTGGATGAAGAGGAATAGGAACAGACCAGTATGCGTTTAGAGAAAGTCTTGGGTGGGGTTGAAGATTGAGACTGGTAATAGCAAACAGCCACTGCAGCAGCACATGGCATGGCCATGCTTTCCCAGAGACCGGCCAGCCTCATGGTCCTCCTCTCCTTTCTTCTGCTCCTTAGGCTTCAGTCTGGAAGGCTAAGCTCTTGAGCTAATGATAATGAGAAGTATAAATACAATTTTCTGACAGCACTGGTATCTAATCATTATATTTTCAAACTGATTAGCTAAGAAGATAAGATGTTTGAGAGCTGGATCTGCAGAATGAGCACCTATGAAAATGAGTTTGGAACTTCTGAGTGATGTGCATGAAGAGTTTCTAGGAATACCATGGGCAGTGATTGGATTCCAGGTTGTCTTTTGGGATATGGTGGGACAACAGTCCAACTGGGCAGTCAGATGATTTACCTGCAATTCGCTAGACCTCTGGATTAGCCCAGGCTCTTAGACAAGCAGATAGCTCATAACACAGCATTGATTAAAGATGACTTCCCTCTTCACTTGACATTTGTCTTTGTAAAACATATGAAGAGATGGTATCACAAAAATGAATGTTCCTCCCACAGACAGAGAATTAACTTGGAGGGCAAAACACAGAAAAGACATCTAAACTGCAAGTGGTGGAGACTGCTTTTAGATGGAAACTGTGTCTGCCTATGTGTGTGTGCACGTGAATGTGCACTGTACCAGGGCTTGAATTCAGGGCCTCATGCTCCTGCTTGGCTTTTTCACTCAAGGCTGGCAATTTACCACTTAAGCCAAACCTCCACTTATGGCTCTTGCTGGTTAGTAGACTTTTCTGCTTGCATTGGTTTCAAACCCAGTATTCTTAGCTACTTGGCCTCCTGAGTAGCTAGGATTACAGGTAGGAGCCACCAGCACTTTTCTTTTTTGTTTGTTTGTTTGTTTGTTATATTGTGTTTGCTTGTATTGGAGCTTGAAGTCAAGGCTTCGTACTTACTCAGCATGCTCATGGATGAGTGGCCCATGTCTGTATTCTGAGGTGCTTTCTCTTGAGGCCTATTACTGGGCATCATGAACAATACACTCCCAAATAAGGACAGTTTCTTCTAGAAAGAGCACCCTATCCTGTTGGTGTTAAAAATTGATATGAGGGGCTGGGAATGTGGTCTAGTGGCAAGAGCGCTTGCCTTGTATACATGAAGCCCTGGGTTCAATTCCCCAGCACCACATATATAGAAAACAGCCAGAAGTAGTGCTGTGGCTCAAGTGGTAGAGTGCTAGCCTTGAGCAAAAAGAAGCCAGGGACAGTGCTCGGGCCCTGAGTTCAAGCCTCAGGACTGGCAAAAAAAAAAAAAAAAGAAATTGATATGAGGCAGAGACTATCATTTCAAATGAGGTACATTGGTCATTTCTTCACATGCTATTTCAAAGCACCTGTTTAATAAGGCTGAGTACTAAAGAATCTGTATGCAAATGCAGAAACTTGAGGGATTTAGTGTACTCATATTATTCCTTTACCTCATAAAGAACAATGCAGTTAGTGTAGGAGCTACTAAAAAAATCAGTGGTTATCACCTACTACTGGTGTGAGATTATGAATTTGCTTTCTAATAACCTGTGGAAGTATTAAAAACCAATATTTAAATATTAAGTAAGTTCTTACATTTTTTTAAAGGAAGGAAGCCTGGTACCCTTAGCTCATGCCTGTAATCCTGGCTACTCAGGAGGCTGAGATCTGATGACTGAGGTTCAGAGCTAGACCAGGCAGACAAACCTGACACACTCTTTTTTTTTTTTTTTTTTTTACCAGTCCTGGGCCTTGGACTCAGGCCTGAGCACTGTCCCTGGCTTCTTTTTGCTCAAGGCTAGCACTCTGCCACTTGAGCCACAGCACTTCTGGCTGTTTTCTATATGTGTGGTGCTGAGGAATCAAACTCAGGGCTTCATGTATGGGAGGCAAGCACTCTTGCCACTAGGCCATATTCCCAGTCCCCTGATACACTCTTATTTCCAGTTAACTAGCAAAAGGAAGAAGAAGAAGAAGAAGAAGAAGAAGAAGAAGAAGAAGAAGAAGAAGAAGGAGGAGGAGGAGGAGGAGGAGGAGGAGGAGGAGGAGGAGGAGGAGGAGGAGGAGGAGGAGGAGGAGGAGGAGGAGGAGGAGGAGGAGGAGGAGGAGGAGGAGGAGGAGGAGGAGGAGGAGGAGGAGGAGGAGGAGGAGGAGGAAGAGGAGGAGGAGGAGGAGGAGGAGGAGGAGGAGGCATGCTCAAGTGCTAGAGTACCCATCCTGAGTTCAAAAGCTTAACAAGAGTGTGAGGCTTTGAGTCCAAGCCTCAGTACTGGCACAAAATTAAATAAGTGAATGTACTAATGAATGTTATTAATCCACTTTATCATTCACTCCTCACATCTGCCATGTTACTGTAAAATTATATCACTCTATAACAGGAATTCCCAACCAGCTTGTGAAGCTAGTTTGTTTGGGAAAAGCCCTGGCTTGGATTCCAGTTCCAGCTTCACACTAAAAACTTCTGTGTATCTTAAATTTATTTAATTTCTCTGGATTTACCTTTCCTAGCAATTACATAAAATGATATCTATTAATACCATTTTAGAACAATCAAGTACTGCATAAATACTAGTTATTAGTGATAAATGCATCTACCGTCTCAGAGGCTTGTAAGGCTATCTTCAAAAGTGTTATTCAGAAGAAAGTTATGGGCTGGGATGTAGCTCAGTAGCAAAGTGTTTGCCTACCAAGTGCAACATTCTGGGTTTGATCCCCAGTACCAAAAAAGAAAAAGAAAAAATTATTAGCTGAAATTCTAGAATATTCTAGTGCTAGAAAGAACTACAGTTGGTATCAAGGCTTATCAACTTATCAGCAACTGAAGGAAAAAGTAAACCCCAGAACATACTGTGTTAGGCTAACTAGAATTAAAATCGGCAGAAACATATTTCTTATTAAATAAAATAAAGTCTTTGCAGTGACACAAATACCAAGTTCTCTAATGATGCTTATAAATCAATTTTTAAGATGAATAACTTGCCATGGTAATCGCTCATTTTTGCTGACACTGCTTGGAGGATAAATCTCATAAACTCATGACCTTTTGTGCCTGTCCATACAGATCCATCTTCTCCATTATCTCCACAGTTAAGATGCACAGCACAAAGACACTGACATGCACATGGGCTTTCATTTATTCATTTCCAAATTTGTCAAGAGCTATACGAGGTGGTTTCTGATAAACCCTACTGATCAATAAAACAAGCTCCTTTGGAATATGTCCCTCAAACTCAAGAAAAGGATTCAATTAAAACCAACAACAACAAAACTTGACAGTAATAAGCGGATGGACACATGAGTGGAGGGAGGAAGAGTGAGCAAATACAGTCATTATATTCAATGTACTTGGTGTAAAAAATGAAGCATGTAACTTGAGGGTAGGGATAGGAGGGGTGGGAGAAGTGACATTGATCAAGATGTATTGTATTCATAACCTGACATGCTGAATTGAAACCTCTTTGTACAACTACTATGTTGTACACACACCTGGCAGTACATATGAGGAAAGGCTGTTAGTCTTCTAGAGCTACCATAACATGGTAGGTGAATTCAGGTCCTCACACTTGGTAGGCAAGTACTCTACTGTGTGAGCCACATTACTATCCCTTTTTGCTTTAGTTATAGTGGATAGGGTCTCAGTTTTTTGCCCAGACCTTAATCCTCCTATTTATACATCCTCAGTAGCTAGAATGACAGATGAATACCACCGTCTCCAGGTTTTTTTGTTTGTTTCTTTGCTGTTTATTTTGTTTTATTTGTTTTTGGTGTCGGTCCTCGAATTTGCACTCGGGGCCTGGGCACTGTCCCTGAGCTTTTGTGCTCAAGACTAGCACTCTAACACTTTGATCCACAGCTCCTCTTCTGGATTTTTTGGTAGTTAATTGGAGATAAGAGTTTCATAGACTTTCTTACTGGGGCTGGCTCGGAACCATATCCCCATATCTCAACCTCAAGAGCAGTGAGGATTACAGACAAGAGGCACCAGCGCCTGACATTCACATCCAGTTTTTTATTGGTTGAAATATGATTTCATTAAGTTTTTGCCTGAGCTATCCTCAAACCTCAATGCTCTTGGTCTCTGCTTTCCACTGTGTCTAGCTCAGACATTTATTTTTTCCATGAATCTGGAAGCGAAAATCTCCTTGACTTATAGACAAGCCACCTTCTGGCTCTGCACCCTAGCTATCTCTACGTCCATATTCCCTCTTCTCCAGACACTAGTTCAGTTGGAATTATACCCTATAACACTTATTGTAACTTAATCACCTCTTTAAAGACCCAGTATCCAAGCACAGGGTCTGGGGTATTAGGGGCTAGGATTTCAGCAAAGAATTTAGATGAAATATACTATTTTTCTCCTGGGAAAGGTAAATGCATAAAAAAGTGAGTAAATTGGTCAGAGATCCACAGCTATTTTTAATTCAGAGCTGGGATTGGAAGCGAAACCACAGCTTTTCCTATGATGTTCTCTTTCTTCTTCACAATCAGGCTAAGAATTTGTAAGGAAGATATTCAGTGTCTTTGCAACCTCAAAAAACAAAAACAAAAACAAGATGCCTGGAGGTAACCCCTAAACTCCAGTGTACAAGCTGTACACGTCTGTCTGTGACACTCTTCCCTCCATCCCCCCACCAAATCAAATGGGCACCGGCAGCCCAGTTCAATAAGCCCTGAGGGAGGAGGAGGGGTTTTGTTCAATGTCAAGGTCAGCTGTGCAAGCATCTGAAAAGCAGCTGCTGGATCAGTGGGAAGGTTGGGGGGAGTGGGCAGCTTTTCCAGGAACCATGTTGGTTGTCCTCTTCCGGGCATTTTGTTCTCTTCCTTAGAGGAATTTCTTTCTAGAGGAATTTCAGTTAGGAAATCAGATCGCAGATCCACAGTCTGTGAAGATTTGCTTCCCTTCCCCCAGTCTCAGGCCCAACAGACAGACAGCATCTGAACAGGAAGACAAGGATGGAAAACATTGTCTTCTTAGCCATAGGCTCCCATTTCAGACTTCCAGAAAAATTCACAAAGAAAAACAAGATTGCCCCCAAACCACTCACATTTGTACATAGGGGCAGGCCCTCTAGTCTGGAAGCTTCCTGGCTTTCTTTCAGTGGATATGCTGTAAAGCACACTGTAGAATGCCTGTAGCTTTCCACCTGTGGAGCTCCCTGACAGCTACAAGCCTGAACAGGAACGACATGGAGAACTCAAAAGGTAATAGCCCAGCTTCTCATCTGATGACAAAACCAGTTGTGACAATGCTCAGGATTTCTGAATGCCAGCTCTGTGCCAGCCATTTATATGTATTGTGAAGCTCAACACCCATCCCTACCCCCTCCCACCTCCAAGTAGAGACCAGGACCTTCCTTTTGCAAGTGAATAAGGCCCAAGTTCAGCAACATGAAGCAACTCCATTCTCTCAGATCAACAATTTTAAGTGACGGAGTTAGGGTAGGATAGGGTAGGTAGCCAAGGCATCTCTCTTCCATCTGCTGCTGGTTCCTGTGCCCAGATCTCCAGTGGCAGAGTGGTGCGGGCCCTCCAGTGCCCTGTGCAGACCTGCCTCCATCACTGAAGGCCACAGTCAACTGAAGGCCATGTCTTCTTAGGCCTTTGCCTAAGAGAGTGTAGGTGTAGAGTCACCTGACCACTCAGCACTCTGCTCAGGACTAAGCACATAGAGGGCTCTTAACAAAGGGGAATTGAACTCAAGTATCATTAGGTCATGACACAAGCCTCTGACTCACAGATCACTAGGGAAAATACCAACACCCCTGACTCTCGACAAAGTTACTGGAGGCTTAGGGGAGTCATTGCTGGAGCAGTGGAGGGCTAGCCACACATGAATGCTCAGCTTCAGCTCTGCATGGTGAGGAGACAAAGGAAATGAACACAAACAGATTTCTAGACACTGAAGGAATGGCCTTGGGTGACCTACAGTGCCCCTTTGTCCCTTGATTTGCCACAATGGTGCTTAATCCTGAGTCTTTACAATAGTATCTATTCTGAAACTGCAACTTAATCAAGAAGACTGACAGTGGGGACAATTATGCCTCACACTGTCACTGTGTTCTTTTAGACAGGTCCCCTTGTCACATGCCTAGCCTCCCTAGCTGCCAAATTGGGCCAATCACGCTGACCCCCTACTTCTCTTGCAGGGGAGGGGGAAGGACAGAAAGTGTGTACAGTTAGCCAAGCTTTGAGAAGAGTGTTTGATAAACATAGGGCCATTCAAATGGAACCAGTATTGTTTTTATTTTAATTGCCAGACTGAAAGAACTGCATTTCAAATCTGGTCTCTAGAGCTTTCAAAGCCTTTTTCTGTTTCCTGAGTGCTTTGGGAAAGAAAGTACTGATCTGTTGTAGAAAAAAATATTTTTTTTCTCTTTTGGAATTGGGCTCTCTGGGTAGATAAGGGAAAATTAGGTTAAGAAATCAATTAAGGTAGAGAATGGTAGCCTATACCTGTAACCCTAGCTACTTAGGAGTCAGAGATAGAAGGATTTTGGTCCATTCAGGCAAAAGTGAAGCATGGCCTAAGTGATGGAGCATTTGCCTAACAAACTGGAGGTCCTAAATTCAAATCCTAGTACTACAAAAAGAAAGACTTAATCTTGTCATAAATTCTCACACAGACACCTTCCTTCTTGGCATGTGTTCATCAAAAGGGTTGTTATTTATGTATGCATGTATGTATGTATGTATGTATGTATGTATGTATGTGGCTCCAACTCTCATCAAAAGGTTATAGAAACACTATAGGGTTGAAGAGAAGCTTGGCTCTCCCCCTTATCCTCCTGGAGAGCAAGTATTTGTTTTCCTTTTTCTTAATCTAGTCTCTTCTGCAAAGCCCTTTTAAACAGCTATTGATTTCCCCAGCTTGAATGGGCCATTAATAATGCTGGGTCCTCAGGGGTCCCTTTACTGCCTTGTCTTTGAGAGGATTATATTTGCTTACTGAGGGCCTCTGGGATATGCTTCCTACTGAAGCAGCCCCAAACCAACTCTCAGGGTGAGTGGAGTCACAGCTGCACCCCAATCTGGGTCAGTGGAGGAGGAGGGGAGGGGTTGTAAGAAGCTCACCCTATCCCCTTATTGGGGGGAGGGGACTGTGTTTTCTGACAGCAGAGAGACCATGACTGTCCTTCCCCCATGGGAGAAATCTGGGAAGGGATGATGCCCTCTTACCACCTGTCTCCTCCTTGTGCCCGCAGCCTCCTCTTCCTCTGCCCTTGCCTGCACCCAGGCTTCTCCTGTTCGGCTGTGCTTTGAGATGCTTTTTTTCCAATTGTACATTCCACTTCCCAAGGAGTTTCATCCCAAAGAAACACCTGCTCCCTCTGAAGGGGGTTGCCTGGGTTATAAATAAGCCTCCAACAGAGAAAGATGTGCTCAATGAAGGGAAAAGAGAAAAAAAACAGATAAACAAGTAGCCAGAATGTTTCTCTGAGCACTTCACAAGGATGCAGACTTTGCTTTTCTTTGGTCCCTGGTTTGAACCCTGAAACTCACTTTTGGATGGTCTGAGTTCATCCTGACCTCCACTTCCCTCCTGTATTTGGGGCTTCCCCACCTCTGTTCCTTCTGTTTACCTTCTTTTTTTCTGTGCAGGCATGGCTTCCTTCTCTGTCACTACACTACTCTGTCAGAGCAAAGGGCTTCTTCTTCCAGGAAGTCTTTCTGGATTCCTCAGCTGGACTTGATCTCATGGTTTCCCATCTTTTATCCTCCTTCTGACTGTTACCTCAAGATGGAGATGCCCTAGGGGTGTGGGTGGACTCTGTTTGATTCCCTTCTGCAAGTCAGAGATAAGTCTTTGCTTCTGCTACTTGATCAGGATACATAATGAAGAGTGCTGGGGATTGCACTTAATCCCCAGTGCAGCAGTGTTGAGAGGTGGGACCTTTAAGAGGTGAAAAGGTCACAAGAGTTTGGCCCTCATGAATGGACTAATGCTGTTAAAACAAGAGTGGGGTAAGTTATTGCAGGATGGGTTAGTTCTCACAGATATGGGTTTCTGGTGAATGAAGAATTCAATCTGTCTGTCTGTTTCTGCTTCTTTGTCTCCCCTTCCTCACGTGATACATCCCTGGTATGATACTTCATTTAAAAAAAAAAGCCCTCACCAGATTCAGCCCTTAAATCTCAGACTTCCCAGTCTTCAATACCATGAGTCAAGTAAACTTCTATTGTTTACTAGTAATCCAGGCTATGGTATTTTGTTACAGTAGCATGAAACACAAAGAAGAAAGAAGAAAGGCAATGTTCGCAGCCAGGTGTCTACAGAATCTAGGATGTGGCAGGTCAACAGGCAATTTTCCTTCTCCTCCGTATGCACTGGGGCTGCAAATGAGTCACATTGGAGAGACACAAATGGACTGCTCTCAGGAAGCCACCATCTGGAGTTATTCTCTCTTCATTCTCTTTCTCTTTCTCTTTCTCTTCTCTTCTCTCTCCTGTCCTCCCTCTCCTCTTCTCTCCTCTCCCCTCCTCTCCCCTCCCCTCCCCTCCCCTCCCCTCCTCTCCTCCCTCCCTCCTTCTCTCTCTCTCTCTCTCTCTTCTTTCTCCCTTCTTTCCTTCACCTCACTGAAAAGCTTGTGTGCAAAGCCTATGATTAGACAGGAAAGAGCTGGATGAGGTCAGGACAAACTAAGCCTGAGTCACCAACATCTGGTCAACCAGTAGACCACATTCCCTCCTTGGCCTTCTCCTGGCCTCTCCCCTTTCCCCATTATCTCCTATGAGTTTGGTCTCCCTCCTTTGGCTAAGAAAGGAGACCTCCCTTCTCTGAGGTTGAAGTGCATGGCAAACAGACTGATTTTAGATCTGGATTATGTATGTTCTATCACATATAGGTGGCCCTCTGATAGACACAGCAAGTTAGTAGACACAGACTCGAAACAGTCCTTAATCCAGACAGCTGAAGAGCCAGGAGACACTACTCTGAGGGCAGAGCTCTCTCCTAGACTGACAGGTAAGGAGGCATCAGGGAACATGCTAGTGGCTGCTTGGTGCTCCGGGCTTCCTGTACAGTTGTGGGATGAAATATAAGATGCTCAGTGATATTTGAATTTCAAATAAACAATGAAATTGGTGTGTGTCCTATACAATATTTGAAATATTTGTACTAAAAATTATTCATTGTTTATCCATCCTGTGCTGTGATTTGGTAAATGAGACAACCCTCTTTTCTTTTCTTTTCTTTTTTTTTTCTTTTCTTTTCTGCTTGACTTATTCAGGAAACCCTACTGCAGCTCCCCTTTGAGGCCCCACATCAGGGATTGTTGATTCCTTTCTTCCAAACAGATTTGTAAGTGAAAAGGGATTCCCTTTCTTAGTTAATGCTTATCTGAGACCAAATCTTACCTTAGTATGTGTAGCCTAGGATGGCCTAGAACTTGTAATCCTCCTGCCTCAGTCTTCTGAGTCTTCTGAGTGCGGGGATTCCAGGTGTACACCACTATATATATATATATTTAAGTTGCTGGTGCTAGGACTTGAACTCAGGGCCTCACACTTCCATTCAGCCTTTTGTACACATTGAGCCATGTCTCCTCTTCCAGCTTTTTACTGGCTAATTGGAGATGAGAGTCTCAAGGATTTATCTTCCTGAGCTGGCTTAAAACTTTAATCCTCAGATCTCAGCCACTGGTGCCTGGTTTAGCAGTTGTTTTTAAGAAGGGTAAAGAATATATCTTTTGAGCTGGACATGGTGGCTCATACCTTAGCTACTTAGGAGGTAGAGATCTGGAGGACTGAGGTTTGAAGCTAGCCCAGAGGAAAATGTTAGTGTGACCTTATTTCGACAACAATCAAATAAAATTAATAATCTAGGTATGGGGGCACATACCTGTCATCCCAGTTATGTGGGAGGTGGGAGGCTATAGGTACGAGAATCACAATCTGAGGTCAGTCTTTGGCAAAAAGCAAGCCTCTGTCTAAAAAATAACCCAAAGCAAAAAAAGGGGGGGAGGGGTAGAAGTGTGGCTCAAGTGGTAGAGCATCTGCCCAGCAAGTGTGAGGTTCTTCCAATCCCATACCACCAGATAAAGAAATAAAGTATATGCTATATATCATAGAAGCCATTATACTTGGTAGGGAATCTACAGAGGGTAGTCACTTGTATTCTCTCTTTATTCTTAAGATAATTCCCCCACCCCCACCCCAAGCACCTGGGAAGGAAGATGGCCAGTCAGGAAACTGGAGGCCCTGGGAGTTAATGACTTGCTGACAGTCTGGCAAGAATGTCTATGGACAGCCTGGACAAATTCTGAGGTCTGGACTCCTGGTGCAGTGCTCCTCCCTCTGTACAGCCTGTCTCCTCCTCAGGCCACTCAGCTCCAAGTTAATTAGGTAGCAGAAAACCTCTTGGGGGAAGCTGAAAGTGAGAGGAAGTGCCCTGGAGCGGCTGGTGGAGAAAGAGCAAACCAGAATGGCATGTTTTAATTGATCTTTGATTGTGCCAACAACTGCCAGGCTCCCAGGGCACACAGCTGCTATGTCTGAGTCAGCAGTGTGGGGTGAGGCTTCTGCCCCCAGCTTAGGCTCTTTTTTTTTTATGTCTTCCCCACCCCCCAATATCATTGTAGAAGTGAGATTGTACAAATCAAGTGTTCTCCTTTAACTAGCCAAGCAGCTGGGAGCCTGGAGCCCAGGGAATGCTGTCCAAGGTCACCTACAGCCTCCTCCAAGTGCGGCTTAGCATGTTTCTCAGTATTCGCACTTGCTTCAGCCTCCCATGGGCCCAAGCCCAGCTTGACCCTGGATAGAGAGAGAAGTCTTTTGAAAGGGATGGTTTAAAAGAGCTTACCTCCAGGCAGGGTGAAGGATTGCTAAATTGGAAGCCATCTTGCCATTGAATTCACAGTGCTGTAGACATATTTTCAACCTAACAGAACTCTTCACCCTGTTCACCCTGAGAATTTGCCTCCTCTAATCATCCCCATTTCACCAATGGTTTTACCATCTCCTTTTCTCCTTCTTCTTCCTCTTCTTCCATCTCTGCCTC